>NC_041380.1:272693464-272751534 GCF_002162155.2 Triticum dicoccoides | reverse complement strand
GGGGCGCGGCGGGGTGCTTGGAGGAGGGGCCAAGGCGGCGGCGGTGGAGTCCGGCTCGGACTCCTAGTCCGAGCGGCGGCGACGAGGCGGCGCGCGCGCGGGGAGGCGGTGGCGGTTGCGGGCCGGCCTGGCTCGGCTGGGCCTTAGGCCCAGTCGGGCGCGGGAACTTTTTTTTAAATAATTTCGCCGACCGAATAAAATCCTAGAAAAATAAATAAAAATCTAAAAATGCCAAAACAAATTTTCACCGTCTAAATAAAATATTTAGAACGTGATGAACATTTTCTTGGCCTAAATGCAATTTTGAAAACGTGCAATTTTTCTAATGCAAACAAAATTGCAATAAAATCCAAATAAAACAAATATTTGATTTTAATATTTTTCCTCCAATATTTCAATTATCTGGGAGAAGTCATATTATCTCCACTCATATATTTTAATATGAAATATTTTTGGAGAGAAAAATAATTAAAACCAAAATCCTCGTTTCAAAATTTGATAAAATCAAATTTGAAAATCGGGAAAATCCCCAACTCTCTCCGAGCGTCCGTGATTTTCTTAGGATTTCGAGGACCACGAGACGAAATGCAAATAAAATATGATATGCATGGATGACTATGTATAACATTCCAAATTGAAAATTTGGGATGTTACATAGCAACTTTGGACAAGTCAAGCAATCTTAACACAATTCAAGCAAGCATGCAAAGAGTATATGAGCAGCAGAAAGTAAAGGATGCAACTTGCAAGAATGTAAAGGGAAGGGTTTGGAGGATTCACACGCAATAGGAGACACGGATGTTTTTGTTGTGGTTCCGATAGGTGGTGCTATCGTACATCCATGTTGATGGAGACTTCAACCCACGAAGGGTAACGGTTGCGCGAGTCCACGGAGGGCTCCACCCACGAAGGGTCCACGAAGAAGAAACCTTGTCTATCCCACCATGGTCGTCGCCCATGAAGGACTTGCCTCACTAGCGGTGGATCTTCACGAAGTAGGCGATCTCCTTGCCCTTACAAACTCCTTGGTTCAACTCCACAATCTTGTCAGAGGCTCCCAAGTGACACCTAGCCAATCTAGGAGATACCACTCTCCAAGAAGTAACAAATGGTGTGTTGATGATGAACTCCTTGCTCTTGTGCTTCAAATGATAGTCTCCCCAACACTCAACTCTCTCTCATAGGATATGGATTTGGTGGAAAGAAGATTTGAGTGGAAAACAACTTGGGGAAGGCTAGAGATCAAGATTCATATGGTAGGAATGGAATATCTTGGCCTCAACACAAGCGTAGGTGGTTCTCTCTCAGAAAAAGGGGAAGTGTAGGTTCGTTCTAATGGATCTCTTCACGAATGAAGAGGAGGTGGAGGGGTATATATAGCCTCCACACAAAATCTAACCGTTACACACAACTTGCCAATCTCGGTGGGACTGAATTGATAAACTCGGTCGGACCGATTCAGCAAATCTAGTGACCGTTAGGATTTTCGGTGGGACCGACATGCAACTCGGTAGGACCGATATGATTAGGGTTAGGGCATAACGTAATCTCGGTGAGACCGATTACACAAACTCGGTGAGACCGATTTTGGTAATAAGCTAACCAAAGAGTTGGTCAGGTAAACTCGGTGGGACCGATTCGCTCATTTCGGTGAGACCGAAATGTTACGAAAGGGAAACAGAGAGTTTACATTGCAATCTCGGTGGGACCGATCGCTCATCTCGGTGGGACCGAAATGTTACGAAGGGAAACAGAGAGATTACAATCCCATCTTGGTGACACCGAGATCTCTATCGGTGAGACCTATTTGCCTAGGGTTTGTGGCAGTGGCTATGACATCTGAACTCGGTGGCGCCGGATAGAAAGAATCGGTGGGGCCGAGTTTGACTTTTGGTTTAGGTCATATGTGGATGTGAGAAAGTAGTTGAGGGCTTTGGAGCATATCACTAAGCATTTTGAGCAAGAGCCTCATTAAGCAACACCTCATCCCTCCTTGATAGTATTGGCTTTTCCTATAGACTCAATGTGATCATGGATCACTAAAATAGAAAATGTAGAGTCTTGAGCTTTGAGCTTGAGCCAATCCTTTTGTCCTTAGCATTTTGAGGGGTCCACTTTTCTCATCCATGCCATGCCAATCATTTGAGCTTTCCTGAAATATTAATCTTGAAATAGCATTAGCTCAATGAGCTATATGTTGTTAGGAATTACCAAAACCACCTAGGGATAGTTGCACTTTCATCTAGATGCATGAATGTAATGATTTGAAGATGTACGCATGTACTACTTCTGACGCAGTTCAGGGTGATGATCATTCAAGAATGATGTTCGAGTAGGCTGAGAATGATAACCATTTCCTCGTTGAAAGTTATCCTACATAGTTAGGTTAGCAGTGACAGACATATTTTCAACAGTGCATTTCTTTACCCAAATTTGCTTCTTGGGTGAACCTGTCCTGCAATTAGTTCCAACGAATCAAGCCAAAACCTTACCATTATGTTGTTTGAAGAGTTTGTAATTTGAGTCATTCGACTTGTCAGAATCAACAGGAATGGGCAAAAGATAACCAGATAGAGTTTCAGGTTCGAGGGTTTTACTCTTTCCACGAATCCATGTCGTATGAGGATACTGTTCGGGAGGCCAATATGATCCATCCACGTTGAGTTTCTTTTCGAAACCTAAACCTTCCTTCTGAGGATTTTTGTGCAGAATGGACTTCTTGAGCACTTCACATAGGGTTTGATGTCTTTTTAGGCTCCTTAGTATGCAAGTCTCAAGTAAGCCCTTTAACCTGCAAATTTCTTCAATGATAGCAACAAAATTCTCGGAAGAGGGGTTAGTAGTACCAACTTTAGCAGTAGAAAATTCTTTAAGATAGCATTAGAGGTTTCAGCATGAGAATCTGCATTGCTACGCTCTAGGCATTTCAAGCAAGGAGGTACAAAACCATTAAGAAATTGAACATATTGCTCGGCGAAGAGAGAAGCTTTCTCTAAAGCCAGCTCGTTATGAGACTCTTTCAGTGACACGAGTTCTTGATTCCTGCTAAGGAGTTCATGTGACAAACTCTCGTAGTCAACCGTAAGTGAAACATATCGATTGGTAAGATCTTCAATGGTTGATGAAAAAGCATCTTGATCTTCGATCAACTTTTGATTCTTCTCCATCTCTTCGACCATTAATCCTTCAGTTTTCCTGAGATTTCTCTCAAGCATTTCAAGTTTATCATGCTGGGATTTAGCGATCTTGACCAGCTTGGCATAAGATGTATATTCGGGAGAATATTCGTTCATGGATCTTTGGTGTTTTGTGGATACCTGATCCTTAGAAGATTTTGCCATGAGACAGAAGGCGACTGGTTCATCATCGCTTGAATCATCGTTACTTGAAGCATCATCATCAGTATCTGATTCGCTGATGTTCTTCGACGATTGAATGGCAACATATGCGTTGCTTCTCCCAATCTTTTTGTAGAACACTTTCTTCATCTGATTTAGTGTTAGTAGCTTCTTCTTCAGAGTCCAATGTTAGATCAACACATGCTCTGTTTAGCCATGACATCCTCTTCATATTTGATTCGATGATAGCTCTGACCTTCACATCAGTGACTGGTCTCGTCGAAGAATATGATGGTAATGCAAATTCCTTCGAGAGCTTAGTATGCCGATCTACTTGAGTAAAACCACTCAGTGAAGGTATTTCCATCTGCTGCTAGGTTTTCCTTCCCAACCAGGGCAATCAGCGATGACATGGCCGTATAACTTGCACTTGAAGCCCTTCATATCTTTCGGAAGCAATCTTCTTCTCGATGATTCTGGTGCGTCATGCTCGTCATCATTTGTGAGACAGAGATTGTGTCTTTTTAGATCACTTAACCCTTGTGTGAGCTTTTCAAGTTCTTGGTGATGGTGTGTTGATTCACGACATCTTCTTCTTCTTCAGAACTACCATAGTGTGAGAGAATTCCTCCTTCACTTTCCGAAGAAGATTCTTGATTTGCATTTTCCAGTCCCATCTTTTATTCATGAATTGATAGCAGTGTCATGACTTCAACATAGTGAAGCTCTTCATAGTCCGGTCTTTTCTTGATTTATAACACAATAGAGTTGAATGATTCATCAAGTGTGCCCAGAAGCTTGTTGACTACATCTCCATCGGTGATATCAGTTACTCCTCGTTGATATAGTCTTTAGATAATGTTAGTCAATGGATCAGTGAGTCCCATTACACTTTCTTTATGCAAGATTTTGAATCTAGTGAACATAGCATGAAGCATTTGAATGTGAGGATCTGATCTGGCAACAAATTCTTCATGAGCACTGTTGAGAGCATCCCAAATTTGCTTTGCTGTGTTGAGCCTGTGGAACCGAAAGAAAATGTCCTTTGTTATACCGCCACAGATGATATCTTTTGCTTGAGCATCCAACTACAGATTTTCTTTATCATCGGAAGTTAGATCATTTTGTTGCTGAATGGTGTAGCCATCTTACACAATCTGCCACAGATCATAGTTGATAGCTGGAATTCTGATTCTCATTCATTCCTTCCAGTACAGATAGTCATTTCCATCGAAGATATGAAATCTTTCATAGTACGAGGATCTACCTGCAAATGACATACTCAAAACTCCAAGGACATTAGACCTTTAATAAACAAAGACAATGAGTACCCACTCTGATACCAATTGTTAGGACCGAGAGTATATCGACCAGGGGGGTGAATGGGAGATTCAAAATTTCTTTTGAAAGCTTTGAAACTTATCCCACTCACGGCAGCGGAAGTAGTACTGAAGGAAATGAACTTAATCAGTCCTCTTCGTCAGAGGCATATTCATTGATGAAAGCATTAACAATATTGCGAGCTTGATAAATCATAGGTTTAACTACGATGAGAGTAATACAACATGCAAATAGGTGAAGCAGAATGATACATAACATGGCATGCACGAATACAAATACTATGGAGAAATTACACAGGAGAATACTAAGGACAAGATGGATCCGAATGAATACTGGCTAAGACAATGAAACTAAAATATAGGTAGATGATAGAATGAACGAAAAGATCAAGTAAACTATCAAGACAGAGCACAGATAAGAATTACTGAAAGTAATGCAGTAGAGAAAACAGAACCAGTGGAGCTCGAGGGCGACAGAGAGATTTGGTAGACCAGTTCACCCTTCTACCAAAGGGCTACATATGGTTGGAGGGGATGTGACTTAACATAGAAGATAAACTCTCTTCACCCTATTCTCCTTCAATGCAGAGCTGATCAGAGTCAAGTTGATTTCACTCATGGTAGATCCTTGTCGGTGATCACCAAACCTTCGGTCGACCTTCGCGAACCACAATCACTCTTGGTTGCTGAAGATCAGGCTCGGTGAAGACAACAACTCTTCAACACTTAAAGCCGAAACCTATCCGTCTAGAGAGTGTGTAGCTCTCAGGAGTAATAGGTACAAGAACTCTCACTCGGAACTATTGTGATGCTAAACCACTGTCTACGTTTGGGCTCTTGGTTTTTCTCTCGGTGGATCTTAAACTCAAATCACTCGAAGAGGGGTTGCTCAAATCAATCTTCTCATAGAACTCAAGCCGAGCAGCCAACGGACAAAGTTGGAGCGGGGTGGTTATTATAGCCGCAGCCTTCCCTGAAGGGAAAAGACCAAATTAGACATTGGGCTCAACCAATGGCTGAACGACACGATTCCAACGGTCGGATTTGAGCACAATGGTAACATTTCTTGTGGACCAAGAAATGCTAACTCCTCGGTCCCAGGCAAATCTCTTGCAGTGAAGAAGATCACAGTCTCTTGCAGGCAAGTATTTGATCGGAGCACAAAGAGATTTCTCTCACATCTTTCATAGGTAATGGCTAAGCATCATAGCGGATCTAAGCATCAAGAACCTATACCCCTCTTAATAGTACGGAGATCCCATGACTCGAAAGAATGAAAGAAGAACACCGAAATGAATGCCACGTCTTCACTTTGTCTTCCACTTCCTTCGCTGTACTCAATTTCTTCGGACGATAGTATAGAGATAAAGCTTTGCTTCAGCAGTAAATCCTCAAGGGGTCGATTTCTTCACATCAATCTTCTTGACTCCATCATTTAAATAGATATCGCTCGTTCTTCTCTGCAACGCAGATATACATTGGTGAAGTTCCTTGAACTCATCACCGAAGCCGGCGTTCTCTTCAGTTGTGTATGGACTTTTTCTCTCTGTATGCACTAGCAAAAAAATCAGTCCATACCTGTTTCTGTCAACAGTCTTCAATACACAAGGTAGGCAGATATTGCACCAACAGGGTGGCACACAAGCAATTCTGAACCAATACATCAAGCACACACAGATAACATCATCGGCTTGGAAATATCCATTGCAATTCTGCACCAATACATCAAGCATACACTAGCACTAAAAAAGCAAGCATACAGAAATATCTACGCACTCTGAAATCTGAATATCTAGAGCATTCACGGAGAGGAAGGATGGGGCGTATTGTCGCAGACTCAGGATCTCATTTTTACGGAGACTTCATGGACAAGTACTCAACGCTCGAGAATAGGCAGCCATGTCATGCGCGCCTCTGGTTGTGGCGCTGGCCACCAGCCGCCGCGTCATGCCCGCCTACAGCCCTCGGGCCGCGTCCGCCTCCAACCGCTGCGTCGTGCCTGCCTCAGGCTAGTCATAGTGGGAGTAACTTAGCGAGTAACATAGCACACTCCAAGAATTTTTTGCTTATGTGGCAAGTAGTTAATGAGAAGTAGTAACATAATATGTTACTGTAACATAGCACTTCCCAATACAAGATGAGTCTACAAGCTAATAAATGAAGCCATCTATGACACTACTACTATATTACTTTGCACTATGAAGGTAGTAACTTAGACTAGTGTCATATGCATGACACTAGTATAAGTTACTCCCCACTATGACTAGCCTCAGCGCCTCTAGCCCCCGGTAGCGCCCGCCTACAGCGCCTCCATCCCGTGCTAGCCTACAGCGCCTCTAGCCACTACGTCGTGCCCGCCTCAGCGCCTCTAGCCCCCGGGTCACGCCGGCCCACAGTGCCTCCAGCCACCGCGTCGCGCCTGCCTCAAGCTGCCGCCGCCGCGCTAGGATTCACGTACGTGTGTGCGTGAGCGTGAATCGGGGTGGGGATTGATGTGGTTCGGGGGGTCGGGGTAGGAATTTTAATGTGGGCATTAATTAGGTCTGTATAAGATATATATAGGGCGCATAATGGGGAGTATATGGATTGATATTGGAGAAATGGCATCGATATAGAGGTATAGAAAAGTTGAAGTGGCATAATTCCAACTTGGATTTTTGTAGCGGCATTTCTCCAACTCATGAAAGTTGTAGTGGCATGAATCCAATTAACCCTTGTTAAATTTACTTCTTGGAGTAAAAGATATATACGGATGAAATGATCTTGTTGACCACAATCCGCCAAGGTGATGCTTGGTGAACATGAGGTGTAAACCTTCAATAAAGTGCATGCGATGAAATCATTACTGATGTTTTGGGCTTCTTTCTTGAGGAAAATGTGTGACTTTAGAGTCACAACCAAAACATGAACTTTGTAATTTTAACATTGGTTAGTCACTATAAAAATAACAACCAAAAATGTGATGTGAATCTTGTAATAGTGTTTGAGACACTCGATATTTGCTATAAATTATGGTCTCCACCTTGATGTATGGATGACAGTATCATCATAATAGTAACATTTGTGTAATTTTCCACGACTTATTTTGA
This sequence comes from Triticum dicoccoides, assembly GCF_002162155.2. NCBI lineage: Eukaryota > Viridiplantae > Streptophyta > Magnoliopsida > Poales > Poaceae > Triticum > Triticum dicoccoides. Next base: position 272,743,767 of record NC_041380.1, on the reverse strand, counting down.
GAAAGCCTCGGCGCCTCTCCGTTGTTAGGCCGCCTCCCTATCACTTTCTTCTTGTGTTGTGTGGCCAAAACGCTCTCGGTTACGAGCGTGCTGATAACGTGTGAGAGTAAAACAAGAGAGAGAGAGAGAGTAATGAATGAACAGTGTTTCTCATTGATTGAAGACTGTGTATTTATACCCTCATTACAATGCAGTTAGAGTTACAATGCCGGTAACTACAACCGACTTAAACAACCGACTTAAGCATTGATTATTAGGATTAAATTAATCCTTAACAAAGCCATCTACATGTCCAAAGTTCCTTGATATGAATATATACATATTTTGTGCTTGATCTCGTCAAGTGCAAATTTAGTCTTTCAATTTTGATAATAAATGACAAGTTGATTCCGGTCTTTCCAAAACCAGACAAACTTTGTCCCATCATCATCCTTTTAAGGCTTCACTTCACCGGATTTCTAGGCATTCCAGTGGAATTGCGGATTCCAAGATTTCCGCATCCTATGGTTTACTGGAGGATTTTTGTAGGAATTCTAAAATATAGAAATTTTGAAGAAACCGAATATCTTGCCAGCGCAACCACGGAAAGGACTAATGCTTGATACAAGGTCTAAGGTCGAGACATTTTTTTGGATGACCGGGGGCACTTAGAGGACCGCCAATGAGGGCGGAAGGCTTTGGCCGGGTACGCAATGTTGTAGTCAACCAGAGTGTATTTCTTGTTGGGCCTTGGTACCAACTGTAACACCCACGATGCGGCTATATCTCCCGTGTGTCGGAGCACGACTTAGAGGCATAACCGCATTGTAGGCAATGTCGCAAGAGGGGTAATCTTTACACATCCCATGTACTGAATAAGGAAAGAGGTACATAGTTGGCTTACAATCGCCACTTCACACAATACATAAATATATCATTACAATCATCCAGATACAATCAAGGTCCGACTACGGAACCAAAACAAAGACAACCCCAAATGCATAATGTCCCCGATCGCCCCAACTGGGCTCCACTACTGATCGTCTGGAGAGGAAACGTAGTATCGTCTTGAGTCCTCATCGAACTCTCACTTGAGCTCAGTCGTATCTCCTGGAGCGGTATCATCGGTCCCTGCATCTGGTTTTGAAGGAATCTGTGAGTCATGGGGACTCAGCAATCTCACACCCTCGTGATCAAGACTATTTAAGCTTATCGGTAGGGAAAAAGGTATGAGGTGGAGCTGCAGAAAGCACTAGCATATATGGTGGCTAACATACGTAAAAGAGGGAGAGAAGAGAAGGCAAGGCACGGTCGAGAAACTATGATCAAGAAGTGATCCTAGAACAACCTACGTTCAAGCATAACACGAGGCCGTGTTCTCTTCCCGGACTCCGCAGAAAAGAGACCATCACGGCCACACACTCTGTTGATTCATTTTAATTAAGTTAAGTTTCAGGTTTTCTACAACCGGACATTAACAAATTCCCATCTGCCCATAACCGCGGGCACGGCTTTCGAAAGTTCAAATCCATGCAGGGGTATCCCAACTTAGCCCATCACAAGCTCTCACGGTCAACGAAGGATATTCCTTCTCCCAGGACAATCTGATCAGACTCGGAATCCTGGTTACAAGACATCTCGACAATGGTAAAACAAGTCTAGCAAGACCACCCGCTATGCCGACAAATCCCGATAGGAGCTGCACATATCTCGTTCTCAGGGCACACCGGATAAGCTAAGCGTACGGGAGCCAACGTAACCCAAGTTTCCAAGGGACGGCCCCGCACGGTGCTCTAGGTTGGACCAACACTCAGAGGAGCACTGGCCCGGGGGTTTAAAATAAAGATGACCCTTGAGTCCGCGAAACCCAAGGGAAAAAAGGCTAGGTGGAAAATGGTAAAACCAAGGTTGGGCCTTGTTGGAGGAGATTTATTCAAGGCAAACTGTCAAGGGGTTCCCATTATAACCCAACCGTGTAAGGAACGCAAAATCAAGGAACATAACACCGGTATGACGGAAACTAGGGCGGGAAGAGTGGAACAAAACACCAGGCATAAGGCCGAGCCTTCCACCCTTTACCAAGTATACAGGTGCATTAAAATAGACAAGATATAATAATGATATCCCAACAATAAAACATGTTCCAACAAGGAACAAACTCCAATCTTCACCTGCAACTAGCAATGTTATAAGAGGGGCTGAGCAAAGCGGTAACATAGCCAAACAACGGTTTGCTAGGACAAGGTGGGTTAGAGATTTGACATGGCAATATGGGAGGCATGATAAAGCATGTGGTAGGTATCGTAGCATAGGCATAGCAATAGAGCGAGCATCTAGCAAGCAAAGATAGAAGTGATTTCGAGGGTATGGTCATCTTGCCTGCAAAGTTCTCCGAGTTGACGTAAGCTTGATCCTCGTAAACGTTCTCAATGGGTTCCTCGATCACGTACTCGTCTCCCGTCTCTACCCAAAGCAAGAACACAAACAAAGGGAACCACAATCAACCATGTGCAATGCACAAACAACATGATGCAAAACATGGCATGATATGTGGGACGTGATATGCAATGCATATGCATGTTTCGGAAAGGAAAGATTGAACCAGGCCTCAACTTGGAAAACCAAGAGTGCCGCTGGAAAGATGAGTTGATTTCGGTCGAAATCGATATAAAGATCACCGGAATCGGATGCACGGTTTGCAAATGACAAGCAAAACAAATATGGCACCGATCTGCGATTAACAGCACGAGGCCAACTAAACGTATGAAGAACAACAAGCTACTACACTCTAACATAACAACAAAACACATGGCAGTGATCCACTCAAGATGCTTGACAAAAGATGAACACTGAGCTACGGCTAATTCACTCAATAGCAGGTTCAAACAAGCATGGCAAAAGTGCAAAAGATATCAGGTTACAGACTTAGTGAAAATAAGAACATGTCAGAAATTTAACATCAGGAAGCAATGTTTAGAGCAAGATAACAACATGCTACAGGAACATACCATGGCAAAGCAAGGCATGGCATGAAGCTACTCAAAGCATACAACAAAAGTCCCTTACTGACCGTAAGCCAAAAGGGATCAGAAAATACAATGGCAACCATGTGAACATAGCAACTTTCGTTAACAGATTCAGACTTAGCAGAAAACTGGAACATGGCAAAACAGATTCACGTAGGCATGTTTACGAGCTCGATGCACTCACCACAAGGCATTGCATGACAAAGTAAGCATACACCCAGCAAGTAGACATGATAAATAAGCTAACCATGGCAAGAACACTCTCATAGCATGCACGGAACAACTGCAACAACCTCGGCAAAATTGCTTAACACGTAAACAATCTGCCAGGAACATTTTATAGCAAAAGTAGAGCAAGATTGAGTCATGCTAGGGTGCTCCATAATTGCAAACAAAGAATATGCATGGATAGAGCATAACCATATCTCAAAATCATCCCTACTAAATATGCTCAAAAGAGGCATGGATAACTTTGTAGCAACAAAAATACATGGCATAAAAATATTAACAGGGCAAAGACTTATAAGATTTCTAAGTCCCTGAAGTCAGCAACATTATGAGGGCTACTTTGCATGGTTGTGCTAGTCACCACAGAGATCACAAAAATACATGGCATACACCCCTGTAAAGATGGCATGGCATACTTCAAAACACATGTAGGGCTGAAGTTCATAGGAGGCACACACTAAACATGGCAAAAATGACAAATGTCCAAACTCTGCTAAGAATCGGAAACTAACATTGCATAACACTCTTGCAATAGCATTTAGGGCATCAAGATGAACTCAAATGAATATGGTGCAATGGAATGAAATGAAGTACACATCGAGATGAACAAATTGACATGCTACACGCCCAAAACGGAGCCACGGATGCAAAGTTATGGCATGATGAAAAATGCTAAAAATTACTGGAAATTAGGGCAAAAGTCAACCCTAATCTCATATCCAGATCTGGATCAGGCATCGCGCGGATCGAGGTTCGCCAGGGTCGGCTCCGGAGTTGAGGAACAGCTCGGCCGGGGCTCATCGGAGCTCGTCGGGGAGGCGGGGAGACGGCGGGGCGGCGACCTCGGGCCTGCCTGGCCACGGTAGACGGCGGCGGCGAGCAAGGGCGAGGCGGCGGGCGGCGGACGGAGGAGGAGGCGCGGCGAGGCGAAGAGGTGGCGGTCGGCGGCGGACGAGGCCGGCGAGGCGGCGCTAGGGCGGCGGTCAGGCGGAGTCGGGCGGCGGGGAGGAACGGGCCAGGAGGGCCTCCCGCGGGCCCGGGCGGGCCGGCGGCGATGTGGGCGCTGCGGTGCCACGTGGCAGCGTGGGAGTGGCGGCGGAGACTTTGTCCGGCGGGGACCAGATGTGTCCGGCGTGCGGAGGGGAATGTGTCTAGGTTTAGGGTGGAAATGATTCGAGAATCTCGGTGGAGGAGCCTTTTTATAGGTAGAGGGATCTAGGAGACTCCAAATTGAGCACGGTTTTTGGCCACACGATCGTGATCGAACGACCGAGACGATGGAGGGGGTTTAGGTGGGTTTTGGGCCACTTTGGAGAGGTTTTGGGCTGCAACACACACGAGGCCTTCTCGGTTCCTCGGTTAACCGTTGGAGTATCAAACGAAGTCCAAATGGCACGAAACTTGACAGGCGGTCTACCGGTAGTAAACCAAGGCCGCTTGGCAAGTCTCAGTCCAATACGAGAACGTTTAATACCCGCACAGGAAAAGAGGTAAAAGGGGACACCGGAGGACATAGGGACGCCGGAATGCAAAACGGACAACGGGGAAAATGCTCGGATGCATGAGACGAACACGTACGGAAATGCGATGCTCATGATGACATGATATGAGATGCATGACAAAGACAAAAGCAACACGAAGACAAAAACCCGACAACGAGGAAATATCATAACTTAGTGCCGGAAATGGCAAGAGTTGGAATACAAATATGGCAGGTTACATATGGGGCGTTACACCAATGGACTCTTAAATCTATGTAAGGTTGCTTGCCTTGGCAATGTGAACCCAACAACTAAACGGGTGGTCGTGGGTCCGAGTGGCGTCAGATCATTGGCAGATCCTCTGAATCTTCCTAAGTTGTCGTTGGTTGGAGCAGTGACATGCGGCTGTGGACGTGCTTTTTTTGGTTGGACTGGTGCATAGGCAGGCCTCCATAAAGGAAAGAGGTCTCTTCCTCAACATGCACCAATGTAGTAGCCCGGTAAATTGTATTCCCCGTTAGGGCTTGCGTGCCCGAGCTATTGTCACTCCTGCGCTATCCGTCTAGCGTGTCTGCGAATGTATGTCTTCCTTTTGGATGCCGCCTGCCCTGGCCGGATGGTGTGGTTTTGAGTATCTACTCCCTCCTTTTTTTAGTCTGCTTATAAGGTTTGGTCAAAATCAAGCTTTGTAAAGTTTGACTAACTTCATATTAAAAAATATAAACATTGACAATATGAAATCAACATTATCAGATGCACCATGAAATGTATTTTTATATTATATAGTTTTAATATTGTAGATGTTCATATTTTTTATATAAATTTGGTAAAACTTTATAGAGTTTGACTTTGACCAGATCTTATCCGCGGAGTAAAAAGAAATGGAGGCAGTATCTCTATTTTGGACGCTATGGGGTATAGTCGGCTCGCCTTTCCATACACTGTCAACTACAACACCATGGTTGCCCAATTAGCTGCTTGAGTTCAGGTCAGGATGTTGTTGTCATGGCCCTACCCAGTTGACATGTTTTAGAGTGTCTACCCGACTCTTGGGCACTGTGTCCTGGCCGGTTTTCTTATTAGGCTTGTGTGTGTGCCACACGTGCTCTATGATTGTGTTTTCTTCTCCTTTGGACTGGCTAAGAATTTCGCTCGGTGGTTAGCCACGACCTCATATCCGTGCTTGCTGATCTAGCTCTCTTCCAGTGCGGTATCTATTTGGTCGATTCCTTTGGTTTCCTTCTGCTCGCGTGATTCCGGGTGTGAGTGGCTTACTTCGATGTCGTTTGATGTGGAGTTTGTGATTGGGTTTTCTATCAACCGTGCTGCTTGATTGACCTGTCTGTTCCTCTTTTGGATGTGTGCATGTTCAGCGATGAGTATATGGTCAAGGCCATGGAAATATACATTGTGTGCCAGTACGTGATCACCTGCAAGTGCATAGGGATGTTGTAGCACTTTCATGAGGAAAATGAAGCTAGGGTAGAAGTACTGGATCAGAAGCGTGGTAGAGTGGAGGGGGAAGAGGAGAAGTTAGGTAAGAAGGGCAGGGAATAGGTGGTACATGAAGAAGGAGAGAGGAGTATCACTGTCGACACTACGGAAACACACAAGGATATATCGACTGGACTGTAGGAGCAATCCCGCCGGATGCAATGAAACTCGTCGGTTGGAACTGCCGGGGACTCGGGAACGGCCCGGCTGTTCAGGGCCTCCTCGATCTGGGGAGGGCGGAGTATCCCGATGTTCTTTTTCTAGCTGAAACAAAGATGACAGTGAGCGAGCTAGAGAAATTCAGGTGGAGTTTGGGGCTGACTAATATGACAGCATGGAGCTCAGAGGGTCGTAGTAGGGGAGTAGCTTTGTTCTAGAGAAGAGGTGTGGAGGTGATGCTGCGTTCATATGGTCGGAGGCACATCGATGTGGACGTGACAGAGGAGAATGGTAGGGTGTGCCGGCTTACTGGTGTTTATGGTGAATCAGCGGTGGAGTGGAAGGTGGAAATGTGGAGGATGATGAAAATTCTAGGACAACAACATCAACAAGGGAGGCCATGGCTATGCTTGGGTGACTTCAACGAAATTCTGTCGGGCGATGAGAAGATAGGAGGGGCAGTACGCCCGCAGCGGCTTATGGACAACTTCAGAGCAGCCCTAGAAACGTGTGAACTCTCGGACATTGGGTATGAAGGGGACAGATTCACGTGGAGAAATCACAGCTCGGAAATCGATACATACATTTGTGAACGCCTGGATAGAGCAACAGCAAATGGCGCTTGGGGGAGATGTTCCCTGAGTTCTCTGTCCTAAACGGGGCACCACGTCACTCTGAGCATAGACCGGTGATTGTCTGCACTCAGGGCAAGAGATGGAGGAGTCAGGAGGGAGACAGAGGTTTTCGCTTTGAGGCATGGTGGTTACAAGAAGATGGATGTAGTGCTGAGATTCAGGGAGCTTGGGAGGAGGGTTGCATGAATGGGCGTGGGGACGTGGCTAGCGCTATGCATTGTGTGGCAAGTAGAATGCATATATAGGGGAAGGAGGTGGCGTGTGAGCTGCGGGAGAGACTGAAAAAGGTGAGGAATGCCCTGGAAAGATGTATGCGTGCACCGGTGTCAGAAGAGAAGATCCGGGAGGAGGCGACACTCAGAAGTGTAGTCCAGGATTTGGAGGATAAGAAGAACACAAAATCCAAACAACACTCACGTGTTACCTGGCTTCGGGATGGAAACAGAAGTACGCGGTATTTTATGGCTGTATCTTCTGCTAGGAGGAAAGCAAACCGTGTGAAAGCATTAAGGAAGGATGATGGACTGGAGGTGAAGGAAGGGGAAGAGCTTAATAACTATGTCTGCTCCTTTTTTCAGGATCTCTTTACTTCAGTCGGGGGCACTAGAATGGTTGAGCTCATTGACAAGGTTCAGCCACGTGTTACGAGCACCATGCGGGCCATTCTTGGGGTCGAATCAACAAGGGAGCAAGTAAAAGCTGCACTTGACCACATTGGTGATCTGAAGGCACTCGGGCCAGACGGCAGGCCCTTGATTGTGTACAAACATCACTGGCATTTTATGGGGGATCGAGTGGTTGATGAAGTCCTCTCTGTTGGGGAACGTAGTAATTTCAAAAATTTCCTACGCACAAGCATGATCATGGTGATGCATAGCAACGAGGGGGGAGAGTGTTGTCTACGTACCCAACGCAGACCGACTGCGGAAGCGATGAACCGACGTAGAGGAAGTAGTCGTACGTCTTCACGATCCAACCGATCAAGCACCGAAACTACGGCACCTCTGAGTTCGAGCACACGTTTAGCTCGATGACAATCCCCGGACTCCGATCCAGCAAAGTGTCGGGGTAGAGTTCCGTCAGCACAACGGCGTGGTGACGATCTTGATGAACTACAACAGCAGGGCTTCGCCTAAACTCCGCTACAGTATTATCGAGGAATATGGTGGCAGGGGGCACTGCAGACGGCTAAGGAATAGATCACGTGGATCAACTTGTGTGTCTAGAGGTGCCCCCTGCCTCCGTATATAAAGGAGTAGAGGGGGAGGCTGGCCGGCCAAGGAGGAGGGCGCAGGAGAGTCCTACTCCCTCTGGGAGTAGGATCCCCCCCCCAATCCTAGTTGGAATAGGATTCGCAGAGGGGGAAAAGAGGAGGAGGGGGCCGGCCACCTCTCCTAGTCCTAATAGGACTAGGGGAAGGGGGAGGCGCGCAGCCCATCTAGGGCAGCCCCTTCTCTTTTCCACTAAGGCCCACTATGGCCCATATAGCTCCCGGGGGGTTCCAGTAACCCTCCCGGTATTCCGGTAAAATCCCGATTTCACCCGGAACACTTCCGATATCCAAACATAGGCTTCCAATATATCAATTTTTACGTCTCGACCATTTCGAGACTCCTCGTCATGTCCGTGATCACATCCGGGACTCCGAACAACCTTCGATACATCAAAATGCATAAACTCATAATATAACTGTCATCGTAACCTTAAGCGTGCGGACCCTACGGGTTCGAGAACAATGTAGACATGACCGAGACATGTCTCCGGTCAATAACCAATAGCGGGACCTGGATGCCCATATTGGCTCGTACATATTCTACGAAGATCTTTATCGGTCAGACCGCATAACAACATACGTTGTTCCCTTTGTCATCGGTATGTTACTTGCCCGAGATTTGATCGTCGGTATCCAATACCTAGTTCAATCTCGTTACCGGCAAGTCTCTTTACTCGTTCCGTAATACATCATCTCGCAACTAACTCATTAGTTGCAATGTTTGCAAGGCTTATGTGATGTGCATTACCGAGAGGGCCCAGAGATACCTCTCCGACAATCGGAGTGACAAATCCTAATCTCGAAATACGCCAACCCAACATCTACCTTTGGAGACACCTGTAATGCTCCTTTATAATCACCTAGTTACGTTGTGACGTTTGGTAGCACCCAAAGTGTTCCTCCGACAAATGGGAGTTGCATAATCTCATAGTCATAGGAACATGTATAAGTCATGAAGAAAGCAATAGCAACATACTAAACAATCGGGTGCTAAGCTAATGGAATGGGTCATGTCAATCAGATCATTCAACTAATGATGTGACCTTGTTAATCAAATAACAACTCTTTGTCTATGGTTAGGAAACATAACCATCTTTGATTAACGAGCTAGTCAAGTAGAGGCATACTAGTGACACTCTGTTTGTCTATGTATTCACACATGTATTATGTTTCCGGTTAATACAATTCTAGCATGAATAATAAACATTTATCATGGAATAAGGAAATAAATAATAACTTTATTATTGCCTCTAGGGCATATTTCCTTCAGTCTCCCACTTGCACTAGAGTCAATAATCTAGATCACATCACCATGTGATTAACATCGATAGTTCACATCATCATGTGATTAACACCCATAGTTCACATCGCCATGTGACCAACACCCAAAGGGTTTACTAGATTTTGTAATCTAGTTCACATTGCTATGTGATTAACACCCAAGGAGTACTAAGGTGTGATCATGTTTTGCTTGTGAGAGAATCTTAGTCAACGGGTCTGCCACATTCAGATCCGCATGTATTTTGTAAATTTCTATGTCAACAATGCTCTGCATGGAGCTACTCTAGATAATTGCTCCCACTTTCAATATGTATCTAGACCGAGACTTAGAGTCATCTAGATTAGTGTCAAAACTTGCATCGGCGTAACCCTTTACGACGAACCTTTTTTTTCACTTCCATAATCGAGAAACATATCCTTATTCCATCAAGGATAATTTTGACTGCTGTCCAGTGATCTACTCCTAGATCACGATCGTACTCCCTTGCCAAACTCAGTGGTAGGGCATACAATAGATCTGGTATACAACATGGCATACTTTATAGAACCTATGACTGAGGCATAGGGAATGACTTTCATTCTCTTTCTATCTTCTGCCGTGCTTGGGCTTTGAGTCTTACTCAACTTCACACCTTGTAATACAGGCAAGAACTCTTTCTTTGACTGCTCCATTTTGAACTACTTCAAAATCTTGTCAAGGTATGTACTCATTGAAAAAACTTATCAAGCGTCTTGATCTATCTCTATAGATCTTGAAGCTCAATATGTAAGCAGCTTCACTGAGGTCTTTCTTTGAAAAACTCCTTTCAAACACTCCTTTATGCTTTGCAGAATAATTCTACATTATTTTCGATCAACAATATGTCATTCACATATACTTATCAGAAATGTTGTAGTGCTCCCACTCACTTTCTTGTAAATACAGGCTTCACCGCAAGTCTGTATAAAACTATATGCTTTGATCAACTTATCAAAGCGTATATTCCAACTCCGAGATTCTTGCACCAGTCCATAGATGGATCGCTGGAGCTTGCATATTTAGTTAACACCTTTAGGATCGACAAAACCTTCTAGTTGCATCGTATACAACTCTTCTTTAGTAAATCCATTAAGGAATGCAGTTCTGTTTATCCATTTGCCAGATTTCATAAAATGCGGCAATTGCTAACATGATTCGGACAGACTTAAGCATAGATACGAGTGAGAAAATCTCATCGCAGTCAACACCTTGAACTTGTCGAAAACCTTTTGCGACAATTCTAGCTTTGTAGATAGTAACACTACTATCAGCGTCTGTCTTCCTCTTGAAGATCCATTTATTTTCTATGGCTTGCCGATCATCGGGCAAGTCAACCAAAGTCCATACTTTGTTCTCATACATGGATCATATCTCAGATTTCATGGCCTCAAACCATTTCGCGGAATCTGGGCTCATCATCGCTTCCTCATAGTTCGCAAGTTCGTCATGGTCTAGTAACATGACTTCCAGAACAGGATTACCGTACCACTCTGGTGCGGATCTCACTCTGGTTTACCTACGAGATTTGGTAGTAACTTGATCTGAAGTTACATGATCATCATCATTAGCTTCCTCACTAATTGGTGTAGTAGTCACAGGAACAGATTTCTGTGATGAACTACTTTCCAATAAGGGAGCAGGTACAGTTACCTCATCAAGTTCTACTTTCCTCCTACTCACTTCTTTCAAGAGAAACTCCTTCTCCAGAAAGTTTCCAAATTTAGCAACAAAATTCTTGCCTTCGGATCTGTGATAGAAGGTGTACCCAACAATCTCCTTTGGGTATCCTATGAAGACATATTTCTCCGATTTGGGTATGAGCTTATCAGGTCGAAACTTTTTCACATAAGCATTGCAACCTCAAACTTTAAGAAACGACAGCTTAGGTTTCTTGCTAAAACATAGTTCATACGCTGTTGTCTCAACGGATTTAGATGGTGCCCTATTTAACGTGAATGCAGCTGTCTCTAATGCATAACCCCAAAACGATAGTGGTAGATCGGTAAGATACATCATAGATTGCACTATATCCAATAAAGTACGGCTATGACGTTCGGACACACCATTACATTGTGGTGTTCCAGGTGGCATGAGTAGTGAAACTATTTCACATTGTTTTTAACTGAAGGCCAAACTCGTAACTCAAATACTCTTCTCTACGATCAGATCGTAGAAACTTTATTTTCTTGTTACGATGATTTTTCACTTCACTCTGAAATTCTTTGAAGTTTTCAAATGTTTCAGACTTATGTTTCATCAAGTAGATATACTCATATCTGCTCAAATCATCTATGAAGATCAGAAAATAATGATACTTGTTGCGAGCCTCAATATTCATCGGACCATATACATCAGTATGTATGATTTCCAACAAATCCGTTGCTCGCTCCGTTGTTCCGAAGAACAAAGTCTTAGTCATCTTGCCCACGAGGCATGGTTCGCAAGCATCAACTGATTCATAATCAAGTGATTCCAAAAGCCCATCAGCATGGAGTTTCTTCATGCGCTTTACACCAATATGACCTAAACGGCAGTGCCACAAATAAGTTGCACTATCATTATTAACTTTGCATCTTTTGGTTTCAATATTATGATTATGTGTATCACTACGATCGAGATCCAACGAACTATTTTCATTGGGTGTGTAACCATATAAGGTTTTATTCATGTAAACAGAACAACAATTTATTCTCTTACTTAAATGAATAACCGTATTACAATAAACATGATCAAATCATATTCATGCTCAACGCAAACACCAAATAACACTTATTCAGGTTCAACACTAATCCCGAAAGTATAGGGAGTGTGCGATGATGATCATATCAATCTTGGAACCACTTCCAACACACATCGTCACTTCACCCTTAACTAGTCTCTGTTTATTCTGCAATTCCCGTTTCGAGTTACTAATCTTAGCAACTGAACTAGTATCAAATACTGAGGGGTTGCTATAAACACTAGTAAAGTACACGTCAATAACATGTATATCAAATATACTTATGTTCACTTTGCCATCCTTCTTATCTGCCAATCACTTGGGGTAGTTCCGCTTCCAGTGACCAGTCCCTTTGCAGTAGAAACACTTAGTCTCAGGCTTAGGACCAGACTTGGGCTTCTTCACTTGAGCAGCAACTTGCTTGATGTTCTTCTTGAAGTTCCCCTTCTTCCCTCTACCCTTTTCTTGAAACTAGTGGTCTTGTCTACCATCAACACTTGATGTTTTTCTTGATTTCTACCTTCGTTGATTTCAGCATCACGAAGAGCTTGGGAGTTGTTTCCGTTATCCCTTGCATATCATAGTTCATCACGAAGTTCTACTAACTTGGTGATGGTGACTAGAGAATTCTGTCAATCACTATCTTATCTGGAAGATTAACTCCCACTTGATTCAAGCGATTGTAGTACTCAGACAATCTGGGCACATGCTCACTAGTTGAGCAATTCTCCTCCATCTTTTAGCTATAGAACTTGTTGGAGACTTCATATCTCTCAACTCGGGTATTTGCTTGAAATATTAACTTCAACTCCTGGAACATCTCATATGGTCCATGACGTTCAAAACGTCTTTGAAGTCCCGATTCTAAGCCGTTAAGCATGGTGCACTTAAACTATCAAGTAGTCATCATATTGAGCTAGCCAAACGTTCATAACGTCTGCATCTGCTCCTGCAATAGGTCTGTCACCTAGCGGTGCATCAAGGACATAATTCTTCTGTGCAGCAATGAGGATAAACCTCAAATCACGGATCCAATGCGCATCATTGCTACTAACATCTTTCAACACAATTTTCTCTAGGAACATATCAAAATAAACACAGGGAAGCAACAACACGAGCTATTGATCTACAACATAATTTGCAAAATACTACCAGGACTAAGTTCATGATAAATTTAAGTTCAATTAATCATATTACTTAAGAACTCCCACTTAGATAGACATCCCTCTAATCCTCTAAGTGATCACGTGATCCAAATCAACTAAACCATGTCCGATCATCACGTGAGATGGAGTGGTTTCATCGGTGAACATCATTATGTTGATCATATCTACTATATGATTCACGCTCGACCTTTCGGTCTCCGTGTTCCGAGGCCATATCTGCATATGCTAGGCTCGTCAAGTTTAACCTGAGTAGTCCGCGTGTGCAGAACTGGCTTGCACCCGTTGTAGATGGACGTAGAGCTTATCACACCCGATCATCACGTGGTGTCTGGGCACGACGAACTTTGGCAACGGTGCATACTCAGGGAGAACACTTCTTGATAATTAGTGAGAGATCATCTTAAAATGCTACCGTCAAACTAAGCAAAATAAGATGTATAAAAGATAAACATCACATGCAATCAAAATATGTGACATGATATGGCCATCATCATCTTGTGCCTTTGATCTCCATCTCCAAAGCATCGTCATGATTTCCATCGTCACCGGCATGACACCATGATCTCCATCATCTTGATCTATATCAATATGTCGTCACATGGTCGTCTCGCCAACTATTGCTCTTGCAACTATTGCTATCGCATAGCGATAAAGTAAAGCAATTATTTGGCGCTTGCATCTTATGCAATAAAGAGACAACCATAAGGCTTTTGCCAGTTGCCGATAACTTCAACAAAACATGATCATCTCATACAACAACTTATATCTCATCACGTTTTGACCATATCACATCACAACATGCCCTGCAAAAACAAGTTAGACGTCCTCTACTTTGTTGTTGCATGTTTTACGTGGCTGCTACGGGCTTAAGCAAGAACCAATCTTACCTACGCATCAAAACCACAACGATAGTTTGTCAAATAGACTCCGTTTTAACCTTCGCAAGGACCGGGCGTAGCCACACTTGGTTCAACTAAATTTGGAGAAACTGTCACCCGCTAGCCACCTTTGTGCAAAGCACGCCGGGAGAACCGGTCTCGCGTAAGCGTACGCATAATGTCAGTCCGGGCTGCTTCATCCAACAATACCGCCGAACCAAAGTATGACATGCTGGTAGGCAGTATGACTTATATCGCCCACAATTCACTTGTATTCTACTCGTGCATATGACATCAACACATAAAACCTAGGCTCTGATACCACTGTTGGGGAACGTAGTAATTTCAAAAATTTCCTAAGCACACGCACGATCATGGTGATGCATAGCAACGAGGGGGGAGAGTGTTGTCTACGTACCCAATGCAGACCGACTGCGGAAGCGATGAACCGACGTAGAGGAAGTAGTCGTACGTCTTCACGATCCAACCGATCAAGCACCGAAACTACGGCACCTCTGAGTTCGAGCACACATTCAGCTCGATGACGATCCCCGGACTCCGATCCAGCAAAGTGTCGGGGTAGAGTTCCGTCAGCACAACGGCGTGGTGACGATCTTGATGAACTACAGCAGCAGGGCTTCACCTAAACTCCGCTACAGTATTACCGAGGAATATGGTGGCAGGGGGCACCGCACACGGCTAAGGAATAGATCACGTGGATCAACTTGTGTGTCTAGAGGTGCCCCCTGCCTCCGTATATAAAGGAGTAGAGGGGGGGAGGCTGGCCGGCCAAGGAGGAGGGCGCAGGAGAGTCCTACTCCCTCTGGGAGTAGGATTCCCCCCCCCCCCAATCCTAGTTGGAATAGGATTCGCAGAGGGGGAAAAGAGGAGAAGGGGGCCGGCCACCTCTCCTAGTCCTAATAGGACTAGGGGAAGGGGGAGGCACGCAGCCCATCTAGGGCAGCCCCTTCTCTTTTCCACTAAGGCCCACTATGGCCCATATAGCTCCCGGGGGGTTCCGGTAACCCTCCCGGTATTCCGGTAAAATCCCGATTTCACCCGGAACACTTCTGATATCCAAACATAGGCTTCCAATATATCAATTTTTACGTCTCGACCATTTCGAGACTCCTCGTCATGTCCGTGATCACATCCGGGACTCCGAACAACCTTCGGTACATCAAAATGCATAAACTCATAATATAACTGTCATCGTAACCTTAAGCGTGCGGACCCTACGGGTTCGAGAACAATGTAGACATGACCGAGACATGTCTCCGGTCAATAACCAATAGCGGGACCTGGATGCCCATATTGGCTCCTACATATTCTACGAAGATCTTTATCGATCAGACCGCATAACAACATACGTTGTTCCCTTTGTCATCCGTATGTTACTTGCCCGAGATTCGATCGTCGGTATCCAATACCTAGTTCAATCTCGTTACCGGCAAGTCTCTTTACTCGTTCTGTAATACATCATCTCGCAACTAACTCATTGGTTGCAATGCTTGCAAGGCTTATGTGATGTGCATTACCGAGAGGGCCCAGAGATACCTCTCCGACAATCGGAGTGACAAATCCTAATCTCGAAATACGCCAACCCAACATCTACCTTTGGAGACACCTGTAATGCTCCTTTATAATCACCCAGTTACGTTGTGACGTTTGGTAGCACCCAAAGTGTTCCTCCGGCAAATGGGAGTTGCATAATCTCATAGTCATAGGAACATGTATAAGTCATGAAGAAAGCAATAGCAACATACTAAACGATCGGGTGCTAAGCTAATGGAATGGGTCATGTCAATCAGATCATTCAACTAATGATGTGACCTCGTTAATCTAATAACAACTCTTTGTCTATGGTTAGGAAACATAACCATCTTTGATTAACGAGCTAGTCAAGTAGAGGCATACTAGTGACACTCTGTTTATCTATGTATTCACACATGTATTATGTTTCCGCTTAATACAATTCTAGCATGAATAATAAACATTTATCATGAAATAAGGAAATAAATAATAACTTTATTATTGCCTCTAGGGCATATTTCCTTCACTCTCGATGCTCAATGGTGGCACGATTCCTAAAGGGTGGAATGACACAACCGTGGTGCTTATTCCCAAGGTCAAGAACCCCAACAGGATCAAGGACCTGAGATAGATCCATTTTGCATCATGCTTTTATATCGATATTTATTGCATTATGGGTTGTTATTACACATTATGTCACGATACTTATGCCTATTCTCTCTTATTTTACAAGGTTTACATGAAGAGGGAGAATGCCGGCAGCTGGGATTCTGGGCTGGAAAAGGAGCAAATATTAGAGACCTATTCTGCACAGCTCCAAAAATCCTGAAACTTCACGGAAGCTATTTCCAGAATATATAAAAAATACTGAGCACAAGAAGTTCCAGAGGGGGGCCACACCCTGGCCACGAGGGTGGGGGGCACGCCCTACCCCCTGGGTGTGCCCCCTGCCTTGTGGGCCCCCTGGTGGCCCTCGATGCCCATCTTCTGCTATATGGAGTCTTTCATCGAGGAAAAAATCATAAGCAAGCTTTTGGGATGAGACTTCGCCGCCACGAGGCGGAACCAATCTAGGGCTCCGACGGAGCTGTTCTACCGGGGAAACTTCCCTCTGGGAGGGGGAAATCATCACCATCATCATCACCAACGATCTTCTCATTGGGAGGGGGTCAATCTCCATCAACATCTTCACCAGCACCATCTCATCTCCAACCCTAGTTCATCTCTTGTATCCAATCTTTGTATCCAAACCTCAGATTGGTACCTGTGGGTTGCTAGTAGTGTTGATTACTCCTTGTAGTTGATGCTAGTTGGTTTACTTGGTGGAAGATCATATGTTCAGATCCATTATGCATATTAATACCCCTTTGATTATGAACATGAATATGCTTTGTGAGTAGTTACGTTTGTTCCTGAGGACATGGGATAAGTCTTGTTATAAGTAATCATGTGAATTGGTATTCGTTCGATATTTTGATGAGATGTATGTTGTCTATCCTCTAGTGGTGTTATGTGAACATCAACTACATGACACTTCATCATGATTTGGGCCTAGGGGAAGGCATTGGTGTAACGCCCCGAACACACCCGCCGGTGGTCGTTACTCCTGGCGGGATCTAGACTGGCCCCACAGATCAATACAAGTCTTTTCTGCGCACTTTGTCCTTACCCGTGCGCACCCGGGACATGGGAGAAGTCTTGCTATTAGTAGTCATGTGAATTTGGTATTCGTTCGATATTTTGATGAGATGTATGTTGTCATCCCTCTAGTGGTGTCATGTGAACGTCGACTACATGACACTTCACCATTGTTTGGGCCTAGAGGGAGGCATTGGAAAGTAATAAGTAGATGATGGGTTGCTAGAATGGCAGAAGCTTAAACCCTAGTTTATGCGTTGCTTCGTAAGGGTCTGATTTGGATCTATATGTTTCATGCTATGGTTAGGTTTACCTTAATACTTCTGTTGTAGTTGCGGATGCTTGCAATAGGGGTTAATCATAAGTGGGATGCTTGTCCAAGTAAGGACAATACCCAAGCACCGGTCCACCCACATATCAAATTATCAAAGTACCGAACATGAATCATATGATCGTGATGAAAACTAGCTTGACGATAATTCCCATGTGTCCTCGGGAGCGCTTTATATCACATAAGAGTTTGTACAGGCTTGTCCTTTGCTATAAAAAGTATTGGTCCATCTTGCTGCACCTTATTTACTTTTATTACTTGTTACTCGTTACCAATTACCTTATCACAAAACTATCTGTTACCGATAATTTTAGTGCTTGCAGAGAATACCTTGCTGAAAATCGCTTATCATTTCCTTCTGCTCCTCGTTGGGTTCAACACTCTTACTTATCGAAAAGACTACGATATAAAGTGCCTTTGGTAGGTGGAACTTGGTAAGGAAATTTTTTATATAATGTGCTGAAATTTACTGTCACTTGTTTCTATGGAAAGTAATCCTTTGAGGGGCTTGTTCGGGGTATCTTCACCGCGACCGGTAGAGAAAATAGTTGCTCCTCAACCTACTCAACCTACTGAAAATGAAAATGTTTACTTTGAAATTCCTTCGGGTATGATAGAGAAACTGCTAGCTAATCCTTTTACAGGAGATGGAACATTGCATCCCGACTTACACTTAATCTATGTGGATGAAGTTTGTGGATTATTTAAGCTTGCAGGTATGCCCGATGATGTTATCAAGAAGAAGGTCTTCCCTTTGTCTTCGAAGGGAGATGCATTGACATGGTATAGGCAATGTGATGATATGGGATCATGAGACTAAAAACGGTTGAAATTGGAATTCCATCAGAAGTTTTATCCTATGCATCTTGTTCATCATGATCGTAATTATATATATAAGTTTTGGCCTCGCGAAGGAGAAAGCATTGCTCAAGCTTGGGGGAGGCTTAAGTCAATGTTATATTCATGCCCCAATCATGTGCTCTCAAGAGAAATGATTATTCAAAAAATTTATGCTCGGCTTTCTAACAACAATCGCTCCATGCTCGATACTTCTTGTACTAGTTCCTTTATGATGAAGACTATTGAATTCAAATGGAATTTATTGGAGATAATTAAACGCAACTCTGAAGATTGGGATCTCGACGAAGGTAAGGAGTCAGGTATAACACCTAAGTTTGATTGTGTTAAATCTTTTATGGATACCGATGTTTTCCGAAAATTTAGCACTAAATATGGACTTGACTCTGAGATAGTAGCTTCTTTCTGTGAATCTTTTGCTACTCATGTTGATCTCCCTAAGGAGAAGTGGTTTAAATATATTCCTCCCATTGAAACAAAAGTAGTTGCACCTATTAAAGTTGAAGAAAATACTATCACTTATAATGATCCTATTGTTCCTACTGCTTATGTTGAGAAACCACCTTTCCCTGTTAGAATAAAGGATCATGCTAAAGCTTCAACTGTGGTTCGTAAAAGTAATATTAGAAATTATACACCTCCTGAGCAAGTTAAAGTTGAACCTAATATTGCTATTGTTAAAGATCTCCTGGCTGATAATATTGATGGGCATGTTATTTACTTCTGTGATGAGACTACTAGAATTGCTAAACCTGGTGCTAAAGATAAACATAGACCTGTGGTAGGCATGCCTGTTATTTCTGTTAAAATAGGAGATCATTGTTATCATGGCTTGTGTGATATGGGTGCTAGTGCTAGTGCAATACCTATTTCCTTATACAAAGAAATTATGCATGATATTGCACCAGCTGAGATAGAAGGTATTGATGTTACCATTAAGCTTGCTAATAGAGATACTATTTCACCGATTGGGATTGTTAGAGACGTTGAAGTCTTGTGTGGGAAAGTTAAATATCCTACTGATTTTCTTGTTCTTGGTTCCCCTCAAGATAGCTTTTGTCCCATTATATTTGGTAGACCCTTCTTGAATACTGTTAATGCTAAGATAGACTACAATAAGGATATTGTTTTTGTTGGTTTAGGAGATATGTCTCATGAGTTTAATTTTGCTAAATTTCGTAGATAACTCCATGATAAAGAATTGCCTAGCAAAGATGAAATTATTTGTCTTGCTTCTATTGCTATGCCTCCTACTAATCCATTAGAACAATATTTGCTAGACCATGAAAATTATATGTTCATGAATGAAAGAAGGGAAATAGATGAAGTATTCTTTAAACAGGGACCTATTTTGAAACACAACTTGCCCGTTGAAATCCTAGGGATCCTCCTCCACCCAAGGGTGATTTCGTGTTTGAGCTTAAACCATTACCCGATACTCTTAAATATGCTTATCTTGATGAAAAGAAAATATATCCTGTTATTATTAGTGCTAACCTTTCAGAGAAGGAGGAAGAGAAATTATTGAAAACTCTGAATAAGCACTGTGCTTCTATTGGATATACTCTTGATGATCTTAAGGGCATTAGTCCCACTCTATGTCAACACAAAGTAAATTTGGAGGAAGACGCCAAACCAGTTATTGATCACCAACGATGGCTCAATACTAAGATGAAAGAAGTGGTAAGAAAGGAAATATTAAAGCTCCTTGAGGCAGGTTTTATTTATCCCGTTGCTGATAGTAAGTGGGTAAGTCCTGTCCATTTTGTCCCTAAGAAGGGAGGTATTACTGTTGTTCCTAATGATAAAGATGAATTGATTCCGCAAAGAATTATTACAGGTTATAGGATGGTAATTGATTTCCGCAAATTAAATAAGGCTACTAAAAAAGATCATTACCCCTTACCTTTTATTGATCAAATGCTAGAAAGATTATCCAAACATACACATTTTTGCTTTCTAGATGGTTACTCTGGCTTCTCTCAAATACCCGTGTCAGCTGATGATCAATCAAAGATCACTTTTACTTGCCCTTTCGGTACTTTTGCTTATAGACGTATGCCTTTTGGTTTATGTAATGCACCTGCTACCTTTCAAAGATGCATGATGGCTATATTTTCTGACTTTTGTGAAAAGATATGTGAGGTTTTCATGGACGATTTCTCCATTTATGGATCCTATTTTGATGATTGCTTGAGCAACCTTGATCGAGTTTTGCAGAGATGTGAAGAAACTAATCTTGTCTTGAATTGGGAGAAGTGCCACTTTATGGTTAATGAAGGTATTGTCTTGGGGCATAAAATTTCTGAAAGAGGTATTGAAATTGACAAAGCTAAAGTTGATGCTATTGAAAAGATGTCGTGTCCCAAGGACATTAAAGGTATAAGAAGCTTCCTCGGTCACGCCAGTTTTTATAGGAGGTTCATTAAGGACTTCTCAAAAATTTCTCGGCCTCTGACTAATCTATTACAAAAAGATATTCCTTTTTGTCTTTGATGATGATTGTGTAGAAGCATTTGAAATACTTAAGAAAGCATCGATTTCTGCACCTATTGTTCAGCCACCTAATTGGAATTTACCCTTTGAAATTATGTGTGATGCTAGCGATTATGTTGTAGGTGTTGTTCTAGGGCAAATAGTTGATAAGAAATTAAATGTTATTCAATATGCTAGTAAAACTCTAGACAGTGCCTAGAGAAATTATGCTACTACTGAAAAGGAATTCTTAGCAGTTGTATTTGCTTGTGATAAGTTCAGACCTTATATTGTTGATTCTAAAGTAACTATTCACACTAATCATGCTGCTATTAAATACCTTATGGAAAAGAAATATGCTAAACCTAGACTTATTAGATGGGTTCTCTTGCTACAAGAATTTGATTTGCATATTATTGATAGAAAGGGAGCTGAGAACCCCATTGCAGACAACCTGTCTAGGTTAGAAAATGTTCTTGATGACCCACTACCTATTGATGATAGCTTTCCTGATGAACAATTAAATGTCATAAATGCTTCTCGAACTGCTCCATGGTATGCTGATTATGCTAATTATATTGTTGCTAAATTTATACCACCTAGTTTCACATACCAGCAAAAGAAAAAGTTCTTCTATGATTTGAGACATTACTTTTGGGATGACCCACATCTTTATAAAGAAGGAGTAGATGGTATTATTATACGTTGTGTACCTGAGCATGAACAGGAACAAATCCTACGCAAGTGTCACTCCAAGGCTTATGGAGGATAGCATGCTGGAGATAGAACTGCACACAAGGTATTGCAATCCGGTTTTTATTGGCCTACTCTCTTCAAGGATGACCGTAAGTTCGTCTTGTCTTGTGATGAATGTCCAAGAATTGGTAATATTAGTAGACGTCAAGAAATGCCTATGAATTATTCACTTGTTATTGAACCATTTGATGTTTGGGGCTTTGATTATATGGGACCTTTTCCTTCCTCTAACGGGTATACACATATTTTAGGTTCTATTGATTACGTTACTTAGTGGGTAGAAGCTATTCCAACTAGTAGTGCTGATCATAACACCTCTATTAAGATGCTTAAAGAAGTTATTTTTCCGAGGTTTGGAGTCCATAGATATTTAATGACTGATGGTGGTTCACATTTTATTCATGATGCTTTTCGTAAAATGCTTGCTAAGTATGACGTAAATCATAGAATTGCATCTCCTTATCACCCATAGTCTAGTGGTCAAGTAGAATTGAGTAACAGAGAGCTCAAATTAATTTTGTAAAAGACTGTTAATAGATCTAGAAAGAATTGGTCCAAGAAACTTGATGATGCATTATGGGCCTATAGAACTGCATATAAAAATCCTATGGGTATGTCTCCGTATAAAATGGTTTATGGTAAAGCATGTCACTTACCTCTTGAATTAGAACATAAGGCATATTGGGCCATTAAAGAGCTCAACTATGATTTCAAACTTGCCGGTGATAAGAGGTTATTTGACATTAGCTCACTTGATGAATGGAGAACCCAGGCTTATGAAAATGCCAAGCTGTTTAAAGAAAAAGTTAAAAGATGGCATGATAAAAAGATACAAAAGCGCGAGTTCAATGTAGGTGATTATGTATTGCTATACAACTCTCGTTTAAGATTTTTTGCAGGCAAACTTCTCTCTAAATGGGAAGGTCCTTACGTTATCGAGGAGGTCTATCATTCCGGTGCCATAAAAATCAACAAATTTGAAGGCACAAATCCGAAGGTGGTGCACGGTCAAAGAATTAAACATTATATCTCATGTAATCCTATAAATGTTGAAACTAATATTATTGAAACCGCAACCCCGGAGGAATACATAAGGGACACTTCTCGGAACATTTCAGACTCCGAAAAGGAATAGGTACGTGGTACGGTAAGTAAACCGACTCCAAAACAGTTCTAATGGCAATATTTCTTTGTTTTGGAATATTTAGAAAAATAGGAAAATAAGAAGCAGACCGGAAAGTACACGAGGCTCCCACGAGGCTCCCACGAGGGTGGGAGGCGCGCTCTACCCCCCTGGGCGCGCCCCCTGCCTCGTGGGCACCTCGTGCACTCCGGACTCCATTTTCTTGCACGATACTTCTTTTGGTCGGTAAAAATTCATTATATAATATCCCGAAGGTTTTGACCACCGTATCATGCAAATATCTCCTGTCTTTGTTTCGAGCTGTCCTGCTGCAGATTAGAGCAACATGTCTTCCCAGGATTCGGAAGGAGAAAGCTATGTGGCTGATTACCTTGCAGATCCTAAGGTTTATGGGGATGTGGAGCATTGTGGTTGGACTACAGAAGAAGAAGAGGACTATGAACCCAAGGGAAAGGAGGAGACGAGCTCAAAAGAAGATGAAGTCCCACTACCTCAACCTGGGGACATGCATGTTGAGTTCAAAAAGTCAAGCCTCTCGGATAGAGTAAAGAAACCTAAGATCGAGTTTATCCCTTTCCGCCTCTTGCAGGAAAACAAGTAGGAATTATGTAAAAAAGATACTGAGCCTGGAGCAGGAGATCGATGACCTAAGGGACCAAAATTCTGTCCTCAAGCGCAAATTAAGGAAGAAGCCTATGCCATCAACAAAACCATCACCTTCTTCACCAACAAAGAAGAACTGAGTATCTGGTACGGGCACTCCCCTTGGCAACTGCCAAGCTTGGGGGAGTGCCCCGGTATCGTATCACCATCACTTTTATATTTACCGTTATTGTTAGTTCGATACTTTTAGTAATATCTTGATCAAGTAGAATAAAGTTTTATTATGATCTAGTTGTGAGTTTTGCTTTATGATCCCTCTATGTAATCGAGTCCGTGAGCTATATAATAAAGATTAGTGTTGAGTCAAGGGCTTGATTATTTTGCTATGATCTTGATGGAATTAAATAAAATAAAAGAGAAGAAATAAAAAGAAGTAAAGAGATCATATGGATCTTATGGAGAGTAATGAGCTCACATATAAAAGAGTATGATGAATAAAAGCTGTTGGGAGTTGACAAACATAGTTTTGGTCATCGTTGCAATGAATAGGAAGTAATAAAGAAAGAGAGGTTCACATATAAATATACTATCTTGGACATCTTTTATGATTGTGAGCACTCATTAAAGTATGACATGCTAAGAGTTGACGTTGGAAAAGGAAGAAAACATAATGGGTTATGCTTTCTTACATCTGAGATAAATTATATTGTCATGGATCATTCAACATGTTGAGCTTGCCTTTCCCTCTCATGCTAGCCAATTTCCTTGCACCACGTAGAGATACTACTTGTGCTTCCAAATATCCCTAAACCAGTTTTGCCATGAGAGTCCACCATATCTACCTATGGATTGAGTAAGATCCTTCAAGTAAGTTGTCATCGGTGCAAGCAATAAAAATTGCTCTCTAAATATGTATGACTTATTAGTGCGGAGAAAATAAGCTTTATACGATCTTGTGATATGGAAGAAATAAAAGCGATGAACTACATAATAAAGGTCCATATCACAAGTGGCAATATAAAGTGACGTTCTTTTGCATTAAGATTTCGTGCATCCAACCATAAAAGCGCATGACAACCTTTGCTTCCCTCTGCGAAGGGCCTATCTTTTACTTTTATATTCTACCTTACATAAGAGTCATGGTGATATTCACCTTTCCTTTTTAAATTTTATCCTTTGGCAAGCACAATGTGTTGGAAAGATCCTGATATATATAGCTAATTGGATGTGAGTCTTCATGAACTATTATTGTTGACATTACCCTTGAGGTAAAACGTTGGGAGGCAAAACTATAAGCCCCTATCTTTCTCTGTGCCCGATTAAGACTTCATACCCATAAATATTGCGTGAGTGTTAGCAATTGTGAAAGACTAAAAGATGGTTGAGTATGTGGAATTGTAGAAAAGCTCTTATATTGACTCTTTTCTATGTTATGATAAATTGCAATTGCCTCAATGACTGAGATTAGAGTGTGTTGGTTCTCAATGAAGTTTATGATTCATACTTGAAATTGTGATTGAATTGTTACTTTAGCATAAGAGATCATACGACAATATATATATATATATATATATATATGTTGCTGTTCTAAAAATGATCATGATGCCCTCATGTCCGTATTTTATTTTTATCGACACCTCTATCTCTAAACATGTGGACATATTTTTCGATTTCGGCTTTCGCTTGAGGACAAGCGAGGTCTAAGCTTGGGGGAGTTGATACATCCATTTTGCATCATGCTTTTATATCGATATTTATTGCATTATGGGCTGTTATTACATATTATGTCACGATACTTATGCCTATTCTATCTTATTTTACAAGGTTTACATGAAGAGGTAGAATGCCGACAACTGGGATTCTGGGCTGGAAAAGGAGCAAATATTAGAGATCGATTCTGCATACTTCCAAAAGTCCTGAAACTTCACAGAAGCTATTTCCAGAATATAAAAAAAATACTGAGCACAAGAAGTTCCAGAGGGGGGCCACACCCTGGCCACGAGGGTGGGGCGCGCCCCCTGCCTCGTGGGCCCCCTGGTGGCCCTCCAATGCCCATCTTCTGCTATATGGAGTCTTTCATCGAGGAAAAAATCATAAGCAAGCTTTCGGGATGATACTCCGCCGCCACGAGGCGGAACCTTGACGGAACCAATCTAGGGCTTCGGCGGAGCTGTTCTGCTGGGGAAACTTCCCTCTGGGAGGGGGAAATCATCACCATCATCATCACCAACGGTCCTATCATCGGGAGGGGGTTAATCTCCATCAACATCTTCACCAACACCATCTCATATCAAACCCTAGTTCATCTCTTGTATCCAATCTTTGTATCCAAACCTCAGTGTTGATTACTCCTTGTAGTTGATGCTAGTTGGTTTACTTGGTGGAAGATCATATGTTCAGATCCATTATGCATATTAATACCCCTCTGATTATGAACATGAATATGCTTTTTGAGTAGTTACGTTTGTTCCTGAGGACATGGGAGAAGTCTTGCTATTAGTAGTCATGTGAATTTGGTATTCATTCGATGTTTTGATGAGATGTATGTTGTCATCCCTCTAGTGGTGTCATGTGAACATTGACTACATGACACTTCACCATTGTTTGGGCCTAGAGGGAGGCATTGGGAAGTAATAAGTAGATGATGGGTTGCTAGAGTGACAGAAGCTTAAACCCTAGTTTATGCGTTGCTTCGTAAGGGGCTGATTTGGATCTATATGTTTCATGCTATCATTAGGTTTACCTTAATAATTCTGTTGTAGTTGCGGATGCTTGCAATAGGGGTTAATCATAAGTGGGATGCTTGTCCAAGTAAGGATAGTACCCAAGCACCGGTCCACCCACATATCAAATTATCAAAGTACCGAATGCGAATCATACGATCGTGATGAAAACTAGCTTGACGATAATTCCCATGTGTCCTCGGGAGCGCTTTACATCATATAAGAGTTTGTCCAGGCTTGTCCTTTGCTATAAAAAGGATTGGGCCATCTTTCTGCACCTTATTTACTTTTATTACTTGTTACTCGTTACCAATTACCTTATCACAAAACTATGTGTTACCGATAATTTCATTGCTTGCAGAGAATACCTTGCTGAAAATTGCTTATCATTTCCTTCTGCTCCTCATTGGGTTCGACACTCTTACTTATCGAAAGGACTACGATAGATCCCCTATACTTGTGGGTCATCAACCTGTGCCCTATCAGTCTGTGCAATGTTATATATAAGCTGGTATCCAAGGTGATCGCAAACTGCCTAAAAATAGTGCTTCCGGACATTATCTCTGATAACCAGAGTGCTTCCGTTCCTGGACGGTTGATCACCGACAATGTCCTTATTGCATATGAGCTTTCTCACTATCTGCTGAATAAAAAGAAGGTGAATGAAGGGGTGGCAGCAGTCAAGGCCGATATGAGCAAGGCGTATGATACAGTTGAATGGGACTTCCTAAGGGCAATGTTAAATAAGCTAGGCTTCCACACCAGATGGGTTGATTGAAGGAAATATGCCCTAGAGGCAATACTAATGTTATTATTTTATTTCCTTATATCATGATAAATGTTTATTATTCATGCTAGAATTGTATTATCCAGAAACATAATACTTGTGTGAATACATAGACAAACTAAACGTCACTAGTATGCCTCTACTTGACTAGCTCGTTAATCGAAGATGGTCATGTTTCCTAACCATAGACATGTGTTGTCATTTGATTAACGGGATCACATTATAGGAGAATGATGTGATTGACATGACCCATTCCATTAGCTTAGCACCCGATCGTTTAGTATGTTGCTATTGCTTTCTTCATGACTTATACATGTTCCTATAACTATGAGATTATGCAACGCCTGTTTGCCGGAGGAACACTTTGTGTGCTACCAAACGTCACAACGTAACTGGGTGATTATAAACGAGCTCTACAGGTGTCTCCAAAGGTAAATGTTGGGTTGGCGTATTTCGAGATTAGGATTTGTCACTCCGATTGTCGGAGAGGTATCTCTGGGCCCTCTCGGTAATGCACATCACATAAGCCTTGCAAGCATTGCAACTAATGAGTTAGTTGCGAGATGATGTATTACGAAACGCGTAAAGAGACTTGCCGGTAACGAGATTGAACTAGGTATTGAGATACCGACGATCGAATCTCGGGCAAGTAACATACCGATGACAAAGGGAACAACGTATGTTATTATGCGGTCTGACCGATAAAGATCTTCGTAGAATATATGGGAGCCAATATGAGCATCCAGGTTCCGCTATTGGTTATTGACCGGAGACATGTCTCGGTCATGTCTACATTGTTCTCGAACCCGTAGGGTCTGCACGCTTAAGGTTTCGATGACAGTTATATTATGAGTTTATGAGTTTTGATGTACCGAAGTTAGTTCGGAGTCTCGGATGTGATCACAGACATGATGAGGAGTCTTGAAATGGTCGAGACATAAAGATTGATATATTGGACGGCTATATTCGGACACCGGAAGTGTTCTGGATGATTTCGGAGAAAACCAGAGTGCCGGAGGGTTACCGGAACCCCCCGGGAGAAGTAATGGGCCTCATGGGCCCTAGTGCAGAGAGAGAGGGGCGGCCAGGGTGGGCCACGCGCCCCCTCCCCCTCTCGTTCGAATTGGACTAGGAGAGGGGGGGCCGCGCCCCCCTTTCCTTCTCCCTCTCCCCCTTCCTTTCCCCCTCCTAGTAGGAGTAGGAAAGAGGGGAGTCCTACTCCTACTAGGAGGAGGACTCCTCCTCCTTGGCGCGCCCTATGGCCGGCCGGCCTCCTCCCCTTGCTCCTTTATATACGGGGGCAGGGGGCACCCCTAGATACACAAGTTGATCCATGTGATCGTTTTTGTAACATCCCAAATTTTCAATTTGGAATGTTATACACTAGATCATCATTGCATATCATATTTATTGCATTTTGGTTGATCCTAGAAATTTCACGCAATTCAAGGACCCTCGGAGAGAGTTGGGGATTTCGTTATTTTCATTATTGGGTTGTCTCAAAATTTGAAAATGGGATCATTTGATTTTATTTATTTTATCTTCAATTATTTCTATTATAAAAATTATGAGAGAGGGAATAAAATGACTTTCCCAAAATAAAGAAATATTGGGGATTTAATAAAAAATCAAATAAGGTTTCATTTGGTTTTATTTGCTATTTTATTTGAATTTAGGAAAAATGCGCGTTTTCCAAAATTGCATTTAGGCCCCAAATAAATGTTCATCCTGTGCGGCTTGATTTTAGAAGCCGGGGAAAATTTATTTCGGGATTTTTGGAGTCCGTTTAGTATTTCTTTTGTTTTTTCTTCCGAGCGTAATTATTTAAAAAAACATGTGAACCGACCTTTGGCCGTAACCGGCCAGGACTCTCCTGGTCGGGTCTCTTATAAGCCCCACGCCGCCGCCCCACCCAAACCCTAACCCTAGCCGGCCCCGCCTCCGCCGCCGCCGCCGCCGCCGTTCGCCGGAGGTAGATTTCTTTTAGCCTCCGGTTTTTCTCGAAAAACCATTCGGTTTTCCGACGGTTTGCTCATTTTTTTAGTTTCGGTTTTTTTAAATAGATCGGTTTTCCGGTTTATTTAAATAGCGAGCGTCCGTCTGTTTCCTTCATTTTAACGAACGTTCGTCGTTTTTCTTTTTTTTCTCGGATTAAATCTGTGATTTTTCTGATCACGATGTGTGATCCGATTTTTGTTCTAGTCTAACTTTTCGCTCGTTTATCGGAATCAGGCGATTCAAGCGCCTGGAGTTTCGTCTCGAAACCCTCTTTCTGTTTAATCAACTTAAAGAAGTTTTTGCCACTGTAAAAATTGCCTTAGATCCAGAATAGTAAACGAAGCCTGTTTCTTTTGCCGTTTGTCTTTCGTTGCTTCATTCGATTTGATTCTTTTTGCCAACCGGAGTTCTTAAGTTGAACTTTCTGGTTAGATCTCTTATTTGAGTTTTACCTGTGCATTAGTTGAGTACTTATTGTATGCTTGTTTGTTTTTGCGATAGAGTACCCGGAGTGCGCCGCTTGCTACTTCGAATCGCTAGGTTTCCCGGATCATCAGCAAGGCAAGTAACACTTTGATCATGCTTTCCCACTACCCAGTTTTATTTCATTAGATCAATCCTCACACATTGCATGATTAGGATCTAATTAAATTGTGGGTTCGGGAAGGAGATGAGGTAGAACCTATTACCTATTATTATCAAACCTTTGGGAGTTACTTCTACGTTTGCTTATTATACCATGCTATGCTAGTAGACGTGGATTGGGTGAGTGTATCCATGACAGATGTGAGATGTTAATTAATGGTTTACTTAAGGTGGCAACTTAAATACACATCTGGGTGGATTAAGGCACCTGGGTATTCCAGGATTGCCTTTTTTTATGGACCGCCACCCAGGCTCAAAGGGATCATGAGATTATTCATGCTAGAAACTTCCGTGTGCAGCCACAAGCTATTATGGGCTCTAGCATAGTTGACTAAGTTGTGTGAACTCTTACAGTGGTAGACTAGCAGATGTAGGGGAAAGTAGGTGTAACAGTCTACCCGATCGTAAGGTGCTAGCGCTCCTGAAAGACTATGTCTCGGTCATCCGTATCTCAAACACCATGTAGTGCGAGAAACCAAACGGAGGCGATCGAGTCTTGTGGGGAAAAGTGTGCAAACCTCTGCAGAGTATATAAACTAATCGTGATTAGTCGTGTCCCCGGTTATGGACATCTTGAGTATCTAGTACCTGGATTATCATGTGAATCTCAACATGTTACTCTAATTTAAATTTTGTTGGGTTTTGTAATGATGATGCTTAATTGGGATTGAGAATGCTGTCAACCATTCTCAATGTTTAACAACTACCATGATAGTTAAATAAAATTTATTCCTTTGTAGTAGGGAAAAATTGGCTTTACGCAAAATTGTAACCATAGAGCTTTCCACCAGCCAAATATGCATATAGTATAGCTGTTTCATTCCATTACTATTTATGTGTTACCTTGCCAGCATATTCCATGTGCTGACCCGTTTCGGGCTGCAACGTTAATGTTGCAGACTTTTCAGACGATGATTAAGGAGTTTTTAGGTCGTGGTTCTATACTTAGTGATGCCGTTGGAGTTGATGGACTCACTTATCTTCCAAGCCTTCCGCTGTTATCGTTATTAGATGGCCTTAAGCCATATTTATTGTAATAGTTCTCTTTTGAGACACTCGATGTAATAAGTGTGTGATTGCTACTTTGTTATAAATCATTCAAGTATTGTGTGGTGTCAGCATTACTGATCCAGGGATGACACCTGAGCACAGAGATTGGACCGTTTGAGGTCTGGTCGCTACAGTTTTCTTAGCCTGTGCGGTGCCCCCTTCCACCATACTCCTCGATAATATTGTAGCGGTGTTTAGGCGAAGCCCTGCGACGGTAGAACATCAAGATCGTCACCACGCCGTCGTGCTGACGGAACTCTTCCCCAACACTTTGCTGGATCGGAGTCCGGGGATTGTCATCGAGCTGAACGTGTGCTAAAACTCGGAAGTGCCGTAGTTTCGGTGCTTGATCGGTCGGGTCGTGAAGACATACGACTACATCAACCGCGTTGTCATAACGCTTCCATTGTCGGTCTACGAGGGTATGTAGATCACACTCTCCTCTCTCGTTGCTATGCATCACCATGATCTTGCGTGTGCGTAGGAATTTTTTTGAAATTACTACGTTCCCCAACAGTGGCATCCGAGCCTAGGTTTTATGTGTTGATGTTATTTGCACGAGTAGAACACAAATGAGTTGTGGGCGATATAAGTCATACTGCTTACCAGCATGTCATACTTTGGTTCGGCGGTATTGTTGGATGAAGCGGCCCGGACCGACATTATGCGTACGCTTACGCGAGACTGGTTCTACCGACGTGCTTTGCACACAGGTGGCTGGCGGGTGTCAGTTTCTCCAACTTTAGTTGAACTGAGTGTGGCTATGCCCAGTCCTTGTGAAGGTTAAAACAGCACCAACTTGACAAACTATCGTGGTGGTTTTGATGCGTAGGTAAGATTGGTTCTTGCTTAAGCCCGTAGAAGCCACGTAAAACTTGCAACAACAAAGTAGAAGACATCTAACTTGTTTTTGCAGGGCATGTTGTGATGTGATATGGTCAAGACATGATGCTAAATTTTATTGTATGAGATGATCATGTTTTGTAACCGAGTTATCAGCAACTGACAGGAGCCATATGGTTGCCGCTTTATTGTATGCAATGCAATTACGCTGTAATGCTTTACTTTATCACAAAGCGGTAGCGATAGTCGTGGAAGCATAAGATTGGCGAGACGACAACGATGCTACGATGATGATCAAGGTGTCGCGCCGGTGACAATGGTGATCATGACGGTGCTTCAAAGATGGAGATCACAAGCACAAGATGATGATGGCCATATCATATCACTTATATTGATTGCATGTGATGTTTATCTTTTATGCATCTTATCTTGCTTTGTTTGACGGTAGCATTTTAAGATGATCTCTCACTAATTATCAAGAAGTGTTCTCCCTGAGTATGCACCGTTGCGAAAGTTCTTCGTGCTGAGACACCACGTGATGATCGGGTGTGATAGGCTCTACGTTCAAATACAATGGGTGCAAAACAGTTGCACACGCAGAATACTCAGGTTATACTTGACGAGCCAAGCATATACAGATATGGCCTCGGAACACGAAGACCGAAAGGTCGAGCGTGAATCATATAGTAGATATGATCAACATAGTGATGTTCACCAATGAAACTACTCCATCTCACGTGATGATCGGACATGGTTTAGTTGATTTGGATCACGTAATCACTTAGAGGATTAGAGGGATGTCTATCTAAGTGGGAGTTCTTTAGTAATATGATTAATTGAACTTAAATTTATCATGAACTTAGTACCTGATAGTATCTTGCTTGTTTATGTTTGATTGTAGATAGATGGCCCGTGCTATTGTTCCGTTGAATTTTAATGCGTTCCTTGAGAAAGCAAAGTTGAAAGATGATGGTAGCAATTACACGGATTGGGTTCGTAACTTGAGGATTATCCTCATTGCTGCACAGAAGAATTATGTCCTGGAAGCACCGCTGGGTGCCAGGCCTGCTGCTGGAGCAACACCAGATGTTATGAACGTCTGGCAGAGCAAAACTGATGACTACTCGATAGTTCAGTGTGCCATGCTTTACGGCTTAGAATCGGGACTTCAACGACGTTTTGAACATCATGGAGCATATGAGAAGTTTCAGGAGTTGAAGTTAATATTTCAAGCAAATGCCCGGATTGAGAGATATGAAGTCTCCAATAAGTTCTATAGCTGCAAGATGGAGGAGAACAGTTCTGTCAGTGAGCATATACTCAAAATGTCTGGGTATAATAATCACTTGATTCAATTGGGAGTTAATCTTCTAGATGATTGCGTCATTGATAGAATTCTCCAATCACTGCCACCTAGCTACAAGAGCTTCGTGATGAACTATAATATGCAAGGGATGAATAAGACTATTCCCGAGCTCTTCGCAATGCTGAAAGCTGTGGAGGTAGAAATCAAGAAGGAGCATCAAGTGTTGATGGTCAACAAGACCACTAGTTTCAAGAAAAAGGGCAAAGGGAAGAAGAAGGGGAACTTCAAAAAGAACAGCAAGCAAGTTGCTGCTCAAGAGAAGAAACCCAAATCTGGACCTAAGCCTGAAACTGGGTGCTTCTACTGCAAGCAGACTGGTCACTGGAAACGGAACTGCCCCAAGTATTTGGCGGATAAGAAGGATGGCAAGGTGAACAAAGGTATATGCGATATACATGTTATTGATGTGTACCTTACTAATGCTCGTACTAGCACCTGGGTATTTGATA
The DNA here is from genome assembly GCF_002162155.2 of Triticum dicoccoides. Taxonomy (NCBI): domain Eukaryota; kingdom Viridiplantae; phylum Streptophyta; class Magnoliopsida; order Poales; family Poaceae; genus Triticum; species Triticum dicoccoides. The sequence goes on along the minus strand of NC_041380.1, from coordinate 272,710,230 downwards.
CTGGTTCTGTTGCTAACATTTGCAACTCGAAACAGGGACTATGGATTAAGCGAAGATTGGCTAAGGACGAGGTGACGATGCGCGTGGGAAATGGTTCCAAAGTCGATGTGATCGCGGTCGGCACGCTACCTCTACATCTACCTTCGGGATTAGTATTAGACCTAAGTAATTGTTATTTGGTGCCAGCGTTGAGCATGAACATTTTATCTGGATCTTGTTTGATGCGAGACGGTTATTCATTTAAATCAGAGAATAATGGTTGTTCTATTTATATGAGTAATATCTTTTATGGTCATGCACCCATGAAGAATGGTCTATTCTTATTAAATCTCGATAGTAGTGACACACATATTCATAATGTCGAAACCAAAAGATGTAGAGTTGATAATGACAGTGCAACTTATTTGTGGCACTGCCGTTTAGTTCATATCGGTATAAAGCGCATGAAGAAACTCCATACTGATGGACTTTCGGAACCACTTGATTATGAATCACTTGGTACTTGCGAACCGTGCCTTATGGGTAAGATGACAAAAACACCATTCTCCGGTACTATGGAGAGAGCAACAGATTTGTTGGAAATCATACATACAGATGTATGTGGTCCGATGAATGTTGAGGCTCGTGGTGGATATCGTTATTTTCTCACTTTCACAGATGACTTAAGCAGATATGGGTATATCTACCTAATGAAACATAAGTCTGAAACATTTGAAAAGTTCAAAGAATTTCAGAGTGAAGTTGAAAATCATCATAACAAGAAAATAAAATTCCTACGATCTGATTGTGGAGGAGAATATTTGAGTTACGAGTTTGGTGTACATTTGAAACAATGCGGAGTAGTTTCGCAACTCACGCCACCCGGAACACCACAGCGTAATGGTGTGTTCGAACGTCGTAATCGTACTTTACTTGATATAGTGCGATCTATGATGTCTCTTACTGATTTACCGCTATCATTTTGGGGTTATGCTCTAGAGACAGCCGCATTCACATTAAATAGGGCACCATAAAAATCCGTTGAGACAACGCCTTATGAACTGTGGTTTGGCAAGAAACCAAAGTTGTCGTTTCTAAAAGTTTGGGGTTGTGATGCTTATGTGAAAAAGCTTCAACCTGATAAGCTCGAACCCAAATCGGAGAAATTTGTCTTCATAGGATATCCAAAGGAAACTATTGGATACATCTTCTATCACAGATCCGAAGGCAAGACTTTTGTTGCTAAATTCAGAAACTTTCTAGAGAAGGAGTTTCTCTCGAAAGAAGTGAGTGGGAGGAAAGTAGAACTTGATGAGGTAACTGTACCTGCTCCCTTATTGGAAAGTAGTACATCACAGAAACCGGTTTCTGTGACACCTACACCAATTAGTGAAGAAGCTAATGATGATGATCATGAAACTTCAGAACAAGATACTACTGAACCTCGTAGATCAACTAGAGTAAGATCCGCACCAGAGTGGTACGGTAATCCTGTTCTGAAAGTCATGCTGCTAGATCATGATGAACCTACAAACTATGGAGAAGCGATGGTGAGCCCAGATTCCGCAAAATGGCTTGAAGCCATGAAATCTGAGATGGGATCCATGTATGAGAACAAAGTGTGGACTTTGGTTGACTTTCCCAAAGATCGGCAAGCAATTGAGAATAAATGGATCTTCAAGAAGAAGACTGACGCTGACAGTAATGTTACTGTCTACAAAGCTCGACTTGTCGCAAAAGGTTTTCGACAAGTTCAAGGGATTGACTACGATGAGACCTTCTCACCCGTAGCGATGCTTAAGTCTGTCCGAATCATGTTAGCAATTGCCGCATTTTATGATTATGAAATATGGCAGATGGATGTCAAAACTGCATTCTTGAATGGATTTCTGGAAGAAGAGTTGTATATGATGCAGCCAGAAGGTTTTGTCGATCCAAAAGGAGCTAACAAAGTGTGCAAGCTCCAGTGATCCATTTATGGACTGGTGCAAGCCTCTCGGAGTTGGAATAAATTCTTTGATAGTGTGATCAAAGCATTTGGTTTTGTACAGACTTTTGGAGAAGCCTGTATTTACAAGAAAGTGAGTGGGAGCTCTGTAGCATTTCTGATATTATATGTAGATAACATATTACTAATCGGAAATGATATAGAATTTCTGGATAGCATAAAGGGATACTTGAATAAGAGTTTTTCAATGAAAGACCTCGGTGAAGCTGCTTACATATTGGGCATTAAGATCTATAGAGATAGATCAAGACGCTTAATTGGACTTTCACAAAGCACATACCTTGACAAAATTTTGAAGAAGTTCAAAATGGATCAAGCAAAGAAAGGATTCTTGGCTGTGTTACAAGGTGTGAAATTGAGTAAGACTCAATGCCCGACCAATGCAGAAGATAGAGAGAAAATGAAAGATGTTCCCTATGCTTCAGCCATAGGCTCTATCATGTATGCAATGCTATGTACCAGACCTGATGTGTGTCTTGCTATAAGTCTAGCAGGGAGGTACCAAAGTAATCCAGGAGTGGATCACTGGAGAGTGGTCAAGAACATCCTGAAATACCTAAAAAGGACTAAGGATATGTTTCTCATATATGGAGGTGACAAAGAGCTCATCGTAAATGGTTATGTTGATGCAAGCTTTGACACTGATCCGGACGATTCTAAATCGCAAACCGAATACGTGTTTACATTAAATGGTGGAGCTGTCAATTGGTGCAGTTCTAAACAGAGCGTTGTGGCGGGATCTACATGTGAAGCAGAGTACATAGCTGCTTCGGAAGCAGCAAACGAAGGAGTCTGGATGAAGGAGTTCATATCCGATCTAGGTGTCATACCTAGTGCATCAGGTCCAATGAAAATCTTTTGTGACAATACTGGTGCAATTGCCTTGGAAAAGGAATCCAGATTTCACAAGAGAACCAAGCACATCAAGAGACGCTTCAATTCCATCCGGGATCTAGTCCAGGTGGGGGACATAGAGATTTGCAAGATACATACGGATCTGAATGTTGCAGACCCATTGACTAAGCTTCTTGCACGAGCAAAACATGATCAGCACCAAAGCTCCATGGATGTTAGAATCATTACTGTGTAATCTAGATTATTGACTCTAGTGCAAGTGGGACACTGAAGGAAATATGCCCTAGAGGCAATAATAATGTTATTATTTTATTTCATTATATCATGATAAATGTTTATTATTCATGCTAGAATTGTATTATCCGGAAACATAATACTTGTGTGAATACATAGACAAACTAAACGCCACTAGTATGCCTCTACTTGACTAGCTCATTAATCAAAGATGGTTATGTTTCCTAACCATAGACATGTGTTATCATTTGATTAACAGGATCACATTATTAGGAGAATGATGTGATTGACATGACCCATTCCATTAGCTTAGCACCCGATCGTTTAGTATGTTGCTATTGCTTTCTTCATGACTTATACATGTTCCTATAACTATGAGATTATGCAACTCCCGTTTGCCGGAGGAACACTTTGTGTGCTACGAAACGTCACAATGTAACTGGGTGATTATAAAGGATCTCTACAGGTGTCTCCAAAGCTAAATGTTGGGTTGGCGTATTTCGAGATTAGGATTTGTCACTCTGATTGTCGGAGAGGTATCTCTGGGCCCTCTCGGTAATGCACATCACATAAGCCTTGCAAGCATTGCAACAAATGAGTTAGTTGCGAGATGATGTATTACGAAACGAGTAAAGAGACTTGCCGGTAACGAGATTGAACTAGGTATTGAGATACCGACGATCGAATCTCGGGCAAGTAACATACCGATGACAAAGGGAACAACGTATGTTGTTATGCGGTCTGACCGATAAAGATCTTCGTAGAATATGTGGGAGCCAATATGAGCATCCAGGTTCCTCTATTGGTTATTGATCGGAGACATGTCTCGGTCATGTCTACATTGTTCTCGAACCCGTAGGGTCCGCACGCTTAAGGTTTCGATGACAGTTATATTATGAGTTTATGAGTTTTGATGTACTGAAGTTATTTCGGAGTCCCGGATGTGATCACAAACATGACGAGGAGTCTCAAAATGGTCGAGACATAAAGATTGATATATTGGACGGCTATATTCGGACACCGGAAGTGTTCCGGATGATTTCGGAGAAAACCGGAGTGCCGAAGGGTTACCGGAACCCCCCGGGAGAAGTAATGGGCCTCATGGGCCCTAGTGGAGAGAGAGAGGGCGGCCAGGATGGGCCGCGCGCCCCCTCCCCCTCTGGTCCAAATTGGACTAGGAGAGGGGGGCGGCACCCCCTTTCCTTCTCCCTCTCCCCCTTCCTTTCCCCCTCCTAGTAGGAGTAGGAAAGAGGGGAGTCCTAGTCCTACTAGGAGGAGGACTCCTCCTCCTTGGTGCGCTCTAGGGCCGGCCGGCCTCCTCCCCTTGCTCCTTTATATACGGGGGCAGGGGTCACCCCTAGATACACAAGTTGATCCACGTGATCGTTTTCTTAGCCGTGTGCGGTGCCCCCTTCCACCATACTCCTCGGTAATATTGTAGCGGTGCTTAGGCGAAGCCCTGCGACTGTAGAACATCAAGATCATCACCACGCCGTCGTGCTGACGGAACTCTTCCCCAGCACTTTGCTGGATCGGAGTCCGGGGATCGTCATCGAGTTGAACGTGTGCCAAAACTCGGAGGTGCCATAGTTTCGGTGCTTGATCGGTCGGGCCGTGAAGACGTACGACTACATCAACCGCGTTGTCATAACGCTTCTGCTGTCGGTCTACGAGGGTACGTAGATCACACTCTCCTATCTCGTTGCTATGCATCACCATGATCTTGCGTGTGCGTAGGAATTTTTTTGAAATTACTACGTTCCCCAACATTGATTTGGTGATGAATTGTGTCACTACTGTCCGCTACCAAATTAGAGTTAATGGAGTCCTCACAAAACAGTTCATACCGTCACGGGGCCTTCGGCAGGGCGACCCGCTCTCACCGTATCTTCCTGTCATCTATGCGGAAGGCCTCTCAGCCCTACTTCATGATGCAGAGCGGGCAGGGATATTATCGGGCCTCAAAATCTGCCATGGCGCTACTGGTGTCACACCTTCTATTTGTGAACGACTCGGTCCTTCTTCTGAAGGCCAAGGAGGTGGAAGCCCAGGAGCTCCGTCAGATTTTGGACCTGTATGAGGCATGTTCGGGGCAATGCATCAATCTGGAGAAGTCGGCAATAATGTTTAGTCCAAACACGAGAGAGGAGATGAAGACTGTTGTCAAGGACACTCTCCAGATCCAGAGCGAGACTTAGAACGAGAAATACCTCGGGCTACCGGTACATGTCGGCAAATCAAGAAGAAAGGCCTTCGTCTTTGTGAAGAATGCCATTGCAGGACGTGTATACGGATGGAAGGAGAAGCTCATTGCTAAAGTAGGGAAAGAAACTTTGGTCACTACAGTAACCCAGGCCATCCCCACTTTCGCCATGTCCTTCTTCTACCTCACCAAGTCTTTTTGCGAGGGAATCAGTTCTCTAATTGGCAAATATTGGTGGAGCCAACAAGATAAAGAACACACTACCCACTGGATCAGTTGGAGGAAATTAACATAGTCCAAAGCGCGTGGTGGACTTGGCTTCCGAGATATGCATGGATTCAACTTGGTGGTGTTGTCTAGGCAAATCTGGCGACTCATCCAGTTCCTTGACTCCCTTTGTGCTAGGATTTTGCAAGCCCGTTATTACCCGGATAGGCACATCCTTGATGCGGAACAAAGAGATGGTATATCATACTCATGGCGTAGCCTTCTGCATGGGCAAAAACTTTTCAAGGAGGGCTATGTGTGGCGAATTGGTGATGGCATGAACGTCAAGATCTGGTCAGATCCTTGGATTCCCCGGCCTTGGTCGAGGAGGGTCATTACCCCGAGAGGACAAAATCTATTAGAGCGGGTCTACGATCTGATTAACCCCGCTACCGGCTCCTGGGACGAACAGCTAGTACGAGATACTTTCTGGCTCGACGATGTGAAACACATTCTCCAGATTCCGCTGAGAGAAGGAGTCCAAGATTTCATTGCCTGGCAGTATGACACACGGGGTCTACATTCGGTGAAAAGCGCATACAAACTCAATGTTCAGTTCGAGGAGGATCGAAGGAATGGGGGACAAGGGAGGATCTCGGCCGTGCCAGGTAACCTGGAGCGTACCAATGATGATTCCTGGAAGAGGCTCTGGAAATTGTCGTGTCCCAGGAACATCCAAATGTTCGCCTGGCGGCTAAAACATGAATCACTCGCCCTCCGCACAAATGTCGCACGTAAGGGCATCCCCATCCAGGATACAAAATGCCTTTTCTGTGGACGAGCTAACGAGGACGGAGCTCACCTTTTTATCAAGTGCAAAACTATCAAGGAGGGGTGGAGGGAGTTGGCCATGGAGAAAGAACGCATAGCTCTTGAAGGGATTACGTCTGTGCATGCTATGTTCGATTTTCTATGGGGCCTAGATGCAAAAAAACGCCTGCATGTCCTCACCTATTGGTGGCGTTGGTGGTCCAATAAGAACAAACTACGAGAAGGACAAGTGGCACTGTCGCCTGCGGAGGTAGCCCGGCGTACAAGAAGCGATGTCTTGGAGTACATGGATATCTTCTCGGCCGCTCCAAAGAAGCCTCCAGGAAACAAGTGGCGGCCGCCTGAGGAGACAGTGTACAAAGTAAATGTTGATGGCTCCTTCATACCCGAAGAAACACATGCTGGGTGGGGCGTGGTGGTTAGATCCAGTGATGGCTCCCTTGGTTGTGCAAGAGCTGGAAGACAAGAGCATGTCAACGATGCCTCTGCAGCTGGGATCTTTGCTATGTCTCATGCAATCAACACGGCGGTCAAACTTGGATTGGTTGGGGTCCAGTTTAAAACAGACTCACAACTTGTCTCTGAAGCCTCGATGTGCGAAGAGCTGATTCCTCCGCCTATGCTGCTGTCATTGAGGATATGAAGTTCCAACTAAAACTATGGTTCTCCTCGTTTTCTATATCTATGTGTAGGCGCACTGCCAATTCCGTAGCTCATGAATTGGCCTCTATTGGTCGTATGTATGAACCACACCATTCTGTAGAATGGGCGTCGGATGTTCTAGCCTCTGTGGTTGAGTGTGTTCTGGGTGATTTGCCCAACACAGTTGATTAATAAAGCTATGCTTTCCCTCAAAAAAAAGTGTTGAACCCATATGGAGCGAAAAGGAAGGCACCACAAACCCCTCAACTACGATGTCACTTAACACAGTTACATACGCACCTAAACCGGAGTTTGAAAATAGTCTACTATATCCGGTTCTAGGCAAACAAAATAAGGAGTGTTTATTATATATGGACTAGAAGGTAAAAACAATAATTCAATAACACTAAGTTAGTAAGGATAACATGACACTTGAGTAGTAAAGCACTCTCGAGGGTTCCGGAATCATTACTGCTAGTATGTACTTGTATCTCCTAGCCACTCTTCGTGCGCATAAGTGGGTGGCGGTTCCCGGTATAGAACATGTTCTAGTCCCATGTAGACTTGATGCCACATATGCCACCAACCGAAGCTTCCCCGTGTTCGTTATTACATACGATTAATTAAGGTTTCCTTGTGGTAGAGCCAGATTTGGGTTTACTTGCACTCCATCAATTGCAACGAGTCAGACTTCAGGATTTTACTATCACCTCAAATTACCTCAACATCCTAACCCCTACAATGATACTAGCGGCTTCATGGCCAATCACGACGATAATGCGAGCGAGACCTCCGCCCAACACTCGTGAAGGGTACTAACTCGAACATGAACAAGGGGACTATTGATCACATAAAGAGTTCATCCATATCCCCAAGAACTAGTACAACTACTCAAACATAAAGACGAACAACATAGAAGTTAGGGTCAAGTTACAAGACGGCATCAAGCCGGTGAAGTGAGAAGGCGTGGTGGTGTTGGTGGAGATGGCTGTGCAGCGGTGATGATGATGATAATGATGGCACCCCGACGATGGTGGCAACGAGGGCGAGAATGGTTTAGGTGCTGGCATGGTGGAGATGGCACCGACCCGAAGGCCGATACTCGCGGTGGTGGAGCCTCCTCTTCTTCTCTTGATCTTGTCCCTCTTCCATGTTGGTGGATGGAGCAACAATGAAGATGAACTTGGATGTGTTGTTGATGAATGATATGAGATGGCAGTGGCTAGGGTTGGAGGTGCATATATATGACGCCTCCTCGGTCTCCTCCGTTGATGGGATGCATCCAAGGTCTCAAGATGAGCCTTATCTTCTCGTAAACCATTCCTTATTGTCGAGGTTCTCATGGGAACAAACGGGGATGAAATCGGTGAAGAATCCCGTCTGAAAGGGCAACTTTCAGAGCCAAAATCACCTCATACGAGCATCCATACGACCGTGCACGATCGAATGGAATGACATCTTTCGTTATGTCCTCCTCCGGTGTTTTTTTCATTATTCCTTCTTACATATTCTGATTTTGACGTTCTTGGGCTCGTTGGATTCAGGAGAGCAACACCAATCCATTTTTGGTCTTAGATCTTGATTTGGGGCACTTTAAAAAACCTTTTCCACTTTCTGAAACGCCTTAGTCTGGTACTATAAGTCCTCAGTATTGGACCCGTCCTTGGTCCTTTCATCACGCTTTGGTCTAGGTTGCTCCAAAATGCCTGTAGACACAAGAAAATAAGAATACTAATAAAAATCAAATGAAATACTCCCTTTGTTCATTTTTATAAGGCTTTGTAGATGTTTCAGACACTGTGCAAAATAGTTGAATTTCACTTGTCTGAAACGACTTATAAAAGTGAACTTGGGGAGTACTAAATGTGCAAAGGAATAGTGCAAAAACCGGTAATCATGTATAATGGACAACTATTTGATTTGATTTGACATAATATATGATGAGAACACACAACAAATAAGCTCTAAAATAAATGAGCCGGTCATGAATCAACAACCATTACACAATCCCTAGAGTGCAAAGAGAGAGCAATCTTTTTAATTCTCTCATTTCCTATTAGACACATTTGATACTATTAAAATGGTTATATGATAACTTATTTCTTGATCACGTGAACAATTTTACCAACAAGTTAGTGGGACATAATTTGTGGCACGCAGGTGCATGAGCATCGGGTCCCTCGCGTGTGCTTTTTTATTTTTTCGCTTTCGATTTTCAATTTTTCATATCTTTTGAACAAAAGTCTAAATTAAATTATGTTTTCATATTCATGTTTCTTGTGACGAGAGTTTTCAAATAAGATCTATTTGAATACATTTTGAGAAGTTTTAAAATATTATGTTAAGTTTCAACCTTTAAAACATAGTATAAGTGAACCAACAAAATCACAACTTCTGCAAAAAAAAGCACTTAAAGTTTTAACTCTGAAACTTGATACGAGTGACTGAGAAAACCGCAAGTATTAGATACGAAATCATACATTTTAAAGATTAAAACCTACTGTTCCCTCATGCGGAGTCCAACTACTTTATGGATTGCAAGGCAATCAGGTGGCCGGGAAGGGCTGGGCACCCTGCGTGCCGTGCAAATTTCGAACAAGTTAGCATACAAGCTATTGAGATGCTCTTAGAGTAAGTACATGTTCTATAAGCCTGTTTACATGATATCTTTGCCTATATGAAGAAAAGAGACATAAAAAGAAATGAAGTAGTGGGCTATGTAAGAGCTCGCCTCTACGCACACTCCTAAGTAAAATGAGAAAGTGAAAAAAATTGTAAGCACTATTGTATGAGTAATTAATGATGACATGACACGTTCGGTTAATAGTACAGTTAGTTGTTGGCTATATAACATTATCATGTCATTTATAGTCAAGGTTATAGCGGGCACGTGCAATAGTTACATATAAAGATGTGCTATTTTTATTAATGCATGGTCCATGTTTCACTCTCACGTAGTACTCCATCCATTCCACAATGTAGTGCTTCCTCTATCCACGTGTTTCACCTTTGACCGTAAATTTAACTAACAAGACCGATTGCGGCGGGAGCAAAAATTATATCAGTGAATTTGTATTCGAAAGAAGTTTTTAATTATATAATTTTTTTCTCCCGCCGCAGTTGGTTTCGTTGGTTAAATTTATGGTCAAAGTTGGACCTCGAAAAACGCGGGCGCACTGTATTTTGGAATGGAGGGAGTACTAGTGGCTAGGAGCACGTGTTGCAGCCGGCTCTTAGGCTTCTTTTGGTTCCCCTCTTCTCTTCCTTCATGTCAGCAGGAATATAACATTTTAACTCTTATAGCACGCTTATATAAGCTAAGCTTATTGTACTTCCTCTTAGCCCACCTGACATGCATCCACAATCATCCGATGCATGGACGGCACGTAAAGTACTCTGCACGAACCTCCGTTGTGGTTGCAGCATCCTTGCGTGCATGCATAACTAGCTCTTGGCCGGGTTGTTCTATTTCCATTTCACTACGTTTGTGCGATTTTGGCCGTCGTGTTGGTTTGAAACACGCTGTTGCATCCTGCGGACATGAATTGGGACTGGGACGTCGTCGGCGTGCCGAGCGAACCAGCGGCTAGCTGAACCCCGTCGACCCAGCTATAATTGAGTTCCCTGTGGCTTGTCGCTGGCCGAATCAATGAGACGACAGACAGGCCAAGGGCATGTTAAACTCCCCGAGGGCGACGGCAGCGCCATGCGAAGACTTTCAAGGGCACGTCCACAGAAGAGGGAGCGGTCTGGCCTTCTGCGCAGAGGCGGGCTTCGGACCTCGGAGGCGGCTGGTTGTTGGCAGTTGGAGCAGCATTGGACCCTCGTATCTGATTTGACATAACCCAGGGGCTGCAGAGACGATGAACCACTCCTACATATCGCCTCTCTCTCAAGTGTAATACAAAAAGGAAATAGAGCAACATAAAATTACAAATGCCATGCTCTAATTTATAAATTTTCATGCTATACATTATAAAACTGCCATCCTCTAATTTATAAATTTAGAAAGGTATATCCAAAAAATGTGCCATGATATCTACAAAAAACAATAATGGCATGCTGTAATTATAAACAAACAGGAGTGGTCCGATTGCAACTTTACCAGAGAAAATGTTTACCTAGATCATGGCAAATTAATTAAAAAAAGGCCAGCTTTAGCACCACAAAATATAGGCCTTAAAAGAAGTTAATATTTTGCACCCACCTTGATTCACTAAAAACATGCAAATTTGCCATCCTTTTTGTAATAAAACTACCGCACAGGCAGCAATTCAAATAGTACATACATTGTATGTATTCTGATGTGTATATATGAAAACTTGCTAATGTCCAGGAAACTAATTTGCCGAACCTTTGAAATTTAATTTGCCATGTCATCTAAATTTCCATGTACATGGAAAATTTGCGTATTAATGAAAAAACATACAAAAAAGTCAAATGTATTTTGAAGTTTTCGTGGTTGTATAATTTAAGTTGCATGGCAACACGTTTTTAGTTATCGATGATAATGATGCAAACAATTGGAAATGTTGTACGAACAAAGAAAATTGCCATGATGAAAACAAAAAAATGCCATGACACTAAAAATAAAATTCTCGTGCTCTTAATAGTAAAATGGTCATACCATATATTTTATTTGTCAAAAAGAAAACAACACAGAGAAAAATTACCATCAATGAAATAATAAAATTGCCATGCCATTTCAAATAAATTTAGCATGGTCTAGATAAATTGTTTTTCCATGATCTTATTATAAAACTTACATGCTCTATATTTCTTTGTCATACCAAAAATCACACATCCAAAATACCGTTGTAAATAATAAAATTGCCATGCATTGTACCAAAAAATTGCCAAAAATGAAATTGACATGGTTAAGATTGAAAAAGAAGCTACAAAAACATAAATTTGTCATGTCCCATATCAAAATTTAAGAAAAAAACTATGTTCAATAAAAAAATCATGGCAATTATTTTTAGAAAAGAACAGGTTTCTAATGGTTAGATGGGAAAAAATAAAATTATTTGCCGTATCATACATATAGATATTTGTTTTGCCACGATGTGTAAAAAATAAATTTGACATGTTAAGGTTATTTTTTGCCATGGTATATACAATAATAATGCTAAGGTCAATACAATAAATTTGGCATGGCCCAATTCAAAAAGAATACCTACATTTCCACGTGAATAGTTATTTAAATGTTATATAGAACTTCAAGTGCCCATGGCAAAAACATCAGAAAATTTGCCATGTGTAGTTTCATGGCTAAAACACAAGTAAGTTTGGCATGTAATGAAGGTAGATCTAATACAAAACAGAAGGTGCCATGGTTAAAAACATATTGAAGTTGACATATAGCTATTGTGTAGATGGTTTCTCTTCGAATCGAAGAAGTAAGCCTGGCCATACTCCACAAAGAATTGAACAGTGTAATATGCATGAGATCAACCCGTGAAGTCTGGTATATATGCAAGCATAAAGGACTGAAGGACTTACAATGCACAATAAGGCATGAGTAACGTGTCTTTGCCCGGACTCGCAAGCATGCATCGCCGGCGGTAGTTCGCAATTATTTCCTTGCCATGTTGGGATTCCACACTGAACACATGCATGTGATAAGGATCAAGAAAGGCAACAATATAAATCGTCATTTTGGCATCTAAGGCTTGATAAAGCGACCATAGCCTCATGAAGGACGGGCGGGCTGTAAAAGCGTGGAAAACGTGGTCGTGGACCATCTCAAAGGGCAAATATATTTTCTCCGCCAGGAAATATTCAACGAAATTCAGACCCTCTTTCACCTTTGACATGTAACAACTGTAATAATCTTCAGTTAACCTCCTTACCACGCCATCGTGTAGAAGCCTCACTTCCGTCGAGAGGTTCTTCAACTGAGCCTCTGGTACGGCCATCGGTTCACCGGGCAGATAAATATCGTATGTACATCAAACATTGGTGGACAAACATGTCGAAGCCCAATACGGCGAACCGGAAGGCCATGGCTTCCCTTACTATGCTTGTCGGTTGGGCCATCTGGAATGAGAGGAATGCTAGAGTTTTTAGGAAGAAATCAACGCCCCCCTTCTACATTCTAAAACTAATCCAAGATGAAGCCAAACTTTGGATCACGGCAGGAGCTAGGCACCTGAGCATTATCATGCCGCAAGAGTAGTTGTTATTTTCCTTTTATTGACGGACGAGCTATGCTGTGGAGCCACTAATTTGTACTCTAAAACTCTCCTTCTTTATTAATGAATGAGGCAAGTCTTTTGCCTCTGTTTCAAAAAAAAAAAAACTAGTAACTTGTAAGGGTCGACTAAGTCTGGGTAAGGGTGCAAAGGCACCCCTCTGGATCGCCCTGAGGGAAGCAACCGAAAAAGAACGGAGACTTGGTGTCGATGAGTGGAGATTGTGTGAACCAAGTCATGTGACCGTTCCCCAGAGATCAGAATCGCCTGTGCCCAGCCCTGCCACTCGAAACCCTAGAAAATGGTTCGGGGTTCACGTATGTTCAAAAGGCATGTCTAGCCTTGTCGTGATTCCTCCTTATTATATCCTCAAACACGGTAAAAGGAGCGAACCAACTTGTGGTTGGATAGTTAGAGGGAATGTGGTATCCCTGTTCCATCAGGGTTTGGGAGGAAACGTTCCCGTCGATTAGGAGGTGCCTACGGTGACTTTGTAAATTATTTAATACAACTTTTTTTGCCTTTGCAAAAATCTACCTCAACGACAGAATTTCCTAACACAAAATGGAGTAAAAGATTTTGTAAAACAGGCATGCGACGGCGCCTGTCATTTAATGTGGGCCCTCTCCCATATGCACATATATACTACCTCTCTCTCAGTTTACAGGGCGTGGGTGTGCCTCTAGGTCGTCAATTTGACCAACCTAATACAAGTCATATATTACAAAAAATATACCAATATAAACTTCAGATGTTCTACTTTCAAACCATATAATTTTTGTGTTATACAATTTATATTAAGGTGATAAAATTGGCAACCTAGATATACGCGTAGGACTTGTAAACTAAAACGGAAATAGTACAGTCGAATCCTCAAAGGCAGACCAGACGAGCCTATAAATTGATGGAGTACCAAACGGAGAGGTCAGGCCTTGTCAAGCTTGCAGAACAAACAGATAAGCTAGGTAGCAAGCTGCTCCAAGGCTCCAGGACACCATGGCCACAAACCCCGGCCTCTTCAGCGAGTGGCCATGGAAGATGCTCGGCAGCTTCAAGGTACGTACCAGATCTAGTTTGCGCCACCATCACCCCAGCTTTAGCTATCTATCGTGTCCAAACTGACTAAGCCGGCATGCATGCGGATGAAGTACGTGGTGCTGGCGCCATGGGTGGCGCACGGCATCCAGCAGGTGGCGACCAAGGGGTGGCGCGAGGCCGATCTGGGGTACCTGGTGATCCTCCCGTCGATGATTCTCCGGGGGCTCCACAACCAGGCCTGGATCACGGTGTCCCGCCTCCAGAACGCGCGCGGCAAGCGGCAGATCGTCGACCGCGGCATCGAGTTCGAGCAGATCGACCGCGAGCGCAACTGGGACGACCAGATCATCCTGAGCGCCATCCTCTTGTTCCTGGGCGCGCTGCACCTGCCGGGCGGGCAGAACCTGCCGCTGTGGAGGACGGACGGCGCGGTGCTGCTGGCGCTGCTGCACGCCGGCCCGGTGGAGTTCCTCTACTACTGGTTCCACCGCGCGCTGCACCACCACTTCCTCTACACGCGCTACCACTCGCACCACCACGCCTCCATCGTCACCGAGCCCATCACATGTAAGTATGTCTGTTCATACTGGCACAACGAGGACACACTCGCAGCAGAGACCCACGCCACCACGCGCGTACTTACAAACGTGCATGTGTGCGCGTCTACTGTATGCTCTGACCTAGTAGCGCGGTATTTTGCTGCGTGCGCTGTAGCTAGCTCTTTTTATCTTTTACTGGAGGGGTGCAACATATGCTGAGGTTGGCTTTCGAGGGCGCCAATCAGTGCATCTTTTCGAAAGGACATGGGCATGGCCTGTTTCTTTCGAGCAAAATGGGCAAGGGCATCAGATCTGGACCGGCATATGTCAGGCCGACGTCTGCGGGTCACTGACCCAGCGGACTGCCATCTTACGCTATCCGACTGGTCGATCACATGCATCGTTTTCGTGTGCGTGTGTAGAAACCATGTGCGTGGGGCTGTAAACGAGTAAGTTCGAGAGAGCTCCTACTCAGCGTATGACGATCTCGAAATAGTTTCAAGCAAAATAATACGATAAAAATTATATGACGATTATTCCAACTAGCTAAATAGGGCACAACACTACTTAGGGCATGTACAATGGTGGCATCACCATTGTGCTGCCCCATGCATTTCACACAGTTTTTTTATAGGTGTATCTAGGTCTCATCTAGATGTGACATAATTATGTCACATCTAAGTATGACATCAACGCCACCTCATCCTAGCACAAGCCCGTCCTTCTTTTTTGTTTGTTTGCTTGTTAGTTTTTTCTTTTGAAACAATTATGTGTTGCCTGGCACATACACGAGATCGAGTAGTACGTGTGTGTGGCTACCTCGCTCGCGCCCCCGCTCACGATAAACAACACGCGTTGTGTGCCGCATTTTCTTTTGCATGTTACGCATTGTACTGCCGCTGCTTCACTTCATGCACGCATTTTGTTAAAGCCCAAAACAAAAAAATCAGCCCGCCTCACATCTGCCTGGGTGGCTGGCTTATACATACAGCTGATCGCTAGCTTTTTTCCTGGAAAAATAATCTGGTCGCTAGCTTCGAGTAGTAGTACTAACATTGAGCTTTTTTTTAAGTATGCACAATCAACATTTCTTTAATATGCACTGAACATTTTTTAGTATATGCTGAACTTTTTAATATACGGTGACTTTTTTATAATATACACAAAACTATTCTAAAACACATACTAAACAATTGACTGTGCATTCAAAAAATCTTTGAAAAAAATATTCTTGATATTCAAATTTTGTTTGCAAATTCAAAACAAGTTCATCCCTTAAAAAACATGTTCACAAATTTCCAAAATAATATGGATTAGAAAGTTGTTCATAATTTTGAAAAAGGTTTAGGAATTTTTAAAAAGATATGGAAAACGAAAAGAAACAAAATGAATTTAAAAAAACTAATAGTCCCACTCGCGAGTCGCGGGTGGACTTGCAACTAGGATGAAATACAAACTATGAGCCTAGTTGTGAGTCGAGGGTGGAGTTACGACTAGGATAACTACACTACGATGCCAGCTACGAGTCGAGGGTGGGCTTACAACTCAGATGAAAACAAACATGCAAGTGAGTGAGAGGGTGCAATTGCAACTGGGACAACAACAAAACTATGGGCCGTGTTGCGAGTCACCCTTGACTCGCAACAGGGACAATTACAAAAGTACAAGCCCAGTTGCGAGCCAATAATGAACTTGCAACCGGGATAAAACAAACTATGGACCTAGTTGCGAGTCAACAGTGGACATGCAACTAGGAGAACTACACAAACTAAGATATCCCCCTAGTTGCCGGTGGAAGCTAGACTTGCAACTGGGGCGCCAATAAAAAAACAAAAACAGATGCCCCCTAGTTGCGGGTCGAAGGTAGACTTGCAACTGGGGCGCCAATAAAAAAACACCCCCCTAGTTGTGTCGCGAGGGTTGACATGCAACTGGGGCTCCTATAAAAACAAAAACAGGCGGCCCCCTAGTTGCGGGTCGAAGGTAGATTTGCAACAGAGGTGCCAATAAAAAAACAAAAATAGACGGCCCCCTAT
>NC_041380.1:272691253-272692251 GCF_002162155.2 Triticum dicoccoides | reverse complement strand
GACGCCCGCCCTAGTTGCGGGGCGAGGGTAGACATGCAAACTGGGGCTCCTATAAAAAAAGCAAAAACGGGCGCCCCCTTAGTGGCGGGTCGAAGGTAGACTTGCAACTGGGGCACCCATAAAAAAATAATACACACGCCCCCCTAGTTGTGTTGCGAGGGTTGACATGCAACTGGGGCTCCTACAAAAAATATCAAAATGGACGACAACTCCCACTAGTTGTGGGTTGGAGGTAGACTTGCAACTGGGGCGCCAATAAAAAACAAAACAGACGCCCCCAGTTGCATCGCGAGGACTGACATGTAACTGGGGCTATTATAAAAAAAGCAAAATGGACGACACCCCCTAGTCGCGGGTCAAACGTAGACTTGCAACTGGGGCGCCATTAAAAAAACAATAACAGATGACTCCAGTTGCGGGTCGAAGGTAGACTTGCAACTGGGCGCCAATAAGAAAACAAAAACAACCCTTCTTTGTTGCGGGTCGAAGGTAGACGTGCAACTGGGGCACCAATAACAAAATAGACGTCCGCCATAGTTGTGTCGCGAGGGTTGACAGGCAACTGGGACTCCTACAAAAAAAGGATTACCCCACTAGTTGCAAGGCAAGGGTAGACATGCAACTGGGGCTCCTTAAAAAAACAAAAACGGACGACCCCACTAGTTGCGAGGCGAGGGTAGACATGCATATGGGGCTCCTATAAAAAATAAATCACAACGGACGCCCTCCCTAGCGGCGTGTCGAAGGTGGACTTGTAACTGGGGCACCAATAAAGAACCAAAACAAAAATTCCCCTAGTTGCGTCGCGAGGGTTGACATGCAATTGGGGCTCCTACAAAAAAAATCAAAACGGACGACAACACCCCCATCACCACCACCTATTTGTGGGTTGACGGTTGACATGTAACTAGGACTCCTACAAAAAAACATGCAAGTGGGGCTCCTCTAAAAAAACAAAACGGACAACACCCCCCTAGTTGCGGGTCGAAGGTAGACTT
>NC_041380.1:272614122-272690655 GCF_002162155.2 Triticum dicoccoides | reverse complement strand
CCAGATGTGTTGCATTCAACATGAGTCTTTGCCTCCTAGTTGACTAGACGAAGCCTAGACATTCCTTTTTTGACGATGTTCAAGCTTGTAGCAAGCCTACCTGGCACTTCATGTATCGACAAAAAAAACAAAGAAACAAAAAAACATGAGTAAAAAAGGTATCTATTTTTAAAAATGCCTCATGTGTTATACGAAAAAATAATCAAAAATAAAAAATGACCCAAAAACAAAAACAGACGACCAGCAACAAGCGCGGCCTCAACAAATAAAAAAAGCCCGCAAAACAGGTGCGGCCCAAAAACAAAACATGTTGTACAGCCAGCAACAGAGGCGGTCCAAAACAACAACGAAAGAAAAGCCCACCCCGCAACAGGGGAGCGTTGCGAGCGAGCAATGCCGGATGCTACGATCGCTGTACCTGGGTGAAGAAGAAAAAACAGTTAGATGTGACATCCTTAAAAAACATCTAGATATGAATTAGTCATTCTGTTATTTGAAGCTGCTGTCCGAACCAACAATCCCTCAATGGTGGCAGTGGTCCTTTTCCTAGCCTGTCACCACTAGTTCTTTTCTTTTTCTTTCATTGATCTCTCCAAGCCAAAAAAGCACACTATCATGAAGAGCAGGACTTGGCTCAGCCACCATGTTTTATCGGTGAGGAACCGGCCTCCTCTGCAAGTGCCCGTCCGCCTCTGCAAGCAGCACCTTTTACATGAGCTGGACTGACTGAGCCGATGTGGCAGCTGGGGCAGCCATCCAGCATGTAGCGCTGGCCATGCCCTTATGCACACGATATGCATAAGTGGTCCTTCAAATCAATCTTAAAAAGTAGTGTTCTTTATAAATCCCTTAAAAAAGGTAGTAGTCCATTAAAAAAATACATGTGCTGAAAATGCAAATCTAAAGATAACCCCAAATAGCCTTTTAGAGACTAAAGAAATACAAATTCAAAATGGGTACTAGTGTTCCACACTCAAATTTTGTTGATTTCTTATGGTGTCAAATACATTTGATTTTGATCTTAAAAATCTACAGATCTGCAAACAAAACACGTCCTCGGCATACCGTATTGGTTGAACCTTGTTTTTGTTACAATACAATATTTTTAAAATCACCTCATGTACACTGTAAGGAAAACAGAAACAAGAAACCCATCAGCCAGGCCGGGTCAATGAAGTCCCGGCCAACCGTAGAGAAGCCGATCAATTAAGCTGTACCTTACACACGTGATATCGTGCCTGAGCTCACGTGTTACAACCTTGATAGACTGACAGGGACACATGTTGTGAGCCGGCTAATTAGGAACGCAGAGAGTACGCTACGTACGTACGAAACGAAGCCATATTGCGGGACCATTTGCATTTGGAGGTTGAGTGAGTGCATCCGCTGCCGCGTATGCATGCTTCATTTATGACCAAACAGAATCAAGTGCTGTACTGCTGCTTCACTGTCACGTAGTACCTGCCACGCACCCACTCACAACTTTCGCGTTGGCCCCAGCCTATGGGAGATACAGTAGCACGTAGCGTCTGGACAATCGTCTCTTCGCTGCTACGTGTCGATATTTGCAACAAGGCTTCTTCTTGCAAGGAACTTTCTGCTAATTCATTGTTCAAAAGTACCGTATGTGTGTAAAATGGAAAAAGGCACCTTTCTAATATCGAGCCCATAGGCCTATGGGAGATTAGAAACTCCACGTCCATGGACGAAAGAGTTCTAATTAAAGAAGAAACACGAAAGGCAAATAGTTAAATGGCTTGGATTCTGTCTTCAGATTTGGAGAACACAAATGACTTTCTGAAGTTTTCTAACATGAGCGTACGCTCCAAACAAAACATAGATGTATGATATGACCGCACATGGAAAAGGATTAGACATCTTCAATAAATTCACATTCTTGATCAATCAATCAGACAAAGCACAGTAAGTGCGTAGTACTACTATATATTTCCCGATGCTTTTTTTCCTGCCACGAGATGCCAAGGCATCACTTTCCTGACCACACTTTCTGCTGATTAATTGTTCAAAAATGCGTAAAAAATGATACAGAAAGAGTTCTAAAGAAGAAACACGAAAAAACTCAAAGAAGGAAGAGAAGAAACACGAAAGGTAAAGCATGTAGAACGGATCGCCTGTCTGAAATTTTTGCTGGCTGCTGTGTGCTGTGTTTGATTTTCTTTCATAAGAAGTAAAATGGTGTGAATTTTATCTTTTGATTTGAGGAATACAAATGACTTTCTGAAATTTTCTGACATGAATACTACACTCCAAACACAACTTGGTAAATGAATGACCGCACATGGAAAAGAATTAGACATTTTCAATAAATTGACATTCTTGATCAATCAGACAAAGTACGGTAATAAGTGCATACTGTTTCCCAACCCTTTTTTCCCCTGCAACAAGATGGCAAGGCATCACTTTCCTGGCCACACTTTCTTGTCCTGTCCACAGTAAGTAGAAAGACATCAACAGACGAACTGCAGGCTTGTCGGTTGCCCTGCCAAACATCTTGCACAACAGTTTTATCTGTTTCAATTCCTTTCTTTTCATTTTGCCAATTAAGTTACTGTAGATGAAATGCCACTGGTCTTGTCATGTTGGTGCAGCCGTGATTCATCCATTTGCCGAGCTCGTGGCCTACGAACTGCTCTTCTCGATCCCGATGATCGCCTGCGTTCTGACAGGAACTGCTTCCATCATGACGTTTGAGCTCTACATGCTCTACATCGACTTCATGAACAACATGGGCCACTGCAACTTCGAGCTGGTGCCCACCTGGCTCTTCACATGGTTCCCTCCGCTCAAATATCTCATGTACACACCATCGTAAGTACTCTACTTCTGCCAAAATAATCAAGCTGTTTTTCTGCAACGATTACATCTTATCATCTTATCATATGATCTGAACTTCTTCAACATCTTAGGTTTCACTCTCTCCACCACACTCAGTTCCGGACGAACTACTCTCTTTTCATGCCGTTCTACGACTACATATACAACACGATGGACAAGTCGTCAGACACGCTGCATGAGAAATCGATCGAGAGCAAGGAGGAGGCCGTAGATGTGGTTCACCTCACCCACCTCACCAGCCTGCAGTCCATCTACCACATGAGGCCCGGGTTCGCCGAGTTCGCCGCCAAGCCGTACGCCTCAAAGTGGTACATGCGGATCATGTGGCCTCTGTCCTGGCTCTCCATGGTGCTCACGTGGGCGTACGGTTCTTGGTTCACCGTTGAGAGGAATGTCATGGAGAAACTCAAAATCCAGTCTTGGGCCATACCAAGATACAATTTCCATGTGAGAATTATCTTGTTTTTTACATGTGCGGGAGCGATGGCTTGTGTCGGTTGTCGACAAATGACTAACCTTTTCATTCTGCAGTATGGATTGAACTGGGAGAAGGAAGCAATTAATAACCTGATTGTGAAGGCAATATGTGAAGCTGACAAGAAGGGGGCTAAAGTTGTTAGCCTTGGACTCCTGAATCAGGTAGTACATTGTTTTCTTCAGCTGTCCAATCTTCAAACTAGCACTCCCTCCGTTTTTATTTACTTTGCATATTAGAGTTGACTGAAGTCAAACTTCGTAAAGTTTGACCAAGTTTATAGAAAATAATATAGTCATTTATCATAATAAATCTATACGATGTGAAAGTACATTTAATAATAAATCTAATGTTGTTGATTTGTTATTGTATATCTTAATATTTTTGTATATAAACTTGGTCAAAGTTTGTAAAGCTTGACTTTGATCAAAGCTAATATGCGAACTAAATAAAAACGAAGGGAGTATATGTCATCGTCTTAAATCAGGTGGAATACTGTGTATCAAACGTTCAACTATGTACTAACGTCTGAAGAAAAATCCTCGCAAAAAAAAAAGAATTCTGAAGAAAAAACTTCAGTTCACATGCTCATGATCTAGAAGTACTGATGCAGTGTAGCTAATGTTGATCAAAACAAGATGCATGTAGGGGAAATTTAGAGATGCAACATCGGTTGCTTATATAACAGATACCACCGTTCACAATATGATCATCATATCTTTAAACCAACAGGCCCAGAGCCTCAACGGAAGCGGAGAGCTTTATCTACAAAAGTACCCAAAGTTGGGGTTGAAACTGGTGGATGGAACCAGTCTAGCTGCTGCAGTGGTTGTCAATAGTATTCCCCATGGCGCGGACCAAGTTGTTCTTTCAGGAAACATTTCCAAGGTGGCCTGTGCTGTGGCTGCAGCTCTATGCAAGAAAAATATCAAGGTCAGATCAGAATATTCAGATCTTCTTCATTTTCCCTCATTTTAATCACACGGCGAGACGACGTATTTACACTAACAAGCAACTTTCTTGTGCAGGTGATAATAACAAACAAGCAAGACTATCATTTCCTTCAGCCCAAAATACCAGAAGATGCAGCTGACAACCTTTTACTGTCGAAAACCGGTATGGCCAAGGTAAGAACGAAGTTATGCATGTGTTTGTAGGGGGGCATCATATAACTATATAATTATTAGGAATCGCGTATGATCAGCTAATGGAACGGCTGGTCGAATTTCGCAGGTGTGGATAATCGGAGAAGGCGCAGATGCCACCGAACAGCTCAGGGCGCCGAAAGGAACACGGTTCATCCCGTACTCACAGTTCCCACCAAGAATGGCGCGCAAGGACGGCTGCACATACTCGACGACTCCGGCGATGAGCGTGCCTAAAACACTGCAGAATGTTCATTCGTGCGAGGTAATAACACGCTCCCTGAACCGCAACTCTGCATGTGCAAAGTACCTACTACGCAACATGATCTAGCTGAGCTGACCGGTTTTAAAACATTTCAGAACTGGCTGCCGAGGAGGGTGATGAGCGCGTGGCGCGTCGCGGGGATCGTTCATGCGTTGGAGGGATGGGACGAGCATGAGTGCGGGGACACGGTGCTCGACATGGACAAAATTTGGTCTGCCGCACTTCTGCATGGCTTTCGCCCCGTTGCTGAAGCTTGATCGTCTGGTTGCAACTTGCAAGTCGAGTGAATAAGCGTTACGCAGATAAGGATCTGGTTGTATCTTGTATGCTCGCTGGAGCCGTGCTGAGGAAGAAGGAGCAGACATACTGGCTAGCAGATGAGTGGCCTATAATTAATTAAGTACTACTACTAGTTTGATGATCTATGCCAAGGTTACTTGGTTAGCTATTACTGGATTATTTACCTCCTATGATAATGAGTTGATGACTTGGTTCCACCTATTTCGAGTGCTATCTGCCCTTGCGTCAATAACAGATGCAATTCAACGAAGAAACTAGTTAGTTGGAGGCTCAAATAACCCAAAAGTATCCAAACAAGGAGGGTTAGAGTGGGTTAGTTCCATCTAACCCAACTATCCTGGTGGAGAGGTGCTTATTTGGGTTAGAGTGGGTTAGAAAATAACTCTAACTCTAACTGTGTTAGAGTATCCAAACAGGGTTGTGGGTGAGTGGTTCGGCAGTGTTTCAATTGACTCACAACTGATGTGATGTGCCGACGGTAGTACTTGACGGATGCAAACATTAAAAAAGCTTGACCAATTTATGATGCTCTCCGACAGACAAGACTAACTCGCTGTCAAGCTCTTTAGAAACATATAAAACGTGGGTGGCACTATAGCAGTGTATCACCGCGGTACTTGTATGAACAAAGACTTCTTCTCAATACTGTCGAACTTGAAGTTGTCTCTCGATGCTGGGTAGTATAAGAGCATCTACAATCAAAGCCCACATTGTGGCCCCCAAACGTCGTTGACCGGTCACTTTTTTGTGACTCAATCAGATCAAGTAAATCGGCCTATACGTAATTGACCGACTTCGGCGTGCTTACCTTTGGGCGGGTACTGACAAAGTCTCTGTAAGGTCATGCAAGATCAATTGGGACCCCGTCTGCAAGCCTAAACAGTTTGGTGGCTTGGGTGTGCTTAATTTAAATAAATTCGCTAAGGCCCTCCGACTTAGATGGCTATGGTTCGAGTGAGTGGACAAAAGCAAGCCTTGGATTGGCATGGGGTCTCCATGCACCAAGGACGACCGCAAATTCTTTGCGGCTGCTGCAATGGTTACAATGGGAAATGGGCGCACGGCCAGATTCTGGCACTCCCCTTGGCTGCATGGTCTCTGCTCCCGTGACTTAGCACCGAACATTTTTGCCATCTCCCGCAAGAAGAATTCCTCCGTCCGGCAAGCCCTCACCAACAACAACTGGATCTCTCTCATTGACACTTCCAATGGCCTATCGTTTGCACACGTCCAACAGTTTGCCGACCTCTGGGAGAAAATATGCATGACCTCTCTGAATGATGACATAGAAGCTTCCATCACCTGAAAGTTCACCAAGGATGGGGTGTACTCTGCTTCCTCTGCTTACAAGGCACAGTTTGAGGGACTCACATCGTCCGATCTCGTTCACTCTGCATGGAGGGTTTGGGCCACCCCCTGGTGAAAGTTCTTTGCTTGGCTAGTCCTTCAAAACAGGATTTGGACATCGGATCGTCTCATACGTCGCAGCTGGCCAAACTGTGGCATCTTCCCACTTTGTAAGCAATGCCAGGAGTCGGCGGCCCATCTCCTCTTCCAATGCCGCTTCACCATCCGCATTTGGAACGATATTCTTATGTGGCTTGGAATGCATCACATTTCTACGGCGATATGGCAGACGAGGACTTCGGTGAAAGACTGGTGGAACGGCAACCTTCAGATTCTGGCTTCCCTAAGGCGCTAGCCTCCTTGATGATGCTTATCTCATGGGAGATACAGACAGAGCGTAACGCTAGGGTCTTTCAAAACACGGCCATCCCTTCCATGGTCCTAATGTGTAAGATCAAAGAGGAGGTGTCTCTTTGGACAGTGGCTGGTGCGAAGCACATGAGTGTTGTAATGCCGCGAGAGTAGACCTTTTATTTTGTCGTCTTGCGGCCCTTGTTCGATAACTCCTTTCTTAATCAATGAAATGGCAAATCTTTTGCCTTGTTTCCAAAAAAAAACTAGGATGACAACAGGAGTCCCTTAGCTGCCATGGCAATGTTCGGTTTTAGTTAGCTTTTTTTAGCTTTCTGTTAGTATGGCTTGAGGACGTGGTATGTATGATCCCGAGGCGCATTAGTAGGCCTATTGGACTTGTCCCCGATCATGGGATGACACAATCAAGTAGAAGAGCTAGCTCTATGACACGTTTATTTTTTGTTGAGAAATAAAAGGAAGAGAGAAAAGCAGCATTCGGTGCGCTTCACAGCAACTTCAGCGTGTCTTCCTTCCCTGATCTTCTTTTTCGCATGTGTGTGTGAGAGAGAGAGAAAGAGAGAGGGGGGTGAGTGCTGGCAATTGGCATGAGAGCCAAGTCTGGAGATGGGTGGCAACGACAAGTGGAAGACCCCACTGTCTCCAAGCACCGATAAGTTAAAGTTCTACCAAAAAAATGAAAATTGTTGCATGGAAGGTGAGCTTAGGTGCGTTGGCAAGAACAAAGAATAAATTTGTACATCATCCGCAGAACAACACGTCATGCTTGTTATGTGGTAGACATGAAGAATCGTCTTTCCACGCTCTAGTGACATGTGATCCTGTGGCTAGCCTGTGGGATGGCATGTGCAAAGTTTGGACTCTGCCGAAGAAGGAGATGATGCGCGATACATGCCAGTATTGGCTGCTTTATGTATTTTGATGTGTGTCAGGAGAGCACAAGGAGCGTGATTATCCTTCTAATGTGGCGCATCTAGCAGGTATGGAACAGTGACATGCATGGGAAAGAGATCCTATGCTATCTTTACGTCTGTGGAGTTTTTATGTATGATTCCCGCACAAGTCGGGATGAGACTCCGGACTTTAAAAAAATAAAAGAGGCCAAAGAAACCCAAATAAAAAAAAGAGGCCAAAGAAGCCCACCAAAAAAATAAAAAAATAAAAAAAAGAGAAAAGAAAAAATGAGAGAAAAATAGAAGAAATATTAAAAGGCAAGATGTAAATTATGATTGAACCAGTTCAGCCGAAGCCGAAGAACAATACTACCCCTAACCGGGACACCTTCTCGAGTGGGCTGGGTAGCACTCTTGGTTGATGGTGCATTCTCTCTGGAGGATGGAACATCAGATACATGTGTGATTTTGCGACGATGGTACAATTGTGTTTGCTGCGTACAAATACTTATTTTATTGCACTGACATGCTGAAAGCGAAGATACATGCAATGATGCAAGGCATGTCTTTTGCCCTGCAACACATTGAGCTCCCGGTCATCGTGCAGCCGGACTCGTCTACGTTGCTATTTATCTTCAGAGATATATCTCTTGCTCGCTCTTTATATGGTCATCTTGCTTTGGAGATCAAGGCGCTAAGAGAGGTCCGGGAGTTTATTCTACAAAAGATTCTTCATAGTAAAAAAAAACTGGCATATTGTTTGGTAAAATACAACCGCACTAAATGTAGCAGAGCTATTTAACTACACAGATGACCCTGCGTATTGAGGATTTCTTGCCCCTTAACTGTAACTCCATATATTGAAATAAAACTTCTTTTACCCTGCAAAAAGTGCGCCCCTAGTGAGGATTCCCTCTGTGTGTAGTGCTGGACGCTATGAGTATCCAATAGGAGCACTTGGTTGGAACTTCCTATTCCCCGACATTGGCGGCACTTGGCACCAAATCGCGCACACCTCGCTCCCCTCTTGCGTGTTTTGGGCCGGCCCAGGTGTGGGGCAGTGCGTTGTTTTTCATTCCTTTCCCTTTTTTCATTTTCTCCTTTTTACCTTTTCATTTAAAAAGAAATTCAAAATTCGTTTGTGAAACTTCAAAAAATGTTCACAAATTTGTAAAAAATGTTCGTAAATTCAAAAAATGCTCACGAATATGAAACCAATTCATGAATTGAAAACTTTCGAAATTCAAAATAATGTTTGCAAATTTAGAAAATTTTCAAAAATTTGAAAATTGTCACAAACTTACAAAATGTTTTTGGATTCAACAAAGGTTTGCGAATTCAAAAAATGTTCATGGATTATAAATTCTCTGAGTTCTAAATATTCATGACTTTCAAAAGATGTTTGTGAAGTTCAAAAGAAAATGTTCGCTTATTTGAATTTTTCACTAATTCTAAAAAATGTTTGTGAGTTTGAAAAATGTTCGTGAATTCAAAAATGTGCATGAATTTCAAAATATGTTTGTGAATTTGCAAATATTCAGAACTATCAAAAAAATCACGAGTTTGATTTTTCATGAATTTCAGTAAATGTTATGGAATTCAAAAAGTGTTCACGAATTATAAAAATTGTTCACGATTTTGATTAAAGTTCATGAATTAAAAAATTGTTCGTGATTCGAAAAAGGGTTCAAGAATTCTATAAAAGTTTGCGAATTTTAAAAAGGAAAAAGGTTAATATGAAATAAAAATGAAAACAAAAACAAATAAGAAATTACAACTAAAAAAGAAAGAAAAGAAAACAGACAGAAAACCACAGAAAAGACTAATACCCTGTTTGGATTATCGTTTCCATTTCAGATGCCCCTATGAAACTTGCAGACGTTCGCCCGTCGTTTGGTTGCCGGCCAGAAATAGCTCATGGCCGGTGAGTTACACCTGTAAATAAACTGCACTTGTATTTTGTTATATCAATGCCAAGAGCGGCCTAACGGGACGATCCATTCTTGCGGGCGGGGTGCGCGTTTGGTCGCTAAGAGTAATTTCAACGGGCTGACCCAAACGGACGGCGCTTTTGTTCGCTTTTTGTTCATTTGGATCGGTTCGGCGGACACAAGCGTCCGACGTTGTGTTTGGATCGACGCGAGCGCCCAACGCTGACCCGACCCATTTTGTCGGCGCGTCAAAAAAAAGAAGTATTGCGAGCAGTTTGAAAAAAAAAACATGCATTTAATTAAATATAAAAGCCGGCCACGGAGGCCGAAGAAAGTCCACATTACATTAATAAAAACACTAAAACTAGACGACGCCCAGCCCTAGACGTCCTCGTCGGTGGCGGCGTCTGTGTCGGGACCGGTGAGGTCGATCAACGTCGGCGCAGGGCCGACCCAAGGGAACATTGTGTTCCAGACGACGGTGATGTCGGGCTTTGCCGCCGCTGCCTGGGCCTGGCGCGCCTCTTCGTCAGCCTCGCGCTCGAGCATCTGCAGACGCTCGCCCTTCCGGCGCTCCTCGGCCAGCCGAACGCGACGCCAGTGGTCGGGGTAGGCCGCCTCCTGCTTCTTCGTCGCCCTGAGCCAGATCGGCGGAGCGCTGACCGCCTCGCGCACTACTCCGATCCAGAAGTAGCGCTCGCAGTAGGCCGGTTCCTCCGGCTCGTCTTTGGGCGGGGACGGCGGGGCCACCGGCGGCACGACGCAGTCGCCCGCCGCGGAGAGGGCCATCACCTCCACCATGGCAGCCTCGAAAGCCGCCTCGTCCGCCTCCCTCCACCGCTCGTCCTCCACGCTCTCCTTGATG
This sequence comes from Triticum dicoccoides, assembly GCF_002162155.2. NCBI lineage: Eukaryota > Viridiplantae > Streptophyta > Magnoliopsida > Poales > Poaceae > Triticum > Triticum dicoccoides. The sequence continues at coordinate 272,680,206 of NC_041380.1, read as the reverse complement.
GCCGCCTGGTAGGCGGCCTCGGCCTCCTGGTCCTCGTCGCGGACGACGAGTGCGGGCGGTGGAAGGCTGTGGTCGACGTCGCGGACGCCGCGTTGCCTCGCCTTCTCATGCTCGAAGGCCAACCATCGAGCCCAGTTGGGCGAGTCGACGACGAAGTGCGGGTCGGCGCGCTGCTCCGACGTGAGCAACGTCCGCCGACGCCGCACCTCCACCGCATGGGCCCTCGCCGTCCGCGGCATCGCTGGCATTGGGATCCTCTCCGGATCCAAATGCCAGTCATGCGGCAGCGTCACGTCCGGATACGGCAGAGGCACACGGTGGTGCCAGTGCCACTCGGCCTGGTGCAACGATACGTTGATGCGCTGCCTCTGCCGGGGAGCGCGCGCCGACACGGGGAGGGCGGGGAGGGAGGGGGAATGGCGGGCGGGGGCTTTGCCCTTGCGCTGCTGCCGATGCCGGAGAAGAAACCCATGCTGGCGATGGGTAGGGTTGTCGCCGGCGTGGGGGCAAGGGTGGCCAGATGGGGACGGGGGGCGAGTGGTAGTGGATGAGGACGGCCCCGCCGCACGCCCGGCTTAAAAAAGGACGACCGCCGTCGTTGACGCGTGGGCCCAAGGTGGGCAGTCGTTATAAATTATGTTGATCGTGACGGTTGGGTGGCTGCCAGGTGGGGACGCGGCGGACTGCGAGGAGATGCGCGTCGCGTCTACTTTGCCTTCGCGTTCGCGCCGACGCATTACTGGCACAATTTTGGACCAGAAATGGGTCGGCGCGAACACTGGGCGGACACGATTTGAGTTTGTGTCGGCGCATTGAACCGCCACTTTTGTCCGCGCTGACTCAAACGAACGCGGACGGACGAAATGAATCGTCCCATTGGAGTTGCTCTAACGCCGACTCGCACGGGGAATAGGAATCGTCGACTGTTTGTGTTGGTTGGATTTTTTTTACAAACACATGTAACTTTATTCATACTCATAACAATTATACGTACACTAATTTTGATCTAAAATCTAAAAAAATATAAGGTAACTCCTATGACTAAGAATTACAATGATATCTCTTGAAAACACCTTTTTTACGGTATTAATCTCTGCTCGAAGAAATACTTCAAAATTTTCATTAAAGAGGCTGTAATTGGACTCGAGCAAAGATGTTTTCACTCTTTCACCAACACGAACATTACCAATAATGATTTTCGAAAGTACATTGAGTTGCCCATCCAAAAAGATGTGAATTCTTGACAGATGAATTTATTTGGGCCGAGGATGATCCTCTAGAAGTACAGGTCATCGAATCACTATATTTTTATCATGGTGTCAATGAAATTTTTGATCTTCACAAAGAACCAAACCAACAAAAAAATTAACACAACAATATAAACTCATCAGATCTAAATAATCGGATCTGCAAGGACAAAAGGCTCTTAATCTCATGGCACCGTCAAAAGAACGGAAAAACTTTATTCTCACAAAAGTATGATGATCACTAGACATTAATGAAGAACATAAAGATCTTGAAAATCCGACATCCCCACTTTTCAGTGCCAAGATGGCAGCCGGAGGGGAGGAGACAGATGGAGACGGCGACGGCCCCACGAGAAGGTAGAAAACCTAACTGCTGCCGCGAAGCCAAACCGTGTTCGCTGGAATAATCGCAGGAAAAATGAAAAGGCCGTTGTTTGACTAGATGGGCTGCCCGGCCATGTTGGTTGGGCCTAGACAAGCGCTAATATGTCCCAGCGAACACAAACCGAGCCACGCACACCATGATTCCACGAACCCTGCTAACGGCGGCGGCGGCCAGGCGGACGGCGATCGGGCGGTGGGCAGCGAGCAAGCGGATGCAGTGGACGGCACGGCGGAGGACGGACATCGGCTCACGTCCAGGGCATAGCGAACAGCGGCTGCCGCCTGCCGCTTGCCGCCTGCATCAAGCGGACGGCGCGCCGGCCGGCGAGCACGGGTAGGACACAGCGAGCGGCGGGGCCTGCCAAGTGCCAACTGCATTAGGCGTACGGCATCGCGCAGTGCAGGTAATATAGTGGTTTCAAGAACGGTTTTGCTAAAGCACATCTAGATGTGATATAAGTATTGCGCATTTAAGTTTTATGTCATTGATCTTACATTAAAATTTGTGTGGATATTTATTTTTCTTTTTCTTTTTATGCTTGATTCACTCACTTAGATGTGTAATAAGTAGAGCACATCTTGATGTGCCCTAGAATACATCTTGATGTGCCCTAGACACACCCTAAAAACTAATGTTTTTGAAAGAAAACAAACAAAACAAGAATTCTGCCTATCTGTTGCAGTGTTGACCACTGCACCATGACTAAAATATCATGACAAGCAAGAAGGGAGGATCTCACGTTCAGCTGAGAGATTGCTTTATGTGGTTTTCTTATTGTAGTTGCATGCCTTTGTCAATGTTTTTTAAGAAGGGTGTATCTAGGGCACATCTAGATGTGTCCTAGTTATTGCAAATCTAAGTGATTGAATCAAGTATAAAAAGAAAAAAAATAAAAGAGAAAAAAAATATTTACATGAATCTTAATGTAAGATCAATGACATATGACTTAGATGTGCAATACTTATAGCGCATCTAGATGTGCTTTAGCAAAACTGATAAGAAATAAGAGGCCACTGCTAAGAGGCAAAAGTCAAAGAGGCTAGCCCTAAGAGGAAAAAATCAAGCATAGGATTTGGAGTATGGACCATTTTGTGGTTACCTATTGCCGCCAACCCATTCAAGTGCAGTTATGTTGACACCAACGTAGGATGTTAGACCACCTGCTTGACATCCACCCACATAACGGGCCTATAAATCGAGTGGATACAGCGGTCATCTCGTCGCCACAGCCCACAGGTGGCAAAGAGCCATCATATCCATCATAGGCATCTCCTCGCTGAGTGGTACGTACGTAGCATTACCATCTAGCTTGCGATGGCTACGAACCCCGGCATCCTCAGCGAGTGGCCATGGAAGAGACTCGGCAGCTTCAAGGTACGTGCCTAGCACTAGCAGATTTGCACCACCTCGATCGCAAGCAATCCAACATATACTGTAGATGAGATGATGAATGCATATGCAGTATCTTGTGCTGGCGCCATGGGTGGTGCACGGGTGCCACCTCGCGGCGACCAAGGGGTGGAGGGAGCTGGACCCGGGCTACATTGCCATTCTCCCGTCGATGCTGCTCCGGGCGCTCCACGACCAGGCATGGATCACCGTGTCCCGCCTCTACAACGCGCGCGGGAAGCGCCAGATCGTCGACCGCGGCATCGAGTTCGACCAGGTCGACCGCGAGCGCAACTGGTACGTATATATGCACCTACATGGTCTTGTCGGTCAAACTTAGTTGGCAAGTGTGCGGTGCCTAGACTAAAAGGGCCAATACACTAGTTGCATGCACCAATATAAGGTCGTCTATATACCTACGTTAAACATTCTTACTTTTTTTCGTGGGATAAAAAGCACTCTTACTTGAACATCAAAGATCAAGAATGTTGTTTTTTTTAAAGATCCAGAATGTTGTTTTGTCTAAATAAAATTAGATAGTTGCACTTTTTAGAAACTACATAAAAAAATGCTAGCCTACCCCAACTTATTTGGGACTAAAGACTTTGTTGTTGTTGTTGTGATGCACTAATGTCTCACACAAATTATTTACAAAGCATCTCATTTTGAGAGGTGAGGGCAACATGTACAATTAGATTGATTCAAAAGTAACATTCATATGTGTAATGCGCATGGTAGGGACGACCAGATCATCCTGAGTGCCATCCTGCTGCTCCTTGGCTCGCTGTACCTGCCGGGTGGGCAGAACCTGCCATGGTGGAGGATTGATGGCGCAGTGCTGCTGGTGCTGCTTCACGCCGGCCCGGTCGAGTTCCTCTACTACTGGTTCCACCGCGCGCTGCACCACCACTTCCTCTACACCCGCTACCATTCGCACCACCACGCCTCCATTGTCACCGAGCCAATCACATGTAAGGCCCCCTCGCATCCTCACTTTTTTTTCTGAGAATCAAGAGCTTTATTGACAAGTAGTCGAATTACATTCCTTCCTTACACAATCCACAAGGAACGCAATCCACAAGCACCGTCTTCTAGAGGTATTAGTACATCGCTTCGCGCAAAGATGCGCCAACTCATTGGCTTCTCCTGCCGTAAACTTTAGATGAAATTCCTCTAAATTCCAACAAAGCTTTTGTATTTCATGCACAGTAGCAGCTATCTGGGAACGTTCAAAGTTTCTAGCGTTCCACATATTCACCACCTCTTGAGCGTCGGTCTCAACTACTCCCTCCGTCCGAAAATACTTGTCATCAAAATGGATGAAAATGGATGTATCTAGAACTATCCGAAAATACTTGTCATCAAAATGGATGAAAAGGGATGTATCTAGAACTATATATAGTTCTAGATACATCCCTTTCCATCCATTTTGATGACAAGTATTTTCGGACGGAGGGAGTATCACCTTACGCATGCTAAGTCACATGCCAGCCAGACCCCATCTCGGATTGCGTGGGATTCCATTGCCATAGCGTGATCATACCAGAGCCTCCCCCTCCCCTCACGCCCTCACTTAACATGCTTTTTTCTAACGTGACCCTCACTAAACATGCTTATTAATTAGCCGGTGCGCTATCACATGGTGATCACCCCAGACTAGAGAGCTTGTTTAGTGAGGGTCACGTCAGAAAAGGAGAACATGATGATGCGCTTAACGTGGTTAATTAATTAGCCGGTGAGCTATCACATGGTTTAACCCCATCTAACACATGCAGGGGACTATGTTAACGAGTGCACTCTAAGTACTGGTAGTCATTAATCAAAGTTCCCAACCTCTCACCTGTTCTTTCAATATGTTTGAAACATTCAGAGGGTGACCGCACCAACAGTTCCAGACATAAGGAAAGCTACCGACACAGCCTGTAACACAACTAGCCGTACTGTATCGCTAGATTTGTGATGTTAAAAATGCTCCCATACCAAAAGTATGTGATTAATCCCTACTTGTAGGGTCTTCAAGTAGCCGATAAACTGATAAATTGATCGATTAATTAATTAACTTGCCGATTTGCCTATTAATTCCCTACTTGCCAGCCAATCGTGCAGCCAACAATTCCTCGACAATTGTAACAACTAGCTAGTATCTTCAGTGTGGAGGCAGAGCTCTACATGCTCCATATTATGCATCTACACTTCAAACAGAAGAGGCTTTATTTTTCCGCGATGGAGAAAAGGTAAGCTGACAATGCTCCATGCAAGGAAAATTGAATGGAAATTGCATATGCCGCACACGCCTAACGATGTCGGCCGAGGTATATCCGTGTGTATATATATATGTATACATATTCAGGCCAGCTTGCATGTGAAGATTACATCACGAGATTACAGGGATCTGTGCTTAACCGATTAGGAATATCCATAATCAATCACACTCAATTAGCTATACAGAATCATGTCACGATCATGTCTGCTAACACACCAGGCAATTAATTCACACAGTTGAAGAGATATATCAAGTGATCAACTGAACGTATAACAACAGCAAGCTACTCCCTCCGTCCCATAATATAAGAACGTTTTTGACACTCGTTTAGTGTCAAAAACGTTCTTATATTATGGGACAGAGGGAGTAGTAAGCTACTAGTTGCTATCCTTTTACTCACAAGGCCTTTCTCTTTCTGAACAAGTACATAGGGGCGGCTACCAACGGTATCTCTACCGAAAGACACAACTAGCCATCATACCATGGCAAATTTCTGTGTTTTGACCATTTTCTGAAAGTTAATCGAAATCTGACGGTAAGAAAAGGGTCAGATCCTGTAATTTTTGCAAAGCAGGGTCAGATCTCGAACAAGTTTGGAAAAAGGGTCAAAACACGAAATTTAGCCTCATACCGTATCTCTTTCTAACGGTATCTCTACCGAAAGACGCAACTAGCCATCATACCGTGGCAAATTTTTGTGTTTTGACCCTTTTCTGAAAGTTAATCGAAATCCGACGGTAAGAAAAGGGTCAGATCCTGAAATTTTTGCAAAGCAGGGTCAGATCTCAAACAAGTTTGGAAAAAGGGTCAAAACACGAAATTTAGCCTCATACCGTATCTCTTTCTAAACAAGTACACCTAACGAGACATCATCATGTTATGTTCATGCAGCCGTAATCCATCCATTTGCCGAGCTACTAGCCTATCAACTGCTGTTCTCGGTCCCAATGATCACCTGCGCACTGACCGGAACCGCCTCCATAATCACGTTCGAGATGTATGTGATCTACATTGACTTCATGAACAACATGGGCCACTGCAACTTCGAACTGGTACCTAATCGGCTCTTCAAATGGATCCCCCCTCTCAAGTATCTCATGTATACACCATCGTAAGTGTTCAGTTACTGTAGATGTTACTCTGAAAAATTAAGCTTTTGTTTCCATGATTCTCAGCGTGTAATCTGCACTGTTGCTTCTAGGTTTCATTCTCTTCACCACACCCAGTTCCGGACAAACTACTCTCTTTTCATGCCATTCTATGACTACATATACAACACCATGGACAAGTCGACGGACGCGCTGTACGAAAACTCACTCAAGGGCAAGGAGAAAGAAGTAGATGTGGTTCACCTTACGCATCTTACCAGCCTGCAGTCTATCTACCATATAAGGACCGGGTTCGCCCAGTATGCCTCCAAGCCATACACTTCCATGTGGCAGTTGCGGATCATGTGGCCCGTGTCATGGCTGTCCATGGTACTGACGTGGGCATACGGTTCTTGGTTCACCGTTGAGAGGAATTCCATGAAGAAGCTCCGTATGCAGTCGTGGGCTATACCAAGATACAGTTTCCATGTAAGAATATCATGTTTGAATTTAATTCAAGAAGGAAACTGGTTTATATGTCGAGCAACTTTATAGCCTTTTCGTTTCTGCAGTATGGACTGAACAAGGAGAAGGAAGCAATCAATGACCTGATTGAGAAGGCGATATCTGAAGCTGGTAAGAAAGGAGCAAAAGTTGTTAGCCTTGGACTTCTGAATCAGGTATGTCATTTCTTTCGTTGTTCAGATCTCCCGTAATAGCACAGCTTGTAACTCACCACAATATTTTGAACATCAGGCGCATAGCCTCAATGGAAGTGGAGAACTTTATCTGCAGAAATACCCAAAGATGGGGGTAAGACTTGTGGATGGCACTAGCCTAGCTGCTGCAGTGGTCATCGACACTATTCCCCGAGGCACAAATCAAGTTATCCTAGCGGGAAAGATTTCGAAGGTGGCTCGTAGTGTTGCTGCGGCACTCTGCAAGAAAAACGTCAAAGTAAGAACCAGCTACCCACATCTGCTCCAATTCAAATTCAATCATACACAGAAATAGATTTTTATACTGAAATGTAACAAGCGGATCGTCTTGGGCAGGTCATAATGACAAACAAGCAGGAGTACCATCTCCTGAAGCCTTGTATACCAGAAAATGAAGCCGGGAATCTTTTATTATCAACAACTAGCACTACAGAGGTAAGAAGGAGAATTAAAAACAAGGGGCTTCTTATAGGAGATGAATAGGTTGCACGATGTAGGATAGCATAATGGCTATTTAACAAACCGCATTACTGGTTGGCCTCAATGTTTCCAGGTGTGGCTCATTGGAGAAGGTCTGGATGCTGCTGAGCAGTTCAGGGCACCGCAAGGAACAAAGTTCATCCCATTCTCACAGTTCCCGCCAAAGATGGCGCGCAAGGACTGCTGCACCTATGCCATGACTCCTGCAATGGGTGTACCTGAATCGATGCAAAACGTGCACTCGTGCGAGGTAATACGATCACGCTAAGCTGCAATCAACTTTGGAAGAGCCTCAGTACATCATCTACTATTTGCCATCTTTGGTTGTTTTCAGAATTGGCTGCCAAGGAGGGTCATGAGCGCGTGGCGCGTCGCTGGAATTGTTCATGCATTGGAGGGATGGAGCGAGGATGAGTGCGGAGATACAGTGCTGGACCTGGAGAAAGTGTGGTCTGCGGCAATTATGCATGGGTTCCGCCCTGTTGCACAACTTTGATGGTTTTGGCTGCAAGTCACTGCCATAATCTTCAGATAGCTATGCCATAATTAAACATGCTAAGGGAGAAAGGCACACATTACATTGGACGCCACAAATGTAAACTCCCAGTAGGTTGATCTGCTACTATTGGCTCTTCACTACACTATTTATCTTCTATGCAATCACACCGACAATGAATTAATTATGTATCACTATCTGTTGGATCAATAATGTAAGTCAATGTAGAAACACAGATGGACCATTTATGTGATCATTTTACATTTAGACTTGGGATTTTATTTTTCCGAAAAGCAGGTTGAAATTCCTGCCCCTCCGTTATTGTGATGCACACATCTGTTTTTACTAAATTTGATGCAAAGGCAACAAGTCCAAAGTAGTCAACAAGCAGGGTACATAACATAGACTAGTACTGCAGAACCATTACAAGATATGGCTCCACCTAGGACCAAGTCGACTTCTTCGACGCCTTCAAGAAGGGGTACACGCTTTGATGTTGCCGTTGTCATTGTCGTTGCCAAGCGTGGCTGGCCACATAACCCAACATGTTTGCTATGCCAACAAACTCCAGAGCCAGAGACGGCGATGCACATATTGGCGAGCTGCCCATTTACGCAAGGGTTGTGGCTTCGAGTGCTTGACTTGTTGATGATGCCGAGCGACATGGCGCCACTGCCCACAGATGATACCCTCCTGGGCTGGATGACACGCACTTCGGGTAGGCTCAGGAAGGACGCCAAAAAAACTTGGAGATCGATCAGTGCGCTCATTTGGTGGTCACTATGGAAGGAACGAAATGCCCGTGTCTTCAGCCAACAAGCCTCTACGATTGATCAGGTTCTTTCCAACATACAGGAGGAAGCAAAGATTTGGATCGATGCTGGGAGACGTCGGGTGATAGCACTGATTGAAAGGCCAAGGGAGCCTGATTGAGGGTTAGTTTTGAAACAACAACAACACCACTATTCTATTCCCCAACCCCAACCTCCGCCAATCTTTGTTTACTCTCTGGTTACCCATTTGTAACCTTTTACTCCTTCTACTCGCAATGAAAGCAGCCAAGCTGCATTTCGTCGAAAGAGATTACTCCTTCAACAAGGTAACGACACAAGTTTGTGGTTGTTGAGGCTGACCAATGAAGGCCCAACAAGAGTTTTCACCTCGAATATGAAGCGGTGCTCCAGTCACCATCTTAATAACAAATCTTTCAATAGTCGTGTCGGTTAGTACTCTAGGCCAACTTGATCATAACATAATAGCCAGTGTAAATACAGAAATTGCTTCATAGTTGGTACTCTCTCGATTCTAAATTAATTAAAGTTGTAATCAACTGTGTCTAAATTGGACAAACTATATAAAAATGTGCTAACAACCAATTCCCCAGCTGGCCCTATCTACACCATGATATGTCTCCAACGTATCTATAATTTTAGATTGTTTCATACTATTATATTATCATTCTTGTATGATTCATATGTCATTTTATATTATTTTTATGGATTAATCTATTAAATTAGTGCCCAGTGTCAGTTTCTATTTTTTTGCCAATTTCTTTGTTTCATGGAAAACCATACCAAACAAAGCCCAAACACGATGAAACTTTATAGTGGTTTTTTCTGGACCATAAGAGACCCTAAAAGCTTCGGGGAGAGACCTGACGATACACAATGGAGCCACAAGCTCACAAAATGCACCCCTGTGGGTGCCATCAGCACTTGTGGGCCCCCTAGGCACCCCCTGACCTATAAATTCTCTAATATTCCAAAAAAACCCCGAAGAGAGACTCGAAACAATTTTATCGCCGCCGCAAACCTCGGTTCTTCCGTGATCCCATCTGAAGGCCTTTTTCCGGAACTCTGCCGGAGGGTGGGGACCATTGGGGGGGGGGGCAATCTTCATAGACCTTGCTGCCTCCGTGATGATGTGTGAGTAGTTCCTACAGGACCTACAGATCCATAGTAGTAGCTAGATGGCTCTCTCTCTCTCTCTCTCTTGATCTTCAATACAATGATCTCCTCTGAGATCTATTCGATGTAATTTCCATGGTGTGTTTGTTGGAATCCGATGAATTATGGGTTTATGATCAGATTATTCATTAAAACTATTTGAGTCTTTTCTGAGATTTATCTTTCTGTAATTTCATAGCTATGTATGTTTTTCAATCTATGAGTATTCTTTGACCAATTAGATGAGTAGATCTTCAGAGGGACTGGTGCATAGTAGTGGGTTCAATCTTGTGATGTCCTTACTCTGTGACCGGAGGAGTTGCGAGGCACATATTGTATTGTTGCTACTAAGGATAAAACGTCGGGTTCCAACATATTGTTTGGTCTTACTATGTCTACATTATGTCATCGTGCTTAAAGCATTACTCTATTTGTCTTGAACTTAATACTTCGAGATGCATTGCTGGATAGCGGTCTTGGGTGGAGTAATAGTAGTAGATGTTGTTGGATTAACGGTCTACTTGTCATGGACGTAATGTATATATATGAATCATGCCATAAGAATCATAATCATAACTATGCATTATCCTATCAATTGCCCAATAGTAGTTTTTTTACCCACCGTTGTTATGCTTATGAGAGAGATGCCACTAGTGAACCTATGGCCACTGAGCCCATTCTCCATTATTACTAAAAACCTCGCTGTTTTTATTTTATTTTATTTGTTTACATATCACTACCATATTTGGTCCTTGCAATTGGCGAGAAGGGTATTGACTACCCTCTTGTCTTCGTTGAGCGAAAGCATTTGCTTTGTGTGTGTGTGTGTGTGCAGGTACCGTTCATGTTGTTTGTGTTTTGTATCATTTTGGTTTGATAAAACTTGGTTCTTAACTGAGAGAAATACTATCTGCTACTATACTACATCACCCTTCCTCTTGGGGGAATCCCAACACTATTACAAGTAGCACACCACACAATGCTTCGCTCGAGTCCATGCATGTGAGAGAAAATAGTAAAGGAGGGAGAAAATGGTCACATTTATGCCTGTCTAGGACCCCACCCCGCGACACACCCCATGATAAATTCATCCATCCGGTCCCTCTCTCCCTCTCACTAGTCTCTTCCTCTCTCCTTCGTTCTCTTCCTAACCTACCTGATCCAGGTCCAAAAAATTATATGATTGATAAAACCACAAGTGTAGGAGATTGCAATAATCTTCGTTGGTAAGTATGACAAGATAGATGTCATTTAGCATCAAACCCTAACAAATCCAATAACAATTACATAATGGATCTCATCTACCCCATGTGCCTACTGGAAATTACTCACACATCGATGATTCAGGCTCAAGGGGATTCTTGTTGTAGTATTGACTTCGACCCTACTTGAGTGAGTGAATTGCAGAAAATCGCCACAATGAAGCCTTGGTTTGTATAAAACACCGTTCTACGAATTTCTGCCGGAAAGCACTGATTCTGGGCTAAATCTTTTTCAGAAAACACTCACCCATCTCTTTGGGCATTTTAATCTCGTTTATCACATGCGGGTACCGTTTTTTATGAAGTGGCATAACGGTCGCGAACTAACGACGTTTGACGCTGCTGCTAGGTCATAATCGGCTCGGGTTTTTCTTTTTCCCTCCATCCTGATGTTCCCCCCTTTCCCCGTGCTTTCCTCTCTCTGTCTCATCCATGGCGACGGCGAGCACTAACACCATCGGCGATGGCGCGGGAGGGTTGCTTGGCGGCCGAGATCCAAAGCCATCAGAGGAGGTATACGAGAGCTATAACCCTATCCAGGCGCCATAAAGCAGAGCGTCGTCGTTGCCGCTTTATTATGGTGCCACATGCGCTCTTGCCCGTGTTGTGCAGGCGATTCCGATGGGAAGCCACTAGTGGGCATCTTCATTCGGCGGTGTGGGGTAAGTTTTCTGCCCCTCCTTTACTATCGATTCTAGGGTTAGGGTTCTAAACCAAATTGGGGATTTTGGTTTGAACCAAACTCTAGGGTTTGGTTAGGGTTGTAATACAAATTGGGAATTTTGCCGTGTCAATTAGATGGTCTAATTTAAAGAACAATGTGTACCCTGTTTAGTAGACAGTATAATTCTAGTTATAGTGTTTCTTATTGACTCTGTTAATTCAAGTAGTTGGTATGCACTGTAAATTTAAATTGTTCATTGTTTTTGCTTGTAGTAGTAATGTACTATTTAATTAATTTTTTCATAACTTGGTATGGATTGTCTAGTTAAAATGGTTACCATTTTATATTTTTATCATAGGTAAAGTGGCTAATGGTTAGCGTTTAATGTTTTTATCAGGGATATAATTTTAATGGTTAGTAGTTGGTATGCATTGTATATTAAAATTCTTCACTATTTTTGTTTGTAGTAGTTATGTACTGTAATTAATTATTAGAAATTTAAATAGTTGTTATGGACTATTTAATTAATGTGTAGTATCTTTGTTTGTAGCTTGTCTGATGATGTTTGGGAACTTAGACTCCACTTTCATGACAGGGATAAATTGGAAAGGTCTATGTGTGTTTCATACGTCACCTTTCAATCTTTTAGCACTCATAGAGACCGTAGGAAATGGATATAAAGATTACATGTATTCTGTGAGGGATGCTGGGTTGGGAATAGCAGGTTTGGAAGAGATATGTGATGATGAAAATTTTGATGATATGCTGGACCACATTACCAACAGAGATCAGAACATAGTAGGCCTGACAGCAGTTAGGGGTAGAGAGCCCAGACCTGCTGATTTAAACATAGGTTATGTATGTGATCAACAAGTTCCTCTAGGCAATGTTGGAGAGGCCACTGCTCAAGGAAATATGCCCTAGAGGCAATAATAAATTTGTTATTTATATTTCCTTATATCATAATAAATGTTTATTATTCATGCTAGAATTGTATTAACCGGAAACTTAATACATGTATGAATACATAGATAAACAGAGTGTCCCTAGTATGCCTCTACTTGACTAGCTCGTTAATCAAAGATGGTTAAGTTTCCTGGCCATAGACATGTGTTATCATTTGATGAACGGGATCACATCATTAGGGAATGATGTGATGGACAAGACCCATTCATTAGCTTAGCATAATTATCGTTTAGTTTTATTGCTATTGCTTTCTTTATGACTTATACATATTCCTCTAACTATGAGATTATGCAACTCCCGAATACCAAAGGAACACCATGTGTGCTATCAAACGTCACAATGTAACTGGGTGATTATAAAGATGCTCTACAGGTGTCTCTGAAGGTGTTTGTTGAGTTGGCATAGATCGAAATTAGGATTTGTCACTCTGAATATCGGAGATGTATCTCTGGGCCCTCTCGGTAATGCACATCAGTATAAGCCTTGCAAGCGATGTGACTAATGAGTTAGTTATAAGATGATGCATTACGGAACAAGTAAAGAGACTTGTCGCTAGGTATGATGATACCGATGATCGAATCTCGGGCAAGTAACATACCGATGACAAAGGGAATGACGTATGTTGTCATGCGGTTTGACCGATAAAGATCTTCGTAGAATATGTAGGAGCCAATATGAGCATCCAGGTTCCGCTATTGGTTATTGTCCGGAGATGTGTCTCGGTCATGTCTACATAGTTCTCGAACCCATAGGGTCCGCACACTTAATGTTCGATGACGATTTTTTTTAGAATCACCGGGGGGAGCTCCCACACCTGAATATATTGCTCAAACGGCTGTAAAAAACAGCAGGTACAGATTACAGAGGCACGTTGCAACGTGTAGAGAGGTAGGTACGCCACGAGAAAATGTCCTCCTTGTCACCATTATTAATAAGATGGTGTGACTAAAGGTCTAAGTCCGAGACGAGGTTTCTAAGGGTTATTACAGAACATTGATCAATATTCCTAAAGAGCATGTCACTATCTGCCGCCCAGATCTTCGAGAGTAGAGCGAGGAGAATGAAGGACCAGGCGTTCTTGGGCAGGTGTTGAGGCAGCGGAGTGTCCCAAAGCTCATTGAGATCATCGGCCGAGGGCAGGAAACCTACAAGTTGCCAGATTCTGTTGGCGAGAGGACATGTGATGAAGAGATGAATGGAGTCTTCTGGTAACATAGCACATCGGGGGCATAAATCGGAGGAGATTATATGCTTGTGGGCAAGATTCACACTAGTGTTTAGACAGTCTTTGAAGAGAAGCCAAGCATATTTTGCGAGGAACCTTGGTGCCCCAAATGAGGGGGGCAATGAGATCCCTGTCTGGCCTAGCCATGAGGGTGCCGTATGCTTGTTTGGGGGAGAAGTCATGACCCTAAAGGAGGAACCATTGATCTTCCTCTGTCGAAGGCACGAAGTCCTGCAAAATAGCCAAAAGCGAGACAAGCTCTATTTCTGTTGTAAGAGAGAGATGATTGCAGAGGTTAGTTTCAATATCGAAACACAAGATGTTAGCCACGTTTACCAGATATAGGGTTGAGTGTGAGAAAAGGTGCGCGAAGGTGGTTGTCGGTGTCAAAACCGGCGGATCTCGGATAGGGGGTCCCGAAATGTGCGTCTAAGGTTGATGGTAACAGGAGACAGGGGACACGATGTTTACCCAGGTTCGGGCCCTCTCTATGGAGGTAATACCCTACGTCCTGCTTGATTGATCTTGATGAATATGAGTGTTACAAGAGTTGATCTACCACGAGATCGTAATGACTAAACCCTAAAAGTCTAGTCAGGCTATGATTATGAGGATTCGGCCTATCTACGGACATAGCCCTGCGGTTTATATAGACACGGGAGGGATCTAGGGTTACACAAGGTCGGTTACAAAGGAAGGAATCTTCATAGTTGGTCGCCAAGCTTGCCTTCCACGCCAAGGAGAGTCCTATCCGGACACAGGTGGAGTCTTCGGTCTTTGTATCCTTATGGCCCATCAGTCCAGCCCATATCCAATAGATCGGACACCCGAGGACCCCTTAGTCCAGGACTCCCTCAGTAGCCCCTGAACCAGGCTTCAATGATGATGTGTCCAGCGCGCAATTGTCTTCGGCATTGCAAGGCGGGTTCTACTTTCCGAATACTCCAGGATAGTCTTCGGATAAAACGAAGGTGTCCAGGTCTGCAACACAAGTACCACACACAACCGCAAGGAATATAGTATTTCACGAGTCCCATCTGCTGACAACTTTTTGCAAGATGACATCACATCTTTTCGGTCACTATATCGAATCGTTTTTGTCCGTCGTTCCGTGTTTGGAGATGCGGTTTCCATTGGCACGTCTTGTCAAAGAAGAGATCGTGTCCCCTTATTGCGGGATTTTCATCAATGCGGGCGTGAGTAACCCAACCGTGCCATTTACACAACCCTTGGGAATAGGCGAGTTTTAGGACGAGTGGGGAGGTGTTTGATATTCACTGCCTTTATAAGGGGATAAGGATTCCCCCTTCTTCTCCCACGCCTTCTCGCTTCCTCTGCCCTTCCACTCTTGAGCTCCAGCGCCCAAGTTCTCATCTTCTTCCCACTCAAGATAGCACTCAACTATGTCCGGATCGGGAGGCCAAGGCAAGTGGATGGTCTCCTCCATCAAGGAGAAGGACATTACTAAGCTTCGGGCAGCCGGGTACTTGGCGAAGGACATCGCCCACTGTCTTCTAGCCCAGGGGCAAGTCGTCCCCACGCCGAAGCCCAATGAGAGGGTGGTATTCGTCCCTCATTTCCTCTGCGGTCTAGGGTTTCCACTCCACCCTTTCGTCCGCGGGCTGATGTACTATTACGGGATAGACTTCCATGATCTATCCCCGAACTCTTTCCTCAACATATCGGCGTTCATCGTCGTATGTGAGGCCTTCCTCCGCATCCAACCCCACTTCGGGCTGTGGCTCAAGGTCTTCAACGTGAAGCCGAAGGTGGTGGATGGCCAGCACGCGAAGTGCGGAGGAGCCATGGTGAGTAAGCTAACCAATGTCTCCTGGCCGAAAGGCACTTTCGTGGAGACTGTAAAGGAATGGCAGAAACAATGGTTCTACATCACAGAACCCCGCGATGCCACCTGGGCCGCAGCTGCCGAATTCAATTCCAGCGCTCCCATGCGGCTCACCTCCTGGGTCGAGAAAAGCCCGAACTGGTGTTCACCAGATGAGCTGATAGCGCTGCAGACGCGCGTTCAAAGCATGGTGGACAAGGATGTCAAACTTGTCGATATAATCCAAGTGATGCTAGTTCGCCGGATTCTTCCGTGCCAAAGCAGAAGCCTCCCTCTATGGGAGTTCAATCCGAAGAAGCACCATACCCTGAAGAAGCTCTTCGAAACCACTCACAAAGACGCCTGGAAGTTGCTCTTCAAGGGCAAGGAGACACCGCTGGCCACAGATTCGGACCACGGGCACGACATTAACCACCTCGCCAACGAGGTATGTTATTTTTAACGCATCCCCTACTTGCTTGTTTCAAGGGTTATATCTAAGCTTTTATTATCATTGCTTCTTCAGGACTGGATGGAGAGGGCGAAGCGGATCCAGTGTCTGGATCCGCTGCCTAAAGAGCCAGTCATCCCGCGTTTAGCGAAGATGCTGGTGCCGGTGCCCTATATGGCGCCGGCGAAGAAGGCCACGGGGAAGGCCAAGGGGGCCCAGAGTGGCCCCCGCCGCAAGGGCACTTCGGACGCGACGTCCGAAGACAAGACCCGCTCCTCCGTCGCCGAAGACAACGATGATGAGGAGGAGGAGGAGGAGAGGATTCTCCCCCTGATGGGGGGAAGAAGAAGAGGGCGGCCTCCACAATTCTGGAGGCGAGGCGCCCAAGAAGGGGAAAGGCCCGCTCGTGGGCAGCTCCGCATGGGACGTCGACAACAGTCCGGAGCGACGTCCCCGCACTAAGCCTCGGGCCACATTGTAAGCGCTAAGACTCATACATGCCCATGAATCTAACCTCTCCTATTTGTTGTATTGACATGATTAATTATGCTATTGTAGTCCGGCTCACGACAGCCCCAAACGATCCTCATCAAGAGGCTCGTTGGACTCAAAGGAGATGGCCAGCGGGACACCGCCGGCCGCTTACTCTCCTAAGGCCAAGGAAGACATTGAGGTGCTGTCCCGAAGAACCTTCCCAGGCCAGGGAGAGGTTCGGGAGGCCGTCAAGGTGGCACCGGAGGGCGATACCTCGACCGCCGAACACATGGGGGAGCAGGCCCCCATGGAGACTGACGATGGGGGACGTTCTCAACTCGGCCCCCATATGAGCACGGATCCGGAGACCCATACGGCCCGGAGTCCGACAAGCAGCTTCCTTCAAGAGAAGGAGGCGTGCCCGTCCCGCCGGCAACCTCTGTCCAGCTAGAGGCGCCGGATAATCTATTGGAAGCGCTACAAGGCGCTTCCATTGTGGAAGACCATCGTATCCTTATGGGTACGGTGATTGAGAAGGTCCAGCCCGTTAAAAGCAGACTGGCCGAAGCCTGCAGCAGCCTGCTGACAGGTTTGAGGTAAGCGGCGTTTAACCGAGAAAATCCCCACATAGACAGTAGCCCCTGAGACACTGTCCGATGTTCGAAAAGAAAAGCCAGACAGAGGATCAATTAAATTTCACAGGAAACTAGCCAAACTGTGTTCGATGTGAATAAGCATGCGTCGCTGCTGGCCGCGACTTCTCACACTGCCGAAGTCTCTGTACTAAAGCAGAGTCTGGAGCGGGCCGAGGAGGAACTCGTCCAAGTGAGGAAGCAGCTGGAAGACCAGCAAGGTATGCAATGGCTCGCTATATATTCGGAAAGAGTAGATGATGTATACCCACCGTAGTGTCATTATATGTGTAGGGGCGACGGCCGAGGTCGAGGCCCTGAAAAAGGCCTTGGTCGAAGCCGAGGAAAAAGCTGTCAAGGAGCAGGCTGCTCGCAAGAAGCTGAAGGCCCGGCTGAACGAGGTCCAACAAGAGCTCCAGGACGCGGTGAAGAAGTACGAGACCCTGGAGGGTGATGTTTTGGCTCGAGAGACCGAACTCTCCAAGGCTCATCAAAGCGCAGAAGCTGCCCGGGTTGAAGCCCAGGGTGCCCTCCAGGAGATCCAAGAGGCCAGGAAGATCGCGGCGGGTAAGGCGTTTAGTATGCAAAGTAAGTATATGAAGAATAAGTATTTCTTACTAACCCGGATTCGGAGTTCCCCAGGAGCCTTCGCAGATCTGCCGTGCAGTGTGTCCGGCGCCGCGGAGTTCTTCCGAGCCAAAGAAGGGAGCTCCACAGAGAAATTGTTCTGGTCGCAGTATCTTGCGCTAGAGCATCCCGTGCCCTTCACCGATCAACTGAAACAACCGGTGGAGCTGCATAGGGTGGCCGAACTAGCCATGAAGGATTTGATAATCCGGCTATGGCCAGCCGAAGCTATGCTCGGCAGCTACTTCGGACTCGTGAAGCGGCTGGTGAATGCATGTCCTCGGCTGGATGTCGTCAAGCGATCGACCTGTATTGAAGGTGCGCGCATGGCCTTCGCCCGCTGCAAGATGTGGTGGGTGAAGATGGACGCCGTCGATCTGACCAAGGGGCCGCCAGAGGGCAAGGAGCACCGCACACTCGAGCGCTATTTTGCAGATGTCCTAGAGGGGTCTCACATTGTAGCAACGCAGTGTGGGAAAGACATTATTTTTGAATGAATACATTCATGTTGTCTTTGCCTTGTATGATGAAACAAAGTCGGTTTGTAATATAATGCTTGTTATGTTTTAATTTTTTCCTCCTGTGCGGCCGTGTTGTATGAAATCTAAGGGTTGGCCAGTCGTCAGCTTCTGCCCCCACATAGGTATTACGGAGGTGTTCGGGATGGAATCTAAACAATCTTGATCCAATTATATGGTCCTTGAAGGAGTTGTTTAGCGCAACGAACCAGACAATCAGACTATGCGGCATTAACGCCCTCACTTAGCCATAGGAGTTTGACAATAAAACATGGGCGCATCCCCTAGTATCGGAACTAGAGTGCTATGAGCGTCTGATCGGGAAGTACCGATCCTTCGCGTAATGCGGAAGAAATCTCCAATGATTTGCAACCTCCGAACAGCTGATCGGCTCTCACCGCATCATGACAATCAGTTTTCAGCTTTCTCTACTGAGGTGCTCCTTTGGATAAACCAAGGCACAATCGCAGTAGTTCTCCCTTTACTACCTTAGCCGATATAGCGGAACGTAAGGTAGCAAGCACAGGAGCCGGGCAACCCAACTATTGAACAAAGACATGATTCGGAGCCAGTGCATATAGTGTTAAATTTGGGGTGCCGAGCTATACTGTAAAAGTGTCGGACTTTTGTTGCCATGTTGTGGGGCGCTTATGAAGCCCCTGGAAAATTGAAACGCACCCGGATGTACAGGTGTTATCTGATGGAATTACCAGAAAGGAAAAGGCAAAAAAAAGAAAAAGGAAGGACCAGTGGTAAGCTAGAGCCATGAAAATTTGGGCCGCAAACTGTTTCTATTATAATTTCATTGGTGCGTTAAAGCACATTTGTACAAGTAATGCAAGAAGCGGAAAGGCTATTTACTATGCCTTCACCAAGAGAGAGCTGCATGTGGGTCCTGAAGATAGGTAAAGGGATCGTTAAAGAGACCACCTAAGAGTTTCCCAGTATGTCCATGCTTCTTGTTGTCTTGGTGTTCTTTTTCTTCGAAAAGAATCGATGGTCAAGCCGCCAGGAAAGGCCTGTAAAAAAGGAAAAAACAATAGAAAGAAAAGGGGAAATAGTGAAAGTATGAGTGTCCGGGGCGGTCGAGCCATATAGCGGATCACAAGCTGATTATGCCTCCATCCTGGTCTATGGTATTTTTAGTGCATAATTATGTACGCACGGTACGATGGCCGCCACTTGGTCAGGATAGGGACAGAGGCAAAATTTCTAGTCGAGCTCCTGACGAGCCGAGTTGTCCTTCTGCGGAATGGTTCGGATTCTCTTGACAGTGTCCGGGGGATCGGCCGCGGTTCTGCTTGACAAGGCTGCCCTGTACCTCTGCCGCTAAGGCAGCGGTGTGCTCCTCGGTGCGGAGGGAGCGTTCCGTATTTCCATTGACTGTTATGACACCGCGCGGTCCGGGCATCTTAAGCTTGAGATAAGCGTAGTGTGGCACCGCATTGAATAAGCAAATGTGGTTCGTCCGAGCAGTGCGTGGTAGTTGCTGCGAAAGGGGACGATATCGAAGATTAACTCCTCATTTCGGAAGTTGTCCGAAGACCCGAAGACAACCTCTAGTGTGATTGAGCCCGTGCAGCGGGCCTCTACGCCCGGTATGACTCCTTTAAAGGTAGTCTTTGTGGGCTTGATCCGTGATGGGTTAATGCCCATTTTGCGCATTGTATCCTGATAGAGCAAGTTGAGGCTACTGTCGCCGTCCATCAGGACTCGCGTCAGGTGGAACCCATCAATTATTGGGTCCAGGACCAGTGCAGCTGAACCTCCATGACAGATACTGGTCGGATGATCCCGGTGATCAAAAGTGATCAGGCATGACGACCATGGGTTCAATTTTGGGGCACTCTGGCTCTATTGCATAGACGTCCCTGAGCGCGCGCTTGTGCTCCCTCTTGGGGATGTGGGTAGCGTATATCATGTTTACCGTTTTGACTGAGGAGGGAACTTCTTCTGTCCACCTGTGTTTGGCGGCAGGGGCTCCTCGTCGTCGTCTTTGCTTTGCGATCCCTTATCCTTGTTTTTGGCATTTAACTTCCCGGACTGTTAAAAAACCCAACAATCTCTATTGGTATGATTGGGTGGTTTGTCTGGGGTGCCATGGATCTGGCACGAACGATCGAGTATGCGGTCCAGGCTAGAAGGGCCTGAATTGTTCTTTTTGAACGGCTTCTTCCGCTGACCAGGCTTAGAGCCACTGAATCCGGCATTGACCGCCGTATCCTCGGTGTTGTCGTTGTTATTTCGACGTTTGTACTTGTTGCGTCGAGACTTGTCGTTGCTATGTTTAGCTTCAGGGGTGCCGGCGTCACTTGCATTGTTTTTGCTATGGGCCAGCCAACTATCCTCGCCCGTGCAAAAGCGGGTCATGAGTGCCATGAGGGCCGCCATGGACTTTGGCTTGTCTTGGCCTAGGTGGCAGGCGAGCCATTCATCATGGATGCTGTGCTTAAAGGCCGCTAGGGTTTCGGCATCCGGATAGTCGACTATTTGGTTCTTTCTAGTTAAGAACCTGGTCCAGAATTTCCTGGCGGACTCTCCGGGCTGTTGAACTATATGGCTTAAGTCATCAGCGTCCGGAGGTCGAACGTATGTACCTTGGAAGTTATCAAGGAAGGCTTCTTCCAAGTCCTCCCAGCTGCTGATGGAGTTTTCGGGCAGGCTGTTCAACCAGTGCCGTGCTGGTCCTTTGAGTTTCAGGGGGAGATATTTAATGGCATGATGGTCATCGCCGCGGGCCATATGAATGTGGGAAATGAAGTCTTCGATCCATACCGCGGGGTTTGTGGTGCCATCATATGATTCTATATTCACGGGTTTGAACCCTTCTGGGAATTCATGTTCCATGACTTCGTCGGTGAAGCAATGAGGGTGTGCAGCGCCTCTATATCGGGCCGTATCGCGACGTAGCTTTGATGGGGTCTGTCTACGGCTTTCAGCCCGCGCATGACTAGGTTTGTCATGTCCGAATAGATGCCCGTCGTCGCGTGTCGGGGCGCGTCCTCGCGATCCGTAGATTGATCTGGTATGTCCTGCTTTATTGCTCAGGTCATGTGAAGGTCGTATGTATGACTGTGAGCTGATTTACCTCTGCCTTTGCGATGAGGCGGGACGGGCTGGTGTTCGGCTTGAGTTGCCGATTTGTCCCGGCCACGTGGTGGTCGGTCAGCCGCCTTGCACAATGGTGGTATGTGTTCTGGCGCCTCGTCGTCGAACTGAGGTAGTAATTTGTGCTTCGGGTAGCTTTTGGCCGGGCGCTTGAGGCCGTATTCTTCGGCTGCTAGGACATCAGTCCATTTATTGTTGAGCATATCTTGGTCAGCTTGAAGCTGCTGCTGCTTCTTCTTTTTCAGGCTCCTTGCAGTGGCTATTAGCTGGCGCTTGAAGTGCTTATTCTCAAGAGGTTCCTCAGGCATGATGAAATCCTCGGTGCCGAGGCTCGCCTCATCCTCGGAGAGTGAAAGATAGTTACTGTCCTCCGAGTCCTCGTGTGTGGCCTGTTTACTAGGGCTAACCTGCCCATCTTCCCATTCATCCTATTCGATAGCTGCGTCAACGGGGTCTTCGTTGTCTTCAGCACCTTTCGGAGTGTTATCTTCTCCTGTGCTGGTGCTACTATCTTTGCTGCGGCGCGACTTAAAGCGGCGCCGCTGACGCCGGTGTTTCGGTATCTCAGGAGGTTTATCCTCAACTGGATCTTATTTGTCATCGCCGCTGTTCTCCTTTGGTGCATCTACCATGTATACATCATACGAGGAAGTGGCCGTCCAACGTCCAGTGAACGGCGGCGGGTCTTGGGCCTCTTCTTCTCCGGCATCGTCGTCCATACCATCGGTTTCATCGGAGCCATAATCGAGCATGTCAGTTAAGTCTTCGAAAGTGGCTATAAAGTGGGTGGCGGGTGGGGAGCGAAATTCCCTATCGTCAGCTTCTAGTTCGAACCAGATATAGTTCGGTTGTGAATCCCCCCGCTAAGGATAGATTTTTTAATGAATTCAGCACATCGCCCAAGGGTGAGTGCCGGAAGATGTTCGCGGCACTGAATTCGGTGATCGATAACCGATCATGCTCGACATGCGCGGACACACATAGTTCGGAACTTATAACCGGAAACGAGTCCGTAGCTCCGGAGACACAGATGTTACTTGAGGTTAATTCTGTGTGCGGCTCCAACATCGTGGAGTCTGCGGCCTCCGTGGCGGGGTTGAGCTTCCTGTCCTTGGATGGCGCGGCCTGCTCCGGATCTAAGGCCAGAGCAGCTACAGGTGCAATTTCCTAGGTATGGCCCTATGACAGATCTAAGTCATGTTCATCGAGGCGATGGGGAGCGATTGCCGTGGCATCGAATCCGTCGAAGATCAAGTCTCCGCGGATATTCGCGACGTAGTTCAAGGTCCTGAATCTGACCTGACGGCCAGGGGCCAAGCGAGTTCGACCGCAGTGCGAAGCCACCGAACATGAAGATCTGTCTGGGGAGGAAGACCACCCCTTGGACATCATCGTTGTAGATGATTAAAGGAGCCATCAAACCTTTTGAGGACGACATAGTGGAACTCTCAATGAAAGCACCAATGTCGGTGTCAAAACCGGCGGATCTCACGTAGGGGGTCCCGAACTGTGCATCTAAGGTCGGTGGTAACATGAAACAGGGGACACGATGTTTACCCAGGTTCGGGCCCTCTCTATGGAGGTAATACCCTACGTCCTGCTTGATTGATCTTGATGAATATGAGTGTTACAAGAGTTGATCTACCACGAGATCGTAATGACTAAACCCTAAAAGTCTAGTCAGGCTATGATTATGAGGATTCGGCCTATCTACGGACCTAGCCCTCCAGTTTATATAGACATGGGAGGGATCTAGGGTTACACAAGGTCGGTTACAAAGAAAGGAATCTTCATAGTTGGTCACCAAGCTTGCCTTCCATGCCAAGGAGAGTCCTATATCCGGACACGGGTGGAGTCTTCAGTCTTTGTATCCTTACGGCCCATCAGTCCGGCCCATATCGAATAGATCAGACACTCGAGGACCCCTTAGTCTAGAACTCCCTTAGTGGTAGCTAGGGTTTTGGGGTGAGCCAGGTATCCATCCAGAAATAAGTGTGTGTTCCACTGTTTTAGCACAAAGGAAATTGACTGTAGGGTTGGGATTTGTTGAGATATCGTGCGACATAGGAAAGAGGTTTGGGGGCCGAGGAGACTAAGGCATCGGAGTGTTGGAGATCTAGCCAATCTAGCCATGGTGATTGTGTGGAGGAGAGGGCTTTGGCAGCAAACTTCATTAAGAGCCAATTATTTTGGACATGCAGGTTTTTTAGCCCTAAACCACCAAAAAATTTGGTGTATAAACGTTTTCCCATGCAATCAGGCATTAAGCACCCGAGCAAGCATCTTCACCAGCCCAAAAAAATGACCTTCTCAGAGAGTCAATGGTTTTGAGGGTTTTCTTGGGTATACGAAAGACATACATAAAGTAGGTAAGGAGGGAGTCGGGGACCGCGAAGATGAGAATAAGTCGATCGCCTCTGTCTAGAAGCTTGGCACGCCAACCAGTTAGTAGTTTTTGAGATCGTTCTATCAACAGAGCAAAGGAATTGGAGGGGGGGCTTGGTTGGGGCGAGGGGGAGTCCAAGGTAGGTTTGAGGGAGAGGGGCGCGTGTGCAGTCCATGGCGAGAGCAGTGTTGGCAGCTAGGGTTTCATCTGTGTGCAGGGTTGCCAGGGTGGTTTTGGAGAAGTTGATGGTGAGGCCAGTAGCTTGTGCAAAGTTCTGTAGGATTTTTTTTAGGGTGGCAGCGGCGGAGGAAGAGGCGGCTGCGATGATCAACGTATCGTCGGCGTATTGGAGAATGGTCGGGGGCAGGTGGGTAAAGATGGGGTGGTGGAGAGCAGGATCGGAGTTCTGGAGGATAAGCTGTTGAAGCAGATCGGCGACAATTAGGAAAAGGTAGGGGGAGGCCGGGTCGCCCTGCCGCAGGCCATTCTTGCATTGTATCCACTAGCCTGGAATGCCATTTAGGAGGATGGCAGTCTTGCCAGTGTGGAGGATATTTTGAATCCAATTACGAAAAGTCTGGGAGAAACCACGAATAGCCAATATTTTGTCCAGGGCGGTCCAGGCAACCGAATCGAAGGCCTTCCTGAAGTCAAGCTTGAAGATCATGGTTGGTCGTTTGCGAGAGTGGCAAGTGCTGATGAGGTCTGTTGCAAAGACGTAGTTTTTGGCAATGTTCCTGCTGGTGATGAACCCAGTCTGATTACCATGGACTAGCCGAGGAATGATAGGTTTGAGGTGTGAAGTTAGGACTTTAGTAATAGCTTTAACCGGGCAGTTTTGTAGGGATATTGGTTTGAAGGCGTCGGGTGACGTTGGGGAGGCATTTTTTGGAAGGAGAGCGATGTGGGCACGGTTTAAGCGTTCCGTGTCTGCCACACCTTGGTGAAATTGCGCGAAAAGGGGTAGAATTGCGTGCTTGATAGAGGGCCAAAAGGATTTATAGAAAGAGGGGCCGAAACCATCAGGGCCAGGGCTTGCTTGTGGGTTCATTTGGAAGAAGGCCATCTTGATCTCCTCTTCGGTAAACTGCGCGTCAAGGGCGTGGAGGCCAGGCATGGTGTGAGGATAAATCGTATTGAGGTCAAAAGGCTAGGTTGTCGTGGCAGGAGAACCGATGAGCGAGACGAAAAAAATCCCGCAGGATGTCCGCTTTATGTTGATGAGAGGTGAAAACCGAACCGTCACGTGTGAGAGAGAAGATTTTGTTCCTTCTAAGCTGTTCTGAGGCAGACATGTGGAAGAACTTAGAGTTCTCACCACCATGGATTGCTCGGGAAACCTTGGCACGCCATTTCCAGTAGGACATTTTTTCTAGGATAGTGCATTTAAGGATAGATATGATGATCTTGCGGGTGAGGAGTTCTGGTGGGGAGAGAGGCCTGGATTCCTCAACGTGATCGAGGGCAGCGATAGCAATTTTGCAATGAGATTCGTGGAGGGGGGCTGGAATGCGCGTGCCCATTTTTTGAGTCCAGCTTGAGTTTGTTTGAGTAGGGATGCAAGGGTGGCGGCAAAATTGGTGGCCGAGGTGGGCCGTGGAGAAGCCCAAACCGAGCGGATTATATCTCGGCAGGGCTGGAAATTTGCCCAACCAGGTTCGAATTTAAAAAAGTTGGGCCGCGGGATTGTTGTGGTGACGTGGATGAGGAGGGGGATGTGGTCAGACGTGAAACGCGTGAGGGATGTGAGGGAGGAATTGGGAAAGGCATCAGCCCAAGCTAAGTTAAAAAAGGCACGGTCGATCCGTTCTAGGGTGGGTATGGCTCTATTGTTGGACCAGGTGAATTGGCGGTCTAGAAGTGGTAATTCGATGAGGGCTAGGTCATCAAGAGTTTGGTTAAATGCATTGGCCTCGGTATGTCTAAACGCATCATTGTTTTTGTTAGAGGGGAAACGGAGGAGGTTGAAGTCACCCACAAGTAGCCAGGGTGAGTCATCTGGTTGGGCGATAGCTATCAATTCATCGAGGAAGGATTTCTTGAGAGCGCGTGTTGAGGGGGCATAAATGTTTGTGATGGCTACGTTGCGGTCTGTTGCCGTTGATCGTAAGATCAAGGTTGAAGAGAAAGAGAGGTGGGTGAAGGAGATCATTTGGAACGAGGCAGTGTTGACGGCACAGATGGTGCCACCCGTAGTACCTACGGCTGGTAAGGAGAAGACTTGATCGAGCTGTCGAGGTAGGAAGGATCTTAGCTTTGGGTTGGAGAGCGTATCTAGTTTTGACTCCTGTAATAAGGCGATATGTGGATTGATCAAGATTATTTCAGAGAGGACGTCAGAGCATTTGGCATCGCCGCCTAGGCCACATACATTCCACGAACATATAGAGAAGGTTGCATTACTCATGAGAACGATTCGTACACTAGGGTTTTTAAGACAGTAGTACAACAGCTTAACGATAGCAAAAGGTACAACGCAACGCTAAGATAGTACAGGATCGGGCGAGCACAGAAGAAGGACCAAAAGTACAGTGACACGTCTAACACAAGTAGGGCAAGGGCAACTGGCGGGGTCATCGAACCGCTCCCCGACGTGCAGAGCATAGATGGCATGCTGATCATGGTGAGTCTTCAACACCGGAGGCCGAATCCTCAGCCTCGAGGATAGCATCAACATGGCCATCGTCCGCCCCGCAAAGTAGGGCAATGACAGCAAGATCTTTAGCGAAGGCGGGAGGGGCACCAGAGACATCAAGGCGGGCCTCGTGGATGGCACGATCGATGGCAGAGCCCACGTCCGCAGCAGAGAGGCGAGCAGCCTTGGCCTTGACTGCCTTGGCGAGCATATGTGAGTATTTGGCCTCCTTGCCAGTGAGCCGCGGGCTGCGACGCAGCTTGTCCTTGGAGCAAGAATGATCACGGGCCGTCTTACGACCTTCCTTGCGTATGATACACTCATGGGTGTCCAGATCATGGAGGGGAAGTGTTGCATCGGAGTTGGCACAAGTTAGAATAGTGGTGGCAGAATCTAGAGGAATTGATTGAGCAAGAGGCGGGGGAAGTGGGGTTTTACCAGAAGCACGTGACGATTCACCAGCCGAGAAGGTGAAGGTGGAGGGGTTTTATCATGTATTTACTACAACCAAATTCAATTTATTCCTCACATGGTATACAATAACAGAATGCACCCACAACAATTGAATATCGCATTGAAGAATTGAACCAAACAGTTAACTAAACACCACAACAAATGAACCAAACGTTAACTGAGCACCACATTGCACAATATAACATACTCCTAATAGAAGATCAGATAGTTAACCAAACCAAGCATGCTTAACAACTTGGAAATATAGCAATTGTATTTGTTTCTCATGTATTTAGTACAGCCAAATTCAATTTACTTCTCACATGCTACACAATAACAAAATGCACCCACAACTATTGAACATCACATCGGAAAATTGAACCAAATAGTTAACTAAACACCACAACACAAATGAACCAAACGTTAACTAAGCATCACATTGCACAATGTATAACCAAACCAAGAATGCTTGACAACTTGGAAATATAGCAATTCTATTCATTTCTCATGTATTTTGTAAAGATTAATTCGGTTTATTTCTCACATGGAAGACAATACAAAATTGCAGCCTAAAGAATTGAACATCACATTTGCAGAATTGAACCAAACAGTTAACTGAAGACGACAACTAATTAACCAAATAGTTAATAAGTGAGCACCACACTGCACGACATATAGAACATATACACTAGAGCAACAGATTGCATGGTAAAAATAGATAGCACAATTCACAAGAATTTGTGAAGGAAAGGCAGGAGCAGCACACGCAACGGGTAAACCGAGCATGCTTAACCGGCGTAGCTAGCAAATGGCAAGGTGCTCCTCCAAGATCTGGGGGTCGGCATGAATGGCAGCCATCACGACCTCATCCATGCGCGCGGCCGCGATTTGCTTCTCCGCTGCCAAATGCTCCTTGTGCTCCTGGCTATACTGCGTGCACCATTGATGACCCACAAGTATAGGGGATCTATCGTAGTCCTTTCGATAAGTAAGAGTGTCGAACACAACGAGGAGCATACGGAAATGATAAGCGGTTTTATATTGCCACTTGTGATATGGACCTTTATTATGCAGTCTGTCGCTTTTATTACTTCCATATCACACGATCGTATAAAGCTTATTTCCTCCACACCCATCAATCATACATATTTAGAGAGCAATTTTATTGCTTGCACCGATGACAACTTACTTGATGGATCTTACTCAATCCATAGGTAGGTATGGTGGACTCTCATGGAAAAACTGGTTTAAGGGTATTTGGAAGCACAAGTAGTATTTCTACTTGGTGCAATGAATTTGGCTAGCATGAGGGAGAAAGGCAAGCTCAACATGTTGGAGGATCCAAGACAATATAATTTATCTCAGATGTAGGAAAACATAACCCATTACAATGTCTCCCTTGTCCAACGTCAACTCTTTAGCATGTCATATTTTAATGAGTACTCACAATCATAAAAGATGTCCAAGATAGTATATTTATATGTGAAGACCTCTCTTTCTTTATTACTTCCTATTAATTGCAACGATGACCAAAACTATGTTTGTCAACCCTCAACAACTTTTATTCATCATACTCTTTCTATGTGAGCTCATCACTCTCCATAAGACTCACATGATCTCTTTGTTTCTTTTTATTTTGTTCTCTTTTCTTTTATTCACTTAGGATCATGGAAAAATAATCAAGCCCTTGACTCAACACTAATATTTATTATATAGCTCACGGACTCGATTACATAGAAGGATGATAAAGCAAAACTCACGACTAGATCATACTAAGAACTTTTATTCTACTAGATCAAGATATTACCAAAAGGATCGAACTAAGAAAAGCGGTAAAGATAAAAGTGATGGTGATACGATACCGGGGCACTCCCCCAAGCTTGGCAGTTGCCAAGTGGAGTACCCATACTAGATACTCAATTCTTCTTTGTTGGTGGAGACGGTGGTGATTTTGTTGACGGCATAGGCTTCTTCCTTAATTTGTGTTTGAGGATAGAATTTTGGTCCCTTAGGTCCTTGATTTCCTGTTCCAGGCTCAGTATCTTTTTGCATAGTTCCTGCTTGTTTTCCTGCAAAAGGCGAAAAGGGATAAACTCGATCTTAGGTTTCTTTACTCTATCCGGGAGGCTTGACTTTTTGAACTCCACATGCATGTCCCCAGGTTGAGGTAGTGGGACTTCATCTTCATCTGAGCTCGTCTCCTCCTTTCCTTATGATCCACATCCCCATAGACCTTAGGATCTGCAAGGTAATCAGCCACATAGCTTTCTCCTTCCGAATCCTGGGACGACATGTTGCTCTGTCTGCAGCGGGACAGATCAAAACAAAGACAATAGATTTTTGCGTGATACGGGAGTCAAAACCCCCGGGAGGTTATATAATGAATTTTTACCGACCAAAATACGTGTTGTGTACGAAAATGGAGTTCAGAGAGCACACGAGGTGCCCACGAGGTAGGGGGGACGCGCCCAGAGGGGTAGGGCGCGCCCTCTACCCTCGTGGAGCCTTCGTGTCCTTCCCGGACTGCTACTTATTTTTCTATTTTTCTAAATATTCCAAAACGGAGAAATATTGCCTTAAAAACTGTTTTGGAGTCAGTTTACTTACCGTACCACATACCTATTCCTTTTCGGAGTCTGAAACGTTCCAGAAAGTGTCCTGATGTATTCCTCCGGGGTTACGATTTCAATAACATTGGTTTCAAGATTTATGGGATTACCTGAGATATAATGTTTGATTCTTTGACCGTTCACCACCTTCGGATTTGTGCCTTCGAAGTTGTTGATTTTTATGGCATCGGAACGGTAGACCTCCTCGATAACATAAGGACCTTCCCATTTAGAGAGAAGTTTTCCTGCAAAAAATCTTAAACGAGAGTTGTATAGCAATACATAATCACCTACATTAAACTCACGCTTTTGTATCCTTTTGTTATGCCATCTTTTAACTTTTTCTTTAAACAACTTGGCATTTTTGTAGGCTTGGGTTCTCTATTCATCAAGTGAGCTAATATCAAATAACCTCTTTTCACCGGCAAGTTTAAAATCATAATTAAGTTCTTTAATACCCCAATAAGCCTTGTGTTCTAGTTCGAGAGGTAAGTGAAATGCTTTTCCATAGACCATTTTATATGGAGACATGCCCATAGGATTTTTATATGCAGTTCTATAGGCCCATAATGCATCATCTAGTTTCTTGGACCAATTCTTTCTGGACCTATTAATAGTCTTTTGCAAAATTAATTTGAGTTCTCTATTACTCAATTCTACTTGACCACTAGACTGAGGGTGATAAGGAGATGCAATTCTATGATTAACATCATATTTAGCAAGCATTTTACGGAAAGCACCATGAATAAAATGTGAACCACCATCAGTCATTAAATATCTAGGGACTCCAAACCTTGGAAAAATAACTTCTTTAAGCATTTTAATAGAAGTGTTATGATCAACACTACTAGTTGGAATAGCTTCTACCCACTTAGTAACGTAATCAACAGCAACTAAAATATGTGTATAATCATTAGAGGAAGGAAAAGGTCCCATATAGTCAAAGCCCCAAACATCAAATGGTTCAATAACAAGTGAATAATTCATAGGCATTTCTTGACGTCTACTAATATTACCAATTCTATGACATTCATCACAAGATAAGACAAACTTACGGGCATCCTTGAAGAGAGTAGGCCAATAAAAACTAGATTGCAGTACCTTATGTGCAGTTCTATCTCCATCATGGTGTCCTCCATAAGCTTCGGAGTGACACTTGCGTAGGATCTGTTCCTATTCATGCTCAGGTACACAACGTCTAATAACACCATCTACTCCTTCTTTATAAAGATGTGGGTCATCCCAAAAGTAATGCCTCAAATCACAGAAGAACTTTTTCTTTTGCTGGTATGTGAAACTAGGTGGTATAAACTTAGCAACAATGTAATTAGCATAATCAGCATACCATGGAGCAGTATGAGAAGCATTTATGACATTTAATTGCTCATTAAGAAAACTATCATCAATAGGTAGTGGGTCATCAAGCACATTTTCTAACCTAGACAAGTTGTCTGCAACGGGGTTCTCAGCTCCTTTTCTATCAACAACATGCAAATCAAATTCTTGTAGCAAGAGAACCCATCTAATAAGTCTACGTTTAGCATCTTTCTTTTCCATAAGATATTTAATAGTAGCATGATTAGTGTGAATAGTTACTTTAGAATCAACAATATAAGGTCTAAACTTATGACAAGCAAATACAACAGCTAAGAATTCTTTTTCAGTAGTAGCATAATTTCTTTGAGCATTGTCTAGAGTTTTACTAGCATATTGAATAGCATTTAGTTTCTTATCAACTCTTTGTCCTAGAACAGCACCTACAGCATAATCACTAGCATCACACATAATTTCAAAGGGTAAATTCCAATCAGGTGGCTGAACAATGGGTGCAGAGATCAATGCTTTCTTAAGTATTTCAAATGCTTCTACACAATCATCATCAAAAACAAATGGTATATCTTTTTGTAATAAATTAGTCAGAGGCCGAGAAATTTTTGAGAAATCCTTAATGAACCTCCTATAAAAACCGGCATGACCAAGGAAACTTCTTATACCTTTGATGT
Organism: Triticum dicoccoides; assembly: GCF_002162155.2. NCBI lineage: Eukaryota > Viridiplantae > Streptophyta > Magnoliopsida > Poales > Poaceae > Triticum > Triticum dicoccoides. Next base: position 272,648,355 of record NC_041380.1, on the reverse strand, counting down.
CCTTGGGACATGGCATCTTTTCAATAGCATCAACCTTGGCTTTATCAACTTCAATACCTCTTTCAGAAACTTTGTGCCCCAAGACAATACCTTCATTAACCATAAAGTGGCACTTTTCCCAATTCAAGACAAGATTAGTTTCTTCACATCTCTGCGAAACTCGATCAAGGTTGCTCAAGCAAACATCAAAAGAAGATCCATAGACGGAAAAGTCGTCCATGAAAACCTCACAAATCTTTTCACAAAAGTCAGATAATATAGCCATCATGCATCTTTGAAAGGTAGCAGGTGCATTACATAAACCAAAAGGCATACATCTATAAGCAAAAGTACCAAAAGGGCATGTAAAGTAGTCTTTGATTGATCTTTGGCTGACACAGGTATTTGAGAGAAACCAGAATAACCATCTAGAAAGCAAAAATGTGTATGTTTTGATAATCTTTCTAGCATTTGATCGATAAAAGGTAAGGGGTAATGATCCTTTTTAGTAGCCTTATTTAATGTGTGGAAATCAATTACCATCCTATAACCTGTAATAATTCTTTGAGGAATCAATTCATCTTTATCATTAGGAACAACAGTAATACCTCCCTTCTTAGGGACACAATGGACAGGGCTTACCCACTGACTATCAGCAATGGGATAAATTATACCTGCCTCAAGGAGCTTTAGTATCTCCTTTCTTACCACTTCTTTCATTTTAGGATTCAGTCGGCGTTGATGATCACGAACTGGTTTAGCATCTTCTTCCAAAGTAATTTTATGTTGACATAGAGTGGGACTAATGCCCTTAAGATCATCAAGAGTATACCCAGTAGTAGCACGGTGCTTCTTTAGAGTTTTCAATAATCTCTCTTCTTCATGTTCTGAAAGGTTGGCACTAATAATAACATGGTATATCTTTTTCTCATCAAGATAAGCATATTTAAGAGTATCAAGTAACGGTTTAAGCTCAAACACGGGATCACCCTTGGGTGGAGAAGGATCCCCTATGATTTCAATAGGTAAATTGTTTCTCAGAATAGGTTCCTGTTTAAAGAATACTTCATCTAATTCCTTTCTTTCATTCATAAACATGTCATTTTCATGGTCTAGCAAGTATTGTTCTAAAGGATCACTAGGAGGTACGGCAATAGAAGCAAGACCAATAATTTCATCCTTACTAGGTAATTCTTCTTCACGGTGTTGTCTACTAAATTTAGAAAAATTAAATTCATGAGTCATATCATCTAAACCGATAGTAACAACATCTCTTTTGCAATCTATGGTAGCATTAACAGTATTTAGGAAGGGTCTACCAAATATAATGAGACAAAAGCTATCTTGTGGGGAACCAAGAACAAGAAAATCAGCAGGATATTTAGTTTTCCCACACAAGACTTCAACATCTCTAACAATTCCCATTGGTGAAATAGTATCTCTATTGGCAACTTTAATTGTAACATCAATATCTTCTAACTCAACAGGTGCAATATCATGCATAATTTCTCTATAAAGGCTAATAGGTATTGCACTAGCACGGGCACCCATATCACGTAAGCCATGATAACAATGATCTCCTATTTTAACAGAAATAACAGGCATGCCTACCACAGGTCTAGGTTTATCTTTATCACGGGGTTTAGCAATTCTAGCAGTTTCATCACAGAAATAAATAGCATGCCCATCAATATTATCAGACAAGAGATCTTTAACGATAGCAATATTAGGTTCAACTTTAACTTGCTCAGGAGGTGTATATGTTTTAATACTGCTTTTACGAACCACATTTGAAGCTTTAGCATGATCCTTTATCCTAACAGGGAAAGGTGGTTTCTCAACATAAGAAGTAGGAACAATAGGATCATTATAAGTGATAGTTTTTTCTTCAACTTTAATAGGTACAACTACTTTTACTTCTATGGGAGGATGATATTTAAACCACTTCTCCTTGGGGAGATCAACATAAGCAGCAAAATATTCACAGAAAGAAGCTACTATCTCAGAGTCAAGTCCATATTTAGTTCTAAATTTACGAAAAATATCGGTATCCATAAAAGATTTAACACAATCAAAACTAGGTGTCATACCTGACTCCTTACCATTGTCGAGGTCCCAATTTTCGGAGTTGCGTTTAATTCTTTCCAATAAATCCCATTTGAATTCAATAGTCTTCATCATAAAAGAGCCAGCACAAGAAGTATCAAGCATGGTGCGGTTGTTACCAGAAAGCCGAGCATAAATTTTTTGAATAATCATTTCTCTTGAGAGCTCATAATTGGGGCATGAATATAACATTGATTTAAGCCTCCCCCAAGCTTGAGCGATGCTTTCTCCTTCGCGAGGCCAAAAATTATATATATAATTGCGATCACGACGAACAAGATGCATAGGATAAAACTTCTGATGAAATTCCAATTTCAATCGTTTGTAATTCCAAGACCTCATATCATCACATAGCCTATACCATGTCGATGCATCTCCCCTCAAAGATAAAGGGAAGACCTTCTTCTTAACAACATCTCCGAGTACACCTGCAAGCTTAAATAATCCACAAACTTCATCCACATATATCAGATGTTCATCAGGATGTTTTGTTCCATCTCCTAAAAAAGGATTAGCTAGCAGTTTTTCTATCATACCCGAAGGAACTTCATAGCAAGCATTTTCATTTTCATTTTTAGTAGGTTCAGTAGGTCGAGGAGCAACTCTTTGCTCTACTGGTCGGGGTGAAGATACCCCGAACAAGCCCCTCAGAGGATTACTTTCCATAGTAACAAGTGACAGTAAATTTGAGCACACTATATAAATTTTTCCTTACTAAATTCCACCTACCAAAGGCGCTTCACTCCCCGGCAACGGCGCCAGAAAAGAGTCTTGATGACCCACAAGTATAGGGGATCTATCATAGTCCTTTCGATAAGTAAGAGTGTCGAACCCAACGAGGAGCAGAAGGAAATGATAAGCGGTTTCCAGCAAGGTGTTCTCTGCAAGTACTGAAATAAGTGGTAACACATAGTTTTGTGATAAGATAATTTGTAACGAGCAACAAGTAACAAAAGTAAATAAGGTGCAGCAAGGTGGCCCAATCCTTTTTGTAGCAAAGGACAAGCCTGGACAAACTCTTATATGATGTACAATGCTCCCGAGGACACATGGGAATATCGTCAAGCTAGTTTTCATCACGCTCATATGATTCGTGTTCGGTACTTTGATAATTTGGTATGTGGGTGGACCGGTGCTTGGATGCTTCCCTTGTACAAGCATCCCACTTATGATTAACCTCTATTGCGAGCATCCGCAACTACAACAAAAGTATTAAGGTAAACCTAACCATAGCATGAAACATATGGATCCAAATCAGCCCCTTACGAAGCAACACATAAACTAGGGTTTAAGGTTCTGTCACTCTATCAGCCCATCATCTACTTATTACTTCCCAATGCCTTTCTCTAGGCCCAAATAATGGTGAAGTGTCATGTAGTCGACGTTCACATAACACCACTAGAGGAGAGACAACATACATCTCATCAAAATATCGAACGAATACCAAATTCACATGACTACTAATAGCAAGACTTCTCCCATGTCCTCAGGAACAAAAGTAACTACTCACAAAGCATAAACATGTTCATAATCATAGGGGTATTAATATGCATATAGGATCTGAACATATGATCTTCCACTAATTAAACCAACTAGCATCAACTACAAGGAGTAATTAACACTACTAGCAACCTACTAGCACCAATCCCGGACTTGGAGACAAGGATTGGATACAAGAGATGAACTAGGGTTTTGAGATGAGATGGTGCTGATGAAGATGTTGATGGAGATTCCCTCTCCCGATGAGAGGAGCGTTGGTGATGACGACGGCGATGATTTCCCCCTCCGAGAGGGAAGTTTCCCCGGCAGAACAGCTCTCCTAGAGCCCTAGATTGGTTCTGCCAAGGTTCCGCCTCGTGGCGGCGAAGTTTCGTCTGAGAAGATGGCTTATGATTTTTTTCCCATCGAAAGACTCCATATAGCAGAAGATGGCCACCGGAGGGCCACCAGGGGGCCCACGAGGTAGGAGGCGCGCCCAGAGGGGTAGGGCGCGCCCCCACCCTCGTGGGCAGGGTGTGGCCCCCCTGGTGAAGTTCTTGCTCTCAGTATTTTTTATATATTTGGAAAACATCTTCCGTGAAGTTTCAGGACTTTTGGAGCTGTGCAGAATATGTCTCTAATATTTGCTCCTTTTCCAGCCCAGAATCCCAGTTGCCGGCATTCTCCCTCTTTATGTAAACCTTGTAAAATAAGTGAGAATAGGTATAAGTATTGTGACATAATGTGTAATAACAGCCCATAATGCAATAAATATTGATATAAAATCATGATGCAAAATGGACGTATCAACCATGGTTTAGGGCGGCGCTTATTTGGTGGAGGGGTCGGTGATTTGGGTGGAAGGTGTCGCGTCGGCGGTCGGGGCATGTGCGATGCGGAAGGAGGAGGAGGATGGGGGTCAGGTGTGGATTACCTGCTTGGATAGACGAGGCCGAGCAGCGTGAAGGAGGGTCGCCGGCGAGGAGGCGGCTCTGCAAGCAAGGAGTGAAGATTTCAACTTGGAAAGGAAGGCGGAAACAGGGGAAATGTGGCTTTTGGTAATGGGGAGGGGGCGGGGAGGTAGATATTTCCGCGGAAGCCAAATTTTTTGAATTGATTCAGCGAAAAACTGGCACGCAAAGTGTCATCAGACATGGTCCCTTATTTAGAACTGTGTATGATATGTGAACATCACAAACGATTCAGATAGCTTAACACGTGTGTGATGAGTTTGAACATAAAAATTTTGGTTTCAATTTCCCTGGTTACAGTGGTCATCCACGTCATTGCGTAATTTGGGTACACAAGAGACCCACACTTCTTAATCGAGCAACTTCAGCAATTAAACAGAGCTAGCTGGCCTAAACATTTCTCTAACAAATTAATGATCGGTTCTCTTAATTAAACAAAACAAAGAGTACTACTACGGCTGGTGCTTGTCAATCTTCGCCGCCTCCTCCATGTCTAGCTTGCGCCCGACGGTCTCTTGGGGAAGGGGCTCCATGGCATCCATCACACCATACTCGGCAAGCATCTCGCCATCCGCATCTGCCATCTCTTTGGAAAAGGCCGCCACGAGCTGGGCGTGGGCAGCCGTGATCTGGGCTTGGACGGGCTCCGTCGTCACAAGGTATGCGGACAAGGAACGGACGACTGCTCGAACATTTTTCGGCGATTGCCAACTCTTCAGCCGTGGGTTGCCGACCGTTGTTGGGGAAGCTTCATTTGATTTTTGCGATGACCACGATGAGCTGGGCGTGGGCGGCCTCCATCAGGGCTAAGGCTACCGCTGTGGAACGGACAACTGTTGTGCCGCTCTCGCCAGTTGCTATCCCCGAGGCAGATGTTGCTGCCGCCACCTGAGAAGCAACAACGGCCCTTTGGGCTGCCTTGGCCGCCCGGTCGCAGATTGCGGCCGCGCTCATGCACCTTGTTAGCACACACCTGGTGGCTGCGGCCGCGCTCTCGCCTGAGTGGGCCGCCGATGTTTCCCTCACGACGCGGGTCCACGTCCCCATCTTTCACCGGCGACGACTGAACAGTGACATGATATTTGGGGAGCTAGTGTGCTTGACAGGCCGGCTATGGACTATAGCCGACGCACCTTCTCGCGTAAGCCATAGGTGTACTATACACCAACGGTGCTCTAGGATATTTTGTACTGCATCTCACATGGTTGGTGATAATAAACTATGTGGGATCTACTTGATTTTTCATCTTGATTTGAATTACATAATGGGGTCACAGTGGCAATGGACGGTGTTTGAATTGCTAGATCTTATATCTGCAGTGAACATGCAACTATATGTGTGTCGTAATTTTTTTTGGAATTATTCAGGGTTCATTTGGAAATTTTATACATTAAATTGGTTTTCTAGCCATTTTAGGTGCACAATTCAAAATTAAAGCACATGCACATGCTCTGGTGCACCAACATGGGTTGTAAAATCATATATGTGTCCATGAGTTTATGCTTATGTCCCATGCAAGAAATGGGGATGAATTTCGAACACCACGGCACCGTGGCTCCCCAGCAAATGTTGAGATACTTGCTTTTGTAATTCTAGTAAATCCAAAACCCGTCTGAAATTCATGATCCTTGGCATGCTATCATGGAATGGCATCAACATGCTGGGGTAAAAATTATTGTCCCATTTGGGGCAGGTTGTGGTATAAGCTTCTCACAAACCAAAGCTTCTCACAAGAAGCCTCATGGTTCTGTTAGGGAAACGTGTCACCTATGCGGACAAAACGATATTCGTTGCCTCTTCTTCCTTTCAATTTTTCTCCTGGTGTCAACATAGAACAACAGGAGTGTCATGTTAAATTTTGGATTTTTTCGGGGATCATTTGGACATTTTCATACGTTAATTGAGTTTTCTAGGCATTTATGTGCATAATTCAAAATTGAACTACACACACATGCTCCAGTCCATAAAAATGGGTTGCAAAATCAAATGTTTGTCCTTGGTCGCAAGATTAGGTCACATGCAAGAAATGAGAACGAATGTCAAACACCTTGACACTGCCGCTCGGCTACTAACATTGAGATACATGGTTTTAAAATTCTGGTAAATGGAAAACTCGTCTAAAATTCATGAAACTTGAGATGATATCATGGAACGGCATCAACATGCCATGGTAAAAATATTTTCCCATTTGGGGCAGGTGTGGGTATAAGCTTCTCGCAAACCAGAGCTTCTCTCACAACAAGCCTGATGGTTTCAGTATGGTACGTGCCACCTTGGGCGATGAAACAATAAATGTTGCCTCTTCTTACTTTCAAAATGTTTCTCGTGTCAACATAGAACAACACGAGTGTTGTGTAAATTTTTGGGATTTTTTGGGGTTCACTTGGACATTTTATAGATTAACTGAGTTTTCTATCCATTCATGTGCATAATTCAAATTTGAACTACAAGCACATGCTCTAATGCATATAAATTAGTTGAAAATTCAAATATGTGTCGTTGTTGCATGCTTAGGTCCTGTGCAAGAAATGGGAATGAATGTCAAACACCCTGCTACCGTCACTCGGCCGCAAACATTGAGATGCATGGTTTTTAAATTGTAGTAAATCCAAAGCTCGTCTGAAATACATGAAACTTGGCATGCTATCATAGAGCGGCATCAACATGCCGTGGTAATTTTTTTGTCCCATTTGGGGCTGGTTTGGGGATATGGTCCTCACAAACCAGAGCTTCTCACAACAAGCCTGATGGTTTCGGTAGGGAACGTCCCACCTTTGGGGACGAACCGATATCCATTGCCTATTATTGCTTTCAATATTTTTTCTCATGTCAGCATTGAACAACACAAGTGTTGTGTCAATTTTTGGGATTGTTTGGTGTTCGTTTGGACATTTTTATGCATTAATTGAGTTTTCAATGCATTTATGTGCATAATTTAAATTTGAACTACATGCACATGCTCTAATGCATATAAATTGGTTGAAAATTCAAATTTGTGTCCTTGGTTGCATGCTTAGGTCCCATGCAAGAAATGGGAATGAATGTCAAACACCCTGCCACCGTCACTCGGCCGCAAACATTGAGATACCTGGTTTCTAAATTCTAGTAAATCCAAAACTCGTCTGAAATTCATGAAACTTGGCATGCTATCATGGAGCAGCATCAACATGCCATGGTAAAATTTCTGCCCCATTTGGGGCAGGTTTGGGTATATGCTTCTCACAAACCAGAGCTTCTTACAACAAGCATGATGGTTTCAGTAGGGAACGTCCCACCTTTGGGGACAAAACGATATCCATTGCCTCTTATTGCTTTCAAATTTTTTTCCCGTGTCAACATAGAACAACACGAGTGTTGTGTCAATTTTTGGGATTTTTCAGGGTTCGTATGGACATTTTTATGCATTAATTGAGTTTTCAATGTATTTATGTGCATAATTCAAATTTGAACTACATGCACATGCTCTAATGCATATAAATTGGTTGAAAATTGAAATATGTGTCCTTGGTTGCATGCTTAGGTCCCATGCAGGAAATGGGAATGAATGTCAAACACCCTGCCACCGTCACTCGGCTGCAAACATTAAGATACCTGGTTTTTAAATTTTAGTAAATCCAAAACTCGTCTGAAATTCATGAAACTTGGTATACTATCATGGAGCGGCATCAACATGTGGTGGTAAAATTTTTGTCCCATTTGGGGCGGGTTTGGGTAAAGTTTCTCACAAACTAGAGCTTCTCACAACAAGCCTGATGGTTTTGGTTGGGAACGTGCCACCTTTGGGGACGAAACAATATCCGCTGCCTCTTATTGCTTTCAAAAATTTCTAGTGTCAACATAGAACAACAGGAGTGTTGTGCTAAATTTTGGAATTTTTCGAAGTTCGTTGGACATTTTTATACATTAACTGAGTTTTCTAGGCATTTTATGTGCATAATTCAAATTTGAACTACATGCACATGCTCCAGTGCATATAAATTGGTTGAAAAATCAAATATTTTCCTTGGGTGCATGCTTAGGTCCCATGGAAGAAATGGGAATGAATTTCAAACACCAGGGCATCGTTGATTGCCGGAAAAACGTTGAGATACTTTGTTTTTAAATTCTAGCAAATCCAAAACTCATCTGAAATTCATGAAACTTGGCATGCTATCCTGGAATGGCACCCGACATGTTGTGGTATTTTTCATGTCCATTAGAAGGCACACTCGAATAACAGCCAATAAAGGAATTTTGAAACAAATAGCTGCCACTCTTACATCGCAAACGTTTGTATAATTCAAATCGTGCGCTTTATGTTAACCATTCACGTGACGACACATGTCTTCATTTTAATGGCTATAGGAGGCGCCGTGCAGATAGTTGCTTGACCGAACAGGAGGCGTGCAAGCACAGTCCATTGTGTAGGCTGACCGAGAGGCATGCAAGCTGTCCTCCTATGCGCAGGCTCACCGAGAAGCATGTGAGCTGTACGCTGCATAGGCTCACTGGAAAGCGAGCCCTTTGACTTCCATGGCCGCCCGCATTCCTCTCCATTAATGGCACCCGAGCCGCTGCTTAATACAGGCGGCCTTACTGTTCGCCTCTCATTCCCCTCCCTCCCGCAGACCTCCTCGAACGCCACGGCACAGAAGGATCATCTGCCACTAGTCTTCAAGTTTGGTGAAGTCGACTCTGAGCTGGAGGAGATAGAAAATAAGGAGGAATGGGGCCTGATGGACATGGCCCAGAACGACCTGGCCGCGATGGTTGCTGCCGCCGCTCCCGTCCCAGTTCCTATCCCCGCGCCCGTGCCAGTGACCATCCCCGTAGCATTGACGGGCTGGTCACCGAGCACTACCACAGAGCTGGAAGCCGCGAGCGCCAGCGAGGTCTCCGCGGACCCGCGCGAGCTCGTGTACATGCCAGCACCAGCGCCCGTGCCCGTTCCCATGCGCGCCCCTCCACCCACCGCGGCACCGGTCCCCGTGCATTTGGCTGCACCCACCGTGCCCGTGCCCGTGCACGAGCCCCCCTCAGCGGCATGGGACGCCGCTGTCGACCGCTATCTCTCAGCGCTGCCAGCTGCCGTCCTCTCGCGCCCCGCCCATCGATTGCGCGGCGACATGATGTTTGATTTACAAGTGAAGAACATTCCGGGCTACATTAAAGACTTCAACAATGGCCTCCCGGGGGACGACAACGACAACGACGGCGCGGCATGCCGTCTGCGCCGCTGCTGGAAATAGTTTTTTCTTGGGTTTAATATTGTATCTCGATCATATGAATATAAATTTGTAGTATGACCGAGTGAAAGATTTGGTTTGAGCAAACTTTTGTTTTTCTCTCTTAATGTACATACTTTATCAAACGATTTTCTATTGAAAAGACGTCAATGGTTTTTAAATATAAAACACTCATCGCAAACGTTTTATTTAGAACACCCGTATGCAAACCGACAGCTTCCCCAGGAAGCCAAGGGAAAATGTGCCGAGCAGGATTTGTGCAGTTCTTGATCTCAAACATTTTAGATAGAACACCCATATGCAAAGTGAGAGCAAGATTTGTGCATCTCTTCAACGCAAACGGTTCTTTTGGATGACCCGTGTGCAACCACTTACAACCAATTTGGTAAGATTTGCATCTGTCATATTGGGTATGTTGCCATTTGTCAAACTGGAAAGATTGACATTTGTTCCCGCGCACACCCAACAGGGACGCCACGCGCACTACACTACGCTGGGGACTGCGCCGCCGCAGCAGTGTTGCCTCCCAGCTGGAGCTATCCTCTGATGACGGCGGATTGGCTGAGTGACGATGACAGACTAGTGCCATTGGGATGCTATCATGGAGCAACAGGAAAATATAACGCATGACTCGTCGGCCGTAAGGGTTTATATAGCAGGCCGGTAAGCATTAGGGTTTTGGGGGATTTCACCGAGTCGGGCGGGAAGCTTGCGCGAGAACCTGTGAGGTTGCGTGGGAACGGGCTCACCGGCGATTCATTGGCGCCACCGTTTGGCCAAAAGAACGCCCCCACACACTGCGCAAGCTTGCGCCGTAAGCCGTCTACTGCAGCGGGTGACAAGACGCGCGAGAGGAGGACGAAAAGCAACGTACACATACGGTTAATAAAAAAGCGTTTGCGATTTAATTACCTACTATACTCCCATCTTGGTTTATAAGTAGAATTTAACTAATAAAATACGAATGCATGCCGCCAAAGATTATATAGTTGGATTCGTATTTGAACATAGTTTCCAATTATATAATTTTTATAACATGCATTAACATTTTGTTGGTTAAATTTGAGGGAAAAGTATGGCACAGAATATAAAGGGGACTATAGGCCAAGACAGAGGTAGTAGCACACGAGCGCTCTCTACGTAGTGACGCAACTGTCGGTCGGCTTGTAGGCGACCATTTCTTGCGTGTTCAACTGCTCTATGTGTGTGGTTGCTTGCGGTTGAGGCGGCCTCGGCGTGCTCTGCTTGCGTCCCGCCACACGTGCTCTGCTCTCGCGTCCCTCTGGGTGCTTTGCCCTCGTCCCTCCGGGTGCTCTGCCCTCGTCCCTCCATGCGCGATGCCAATTTTTGGGGCCGGCGCGTGATCACGCACGTTTGTGTGCATGCGATTGCGCTGGGCGCGACACAACGATGCAGTTACCCGTTGCAAAAAATGCTATGCGAATGCACCGAGAATCCAGGCCGCCCGGCCCCCATTTATTCCTGCGGCCATTTATCTTAATCTCTCGTGTCACATGACCCAATAAGCACACCCACGATGACACATACAGAGAGGAAATCCAATGGTTCCAATGGCAATCCCCGTGGCTCCAGTGGCGCTCCCAGCGGACACCGACGACAACGGCGGGCAGTTCACCAGGCATCACGCAGTGGACACCCATGTGAGGGGGCAGGCCCTCTCAGTGGTGTACACGAACAATTCGGTCTTGGTGGAGAGCTCCATCCAAACTTTGGAGCAGTTCCTTGCTGAGGACAAGTACCAAGTGGCTGGCTTCGACCTCGAGTACACCATCGGTCGTGCCGGGCGCGATCAGAAGGTTGTCGTCACCCAGTTGTGCGTGCGACATGACGTCCTTGTCTACCACTTCCACCTGGCCACAAGGCCTTGCGATCATTTCTCCAGGTTTATCAACAACTCTGACTACAATTTCGCTACGGTGGATACCACCAACGATCTAAAAGCGCTCAAGGTTTTGGGCTTGAAATGCCAGAATCTTGTCAACATCCAGGACCACTACAAGGTCTGGGGTAGCGGCGACAACAAAAAGAACTCCCTGGTTGACCTCGCCTCAGACATCATCGACCCCTACTACATGAAGATGAAGGTTGAGAGCAAGAAGGACAAGAACGCCTGGCACAGTGTCTGGCATGAGAGACTGGATGAACAACATGTCACGTACGCGGCCAAGGACGCGTACACAAGCTACGAGATGTACAAGCGGATCGTTGACATGAGGGAGTGTCTTCTTCCTGCCCGAGACGAGGGATCAAGACACAGAGCAGTGGCGAGAGCATCACAAGAAGTAGATGACTAGAAGACCGTTTCTCCTAGTTTAGAATGCATACTGTAACATCCCAAAATACAAAAATTGGGAATGTTATATTAAATAAATAGTTTTGATTTGTTTGCTTAATTGTGGTGTGGTTGCTTGTGTGAAATTGAGTGAAATTTGAAACCTTTTTGAAAGATAAATGAGAGGGAATAAAATGACTTTTGCATACTTTCATTTTTGCATTCTGATCTCCATGAAATCAAATTCATTTCATCACGAAACCCTAGAGTGAAGATGATATGACTTCTTCCATTTAAATAAATGAAACGGGTTTTGAAAAGATTTGAATTCCATTTGGAACTATTTCAAATTCAGAAACTTTAAGCAACTCAATGATTTTCATGAGAGAAGATAAAATAACTTCTTCAAAACATATGAAATTTGAGTTGGGAGTTTCAAAGAATCAAATTTAAAGTCCCTTTTGAAATTATTTTCAATTTGGAGATTTTTTCAAATTATTTTTCTCCAAAAAATAAAATATGTGAAAAATAGGGTAACATGATTCCCTATATTAGAAAATTGGAGAGAAATAATTTTGAAATCATTTTGGTATTTTTTTAAATGAATATTTATTGGGTTTTATTGCAACAGTAGCACTCTTTTCTTTATTTAAATTTTTATAGATTTTACTTGATGCTTGAAAAATGTTCATGTTGTAGAAAATCTTTTTCTGAAAATTTCAATATATTATATGCCTATATAATATTTTCATTTATTATTTTTGTTTGTTTGTGTTTTTCTAGTAAAAAAGAAAAAAAACTTTTTCCCCCGTACTAGGCCGGCCCAGCTTGCCAGCCCAGCCCAGCCCAGCGTCGCTCGCCCCCGACTCCCGCCGCCGTCGTCCCGCAAGCGGACACCACCGCTTCCTGTCCTTGACCCCTCCTCCATGCCTCGCGCCTCCCCCGACCTCCTATTTAAGCCGAGCCCCGTCCCTCGACTCCCCTAGTTGTCGCTGCTTGCCTTAGCCGCGCGCCGCTGCCAACCGCCGCCGCAGTACGCTCGCCGCGCCGTTGCACATCGACGCTCACCGCTGTAGCCGCGCCGCGCCGTCGCACTCCGCCCCGCCGCTCGCAGCACCGTTTCCACCACCGCCGCCGCATAGCGCCGCTCGACCTGTCGGAGTTCGCCAGAGATCCGCCGCCATCGAACCGAATCGGTAAACCGCCGTTTTTTCGGTTTAGTTAGGTTTTTTCAAAAACCCTAGATCGGTTTTTTATATAAAACCGGTTTTGTTTAGGTTTACTTATTTAGCGAGCATTCGCTAGGTTAGCTGCAGTAGTGAACGTGTTTGTCGTTTATGCTTTTAAAGCGGACGTTCGTCCGATAGGTTTCTGTCACGTAGCCAGGGACCCAGATGTAATTATCTTTTCTTACAGTTTAGCCCCTGGATTTCAAACGATCGCAACTTTTTACTCGCTTGTCCAAATCCAACAAAACTAACGCCCACTTCTTCATTACGATCCCCTCTATCCAGATAATCAACTTAAACATGTTTTTGAAAGTTTAAATTTTGGTTTCAAACAGAATTGAATTTGAATTTCATTTGATCATAACTTGAGTTTTATAACTCTGATTTAATTGATTCTTTTTGCAAATCAAAGCCCTCGACATAAACTTTCTGATAAGACCAAATCCATCCAATTTTGGTACTGTTAGAATTTTTTTATGTTGCTAGAGTTAATTGCTTGTTTTTGAAGTTTTTCAAGATCTTTTCTTCGATTCTTGTGCATGAGTGCTTATGTATGCAATTGCTTGCTCACAATAGATTCATCGGAGTGTGACGAGTAGAACTTTCAGGAGTAATGGGTGCGAATCATCTTGATCAACAGTACAAGGCAAGTTCACACTTTGATCTTATTTTTCATACCCAGTTTTTATGCATTAGTTTCACCCTCAAACATTGCATGAGTATGATTGATAACATGGGGGTATTGGGGAGTAGTTGATGAGGTAGGAACCTATCGTCCTTCATTCAACCTTGGGTTTATACATTATGCTCATACTGCATTGCTATGCTCATAGACGTGGATTGGTATGTGAGATTTCATGGAAGATGTGAGAGTTATATTTTAACTAAGGGAAACTTAAGGTGGCTACCTTAATACACATCTGGGTGGATTGGTTGGGGCACCCTAGGGATACCAGTGGATTGCCCAGACACCTGTGGATTCCAGTGTTGTCCTAGGAGATCTCGTGGTATCCGTGTGATCATCCTATTGGAATGCCACCCAGGCTCAAAGGGATCATCAGATTTTTCATGCTGGAAACTTTTGTGTGCAGCCACAAGCCATTATGGGCTCTGGCATAGTTGTGTATGTTGTGTGACCTCTTACAGTGGTAGGCTAGCAGATGTAGGGGATGTAGGTGGTATGGTCTACCCATCGTAAAGAGTTAATGCTTCTGAAAGACTATGTCTCGGTCATCCGTTTCTCAAACATCATGTAGTGCGAGAAATTCAATGAAGGAGGTCGAGTCTTGTGGGGAAAAGTGCGCAAACCTCTGCAGAGTGTACAAACTATTCATGATTAGCCGTGTACCCCGGTTATGGACATCTTGAGTATCTGATATTTGAATTATTGATTTGATCTCACCACTTTACTTAATTAATTTGATTGGGTTGTTAAATTTTAATTGGGATTGAGTTGGGGTTACCTTCTCATTGTTTTCAACAAACTTTGTAGCTATTAAAATTTAATCCTTTGTTGTAGGGAAAAATTAGCTTTATGCAAAATTAAAACTAGAGCCTCCACCAGCCAAACATGCATGTAGTGATAGCCATTTACTCAGCATTGCTCGACAGTGTGAAATTGCTAGTACATTCAATGTACTGACCTACATGGCTGCAACGTCTCATGTTACGGGAATCTTACGACGAGTAAGTGATATGTTAGGGTTACGATTTCTACACTCAACTTTCCCATTTGTGTTGATTGGAATCCACAACCTTGTTGTTACTTCCGCTATATGGATTGAGGTAATAGTATTTACGTTATTTTATACATGTGATTTACCTCAGTTATAAATCCTCAAGTACTGTGTGTGTCAGCATACCGATCTAGGGATGACACTTAAGCACAAAGACTTGATCCATTCGGGTTGGGTCGCTACAAGATGGTATCAGAGCACATGTTGACTGTAGGACGTGACCCCTAGAAATTGGCAAGCCCATAGGAAAGGATTTCTCTCAAACTTTATTTTTTTCAAAAAGATCTTTTACCTCTCTTATTTTCTGAGCTTTATCAAATATTACCTTTTTAGTTAGACTATACCCCTTTCCCCTTTTGGCCACACGAAGATTCGACTGATGAGACCAATCCAAGAAGTACAAGACATCGAACAACTAAGACCACTTCGGAATAAAGATGATTTTACCGTGCATCTGAATAATTGAAAGTACAATGGTTGAAGACTCCGAAGGCTCGGAGAATTTGAAGGCTCTGAAGAATTTCCAGATTGGTATGACCTAGGAAGGCTACCCTTATGGAACGTGTCAGACTATTGAAGCTGTCAATATCCGAGATCAAGGTTTGTCGGAGAAAGACCAGAACATGGAGCATTAAAACTCAAGTTTTTGGCCGTCAAGAAAACCCCAAGACAGGAGATATCAACTATGGAATGATAGCTCATGGCATGATGTTATCATTCGCTTGTTCTATTGTCACCATGTTGAGTTAATCATGCGTTTCTTCGGAAGGATGTGATGACAAAAGGCTAATGGAGCACCTATCAACAAAAGATGAAGTTTTTAACCTTAGCTGGTGTATCACCAGGATGTGGAGTATTACATCAAGAATTTTAATATGGACCTTCAGGAAGCTGTATTTGACAAGGAAGCATTTCGTGAAGAACTCAGGACCTAGAAGCTGAAAGTAGCCAAGCCGGAGGAGCAAAACCTCGGGAAAATGGAGATTCATCAGGAACTGAAGGACAGTGGGACCATGGTTCATGCCAAGGATGTTGAAACCTAGAAGTTTGGAACACAAATCCATAATATTAAAGGACGACATGAGAGACTTCACGTCAACAGAAATGATTTGGCAAAAGAACTTGAGAATGACAAGCACGATCGGAATAAACCATCGGAGACATGAACAAGACTGGAAAAGTTTGGTGATTTTGAAGATCTATTAACCTTTAGAGGACCAAACCCCTGTTATATACTTATGTTAGATGCGACAATTGTTAGCTGTCATTTGTTTGATGTTTTCCCGACGGCCACAAAATAAATTCTGTTTCTTTAAAACTATTGTTTGTATTGTGTGTATCCCTCTCTATCTCTTTTATCTCTCCCCAAAACCCTTGGAACCAATAGAGGATGAATGGATATAAACTCACATTTCCTGGACCGATGACTCAATTGGAGACGGACTGATGGATTCAGAACATGGAAGATCCCATGAAGAATGACACTGTAGCCTGAAAGGATATGACCCAGCATGCTCTTCAGTGCTTTGAAAGAGGTGTTGCTACTTGGTGGAGGATGTACCAAACCATCAATGGATGGCAAGGAGTAAGCACTTGGGAAGAATTTAAGTTGACTCTGCTAAAGTCTCGGCTTGTGTCCTAGAAATTGAAGCCTTATGGAAATGATATGAAGAAACCTTGTGCATGCAAGCTTTGTGGAGAAATAGGACACAACCATAAAGAACACAAGGATGAATGCCCAAATTGTGAAGGAAGTCACCCAGCTGAAGAATGCCCAACTAGGCAGATTACTTGTTTCTTGTGTGAAGGGACTACCCACTACCCTGCTCAGTGTCACATTTACCCCATGGTACAAAGAACCATCCATTGGAAGAAAGAAGCAATGAAAGGAGCCCTCATGGAAATTTTAGAAGAACCTGTGATGAAGGAAGAGGTGGAGGACACACCCAAAGAAGACCCAATTAAACCCTAGACCAAGTCGTGCTATTCATGTGGAGAAGAAGGAAACATCTCCCAGAATTGTCTAAATGGGGACCTAGTAGAATTCCTGACAGAAGAATTAGAATATGACCCACAGGAATTAGAAGCCCTTTTTGGCACGGAAAAGTCCAGGAAGAGAAATAGATTGGATTCCAGGAACAACCCAATTTCTACAAAGAAGGACCTGAGTCATATCACCTGTTTCAGGTGCAAAGATTCAGGGCACTACGTCAATGGTTGCCCAAAAAGAAAGCCGAGGACCCAAGGAGGCTATGAAATCACAAGGAAACCTCGAAACTTGTCAGAAGTAATATGTTTCCGTTGTAGTGAAGTAGGGCACTTTGTCATAGGTTGTTCCCAATGAGGATATTAGTGTTAAATAGTGGAGACTGTGAGAAATATAGTAGTAGTAGTGGGAACAATTTTTGTATATTGGTGTGTTGAGTTGAGGCATGTAATGGAAATGTAGGAGATTGTAATAATTGAGAATCAATAAAGTTAGCATCGTGGGTACTGATTTGGATTTTATGAGTAGTTACTCTATGAAGAAAGATTTTGACCATTTTTGAGGATATGAGAAATATGGTCTATGGAAGATTTGTGCATTTCAAGGGTGGTAGTACCCTATGAGGACACTTGACCCCTGGAAAAAGATTATGATATTCCACAGAGTGGACTTCGGACAAAATAAGTAGGAGTTTTGTCTTGATATGTGGGATACCCCAAGAATATGAAGGGATGAAGTACTATTGGATATAAAGGAGGTATAATGTGGTAATATGGAGCAATTGTAACTATGTGATGATTCTGAGTAATCACGTCTTAATCTGGTACAACTAGAAGGAAGGAAGACGGTACAATTGGATGGATTTAAGAATGCTAGGAAGCTAGATGTTGGAGTTGCCCCGATGATGAGTTCAAGGTTTACAAGTGATGAGATGGGCCATAACCCACAGGCTCCAGGACCTGCCAAGGAGCAAGCACACTCTTGCTGAAGGAAAAACCCTGGAAGAAGTTACGACTCTATCAACATAGGATCTTATAGGAGTTACACAAAAACCTGAGAGTTGTGAAGGAACGATAGATGTTTGTTTGGCTTGCAGAATCAATGGATTTATCCAAACTTAGTTCGTCGACAAGAGAAATTCTGCAATGCTTGTGAGGATGACCGAGTGTTAGAATGTGAGATTCGCTAAACCATATACAAGGTAAGGGTGCGGGATGGATTGATCACCATACCGACTTACTCTTATTATTCGCCTTGCTGTTTGGGATGGTAAATCAAAGTGAATTACCCATAGCAGAGAGACAATGATCAAAACCTTGTTCAAACCTTAGAACGGTATGACAATTTTTTCCCTTGTACAAGGCAGCTGTTGCCAAACGTAGGTCATACGATGAGAATGAAGCCCAGACACATTTCCTGCAGGAGAAACCATAAATTGTTGACCACCATGAGATATCGATAGTTGTTTAGTATTGGTGCCAGACCCGTCAGCTAAGAAGACCCAGTCGCAGGAGGACCGTACCAAGATAAAAGGACAGAAGAATTGAGGAAAAGGTTATGCCACTACCGGAAGGGCCCAGAGTAAGAATTTTCTCGAGGATCTGAGAAGATGGACACTGTCAACAATAAGGAGGGATTATATGAGTTTTGATGGAACCGTAACTATGCTTCTAAGGGTGGTAGCACCCTAGACCCCTGTGACGATCAATGGATTTTGAGAAGACTCTCGAACCTAACCTATTTCTTGCTAGCCTCTTCGAATCTCGAGGATGAGATTCATTTTAAGGGTGGTAGGTTTGTAACATCCCAAAATTCTAAATTTTGGAATGTTATATTAAATAAATAGTTTTGATTTGTTTGCTTGATTGTGGTGTGGTTGCTTGTGTGAAATTTGAAACCTTTTTGATAGTTAAATGAGAGGGAATAAAATGACTTTCCCAAACTTTCATTTTTGCATTCTGATCTCCATGAATTCAAATTCATTTCATCACAAAACCCTAGAGTGAAGATGATATGAATTATTCCATTTAAATAAATGAAAGGGGTTTTGAAAAGATTTTAATTCCATTTGGAACTATTTCAAATTCAGAAACTTTAAGCAACTCAATGATTTTCATGAGAGAAGATAAAATGATTTCTTCAAAACATATGAAATATGAGTTGGGAGTTACAAAGAATCAAATTTAAAGTCCCTTTTGAAATTATTTTCAATTTGGAGTTATTTGATTTTTTCAAATTATTTTTCTCCAAAAAATAAAATATGTGGGAAATAGAGTAACATGATTCCCTACATTAGAAAATTGGAGAGAAACAGTTTTGAAATAATTTTGGTATTTTTAAATGATTTTTTGTTTGGTTTTATTGCAACAGTAGCACTCATTACTTTATTTAAATTTTTATGGATTTTACTTGATGCTAGAAAAATGTTCATGTTGTAGAAAATAATTTTCTAAATTTTTTGATATATTATATGCCTTTGTAATATTTTTTTGTCTGTTTGTGTTTTTTAAAAGAAAAAAAAAAGAAAAAACTTTTCCCACCGTATTGGGTCGGCCAGCTCGCCAGCCCAGCCCAACGCCTCTCGCTCCCGACGTCGGGACGGAGTCCCGAGCGCCCCCGACTCCCGTCGCCGCCGTCCCGCAAGCGGACACCGCCGCCGCCTCTCCTTGACCCCTCGTCCACGCCTCGCGCCTCCCTCGGCCTCCTATTTAAGCCGCGGCCCGACCCTCGACTCCCCTAGTCGCCGCTGCTCGCCTCAGTCACGCGCCGCCGCCATTGCCAACCTCTGCCACACTTCGCTCGCCGCGCTGCTGCACACCGCCACTCGCCGCCGTAGCCGCGCCGCGCGGCTGCACTCCGCCCAGCCGCTCGCAGCGCCGCCCGCGCCGTTTCCACTGTCGTCGCCGCGTAGCACCGCTCAACCCACTGGAGTTCACCGAAGATTCGCCGCCGTCGAACCGAATCGGTAAACCGCCATTTTTCGGTTTAGTTAGTTGTTTTTCAAAAACCCTAGATCAATTTTTTTATATAAAACCGGTTTTGTTTAGGTTTACTTATTTAGCGAGCGTTTGCTAGGTCAGCTGGAGTAGTGAACGTGTTCGTCGTTTATGCTTTTAAAGCGAACGTTCGTCCGATAGCTTTCTATCACGTAGCCAGGGACCCAGATGTAATTATCTTTTCTTACAGTTTAGCCCCTGGATTTCAAACGAACACAACTTTTTACTTGCTTGCGAAATCCAACAAAACCAACACCCACTTCTTAGTTACAATCCCCTCTATCCAGATAATCAACTTAAACATGTTTTTGAAAGTTTAAAATTTGGTTTTAAACAGATTTGAATTTGAATTTTGTTTGATCATAACTTGAGTTTTATAACTCCGATTTAATTGATTCTTTTTGCAAATCAAAGCCCTTGACATAAACTTTCTGATTAGACCAAATCCACCCAATTTTGGTACTGTTAGAAATTGTTTTATGCTGCAAGAGTTAATTGCTTGTTTCAAAGTTTTTCGAGATCTTTTCTTCGATTCTTGTATGCAATTGCTTGCTCACAATAGATTCACCGGAGTGTGACGAGTAGACCTATCAGGAGTTATGAGTGCGAATCATCTTCATCAACAGTACAAGGCAAGCTCACACTTTGATCATATTCTTCATACCCAGTTTTTATGCATTAGTTTCACCCTCGAACATTGCATCAGTAGGATTGATAACATGTGGGTATTGGGGAGTAGTTGATGAGGTAGGAACCTATCGTCCTTCATTCAACCTTGGATTTATACGTTATGCTCATACTGCATTGCTATGCTCGTAGATGTGTATTGGTATGTGAGATTTCATGGAAGATGTGAGAGTTATATTTTAACTAAGGGAAACTTAAGGTGGCTACCTTAATACACATCTGGGTGGATTGGTTGGGGCACCTTGGGGATACCAGTGGATTGCCCGACACCTGGGGATTCCAGTGTTGTCCTAGGAGATCCCGGGGTATCCATGTGATCATCCTATTGGAATGCCACCCAGGCTCAAAGGGATCATAAGATATTTCATGCTGGAAACTTCCGTGTGCAGCCACAAGCCATTATGGGCTCTGGCATAGTTGAGTATGTTGTGTGACCTCTTACAGTGGTAGAGCAGGAAGATGTAGGGGATGTAGGTGGTACAGTCTACCCATCGTAAAGAGTTAAGGATTTTGAAAGACTGTCTCGGTCATCCGTTTCTCAAACCACATGTAGTGCGAGAAATTCAACGGAGGAGATCGAGTCTTGTGGGGAAAAGTGCGCGAACTATGAAGAGTGTACAAACTAATCATGATTTGTCGTTTCCCCGGTTATGGACATCTTGAGTATCTGGTATTTGAATTATTGATTTGATCTCATCATTGTACTTAATTAATTTGATTGGGTTGTTAACTTTTAATTGGGATTGAGTTGGGTTTACCTTCTCAATGTTTTCAACAAACTTTTTAGCTAAATAAAATTTATTCCTTTGTTGTAGGGATAAATTAGCTTTATGCAAAATTAATACTTAGAGCCTCCACCAGCCAAATATGCATGTAGTGATAGCCATTTACTCAGCATTGCTCGACAGTGTGAAATTTCCAGTACATTCAATGTACTGACCTACATGGTTGCAACGTCTCATGTTGCAGGAATCTTACGACAAGTAAGTGATACGTTAGGGTTAGGATTTCTACACTCAACTTTGCCACTGGTGTTGATGGGAATCCACAACCTTGTTGTTACTTCCGCTATATGGATTGAGGTAATAGTATTTACGTTACTTTATACATGTGATTTACCTCTGTTATAAATCCTCGAGCATCGTGTGTGTCAGCATACCGATCCAGGGATGACACTTAAGCACAGAGACTTGATCCATTCGGGTCGGGACGCTACACATATAATTTTTTATTGAGGTGTGTGTGAATTATCTGTATAGTCACTTATTTAATTCTTCTGTAGACAGAGCAAATCACACGGCTTATTAGCAGCAATCGTTTGTGTTATTATTTGTCTTTGCATACATTTCTTATTACAGACCTGTCTGCCTCCTATCACACACATCTTGTTCAGTTGAACCGTTTCTATTGTGTTGTCTAATCACAGACAATTCATCCTAGTGAACTGTATGCCGTATATTACACACGCCCTCATCTGGCTGCCCGTTTCTGTTGTTCTGCATCATCACAAACAATTCTTCTGAATTAACTGTTTGTCACTCATCGCACACGTAACTCCAATATGAACCGTGTTTGATGTCACCGCCATCGCAAATGTTTTGCATCTTTTTGACGGTTTTATTACATCACCGTTTGTGATTGATGCATCGCACACTGTTTCGTTGAAGGGTCTCTGATTCGACTGTCGCGTTCGGACCATCCTGCAGTAGTGCAGGTAACTTTAACAATTAAACCAAAGGATAATCAGAAGGGGTCATAGTTGACTCTCAGCGAGGATAACTTTTATGCTAGAATTCTCATCAACACCAGAGCAATCATTTAGTGATATTCTAACTGTAGAAAATTATTATTCTTACATTTGTCAAGTGAAGCAATATGTTTGAAGATATAATATCCAAGTGCTTAGCGTTAGAGAAGATTGTTTGATTGTAACTACACATGCATGCATGAAAACTTAACATTGGTTACTATTCTAGCATATATCTCCACTCCAAAAAGACATGTATAAATAAAATAGAATTATAACATCTATCTCCAAACTAGGAAACACAATAACACCCTTATTAGCTCTTATTCGTCATGACACTTGTACATCCTGCCCAAGGAAGTGTAATGTATTCTTTACTGTAATAAAACATGAATGTAAACTAAAGGTATGGTCAGGTTGAGAATTCAGTGGAACATTCGCTAACACCATTAGAAACATGTTAATTATGGTGTATTACCAAATTAAGGGAAGAAAAAACATACCTTTTAAAAATGGGAAATGCATTATTTGATTATGGGCCATGCTATTACATATATGAAGGGAATATGCTGGAAGAGAAATATACATGTTAAGGACATGACTAAGAATATGAAACCCTGTGGAATTTGAAATTCATATCTCAGCATGGGCGAATTGTAGAAAAGAAAAAAATGGAACAACAAAGGCAACAACTATAATAAATGGTCTCTTTAACATATTTTCCTGAAAATACATATAATAGTTTGTTATGTAGAAGTGTGAATGATAAGGCGATTGCATTGAGTGAATATATTGGTGGTTGTTTCACCTTGATACGGTGCAAACAAATAATAGGTAAAACCCAATTTCCCAAAGAAAAACCCTTATATGTACATATACTATGTCAACAAATGCAAATATACAATTTTCCATCGACCTTGCTTATATGTAGAATTTTCTATGAAGCCTACACTTAAAGACACCAATTGGTTAACATGTAACTCATATTCTATAAGAATTAGTCGAAGTAGTATAAAAGAACCAACCAAAGACAATTTCAAAAAAATCAACCAAAGACGATAGGAGCAGGAGCATTTGATAAGAGGAATGTGGAAATAGACTATTCCATAAGAAACATGATGGAAGCAACAAAGCAGGTATAGTGGATATGATATAAAATATATTTGCTCTCACTGAACTATAGTAAAAACCATCTAACCAAAATAGAACCCATGGAATATATTAAGTTTTTATGAACAATCATGTCCTAGAAACTTTGAATTACATACTAACATTATTCTTGAGAAAATCTGGATCGCATGTCTGACCTTGCTTTGCTCCACACTTAAGCGCTTTCCATGAAAGAGGCAAATCATGAAGTGTTAGGCTAAGTCCCTCCACATGGAGGTGTGTTGGCATCCCAACATCAGCCCATGAGTCCAACACAAGTCAGCCGTTGATCTTTGTTGCATCCAACGGTTGAGAGCGCTTCCAAGGGAAGTGTAGCGACCTGACCCAAATGGATCACGTCTACTGTGCTACGATGTCATCCCTGGATCAGTAATGCTGACACCACACAGTACATCGAGGATTTATAGCAGAGTTGCAATCACACTCTTATTACATCGATGGCTCAAAAAGAACTTATTACAATAATCATGGCTTAAGGCCATCTAATAACAATAACAGCGGAAGACTTGGAAGATAAGTGAGTCCATCAACTCCAACGGCATCACTGAGTATAGAACCACGACCTAAAACGGCACCTTAATCGTCGTCTGAAAAGTCTGCAACATGAAAAGTTGCAGCCCGAAAACGGGTCAGCACATGGAATATGCTGGCAATGTAACACATAGAGAGAGGTAATGAGTATTGGCTATACTACATGCATATTTGGCTGGTGGAAAAGCTCTATGGTTACAGTTTTGCATAAAGCCAGTTTTTCCCTACTGCAAAGGAATAAATTTGTTTAACTATCATGGTGGTTGTTAAACATTGAGAATGGTTGACAGCATCCTCAATCCCACTTAAAACTACTCATTAAAAACCCAACAATATTAATTAGAGTAACATGTTGAGATTCACATGATATTCAAGTACTAAATACTCAAGATGTCCATAACCGGGGACACGGCTAATCATGATTAGTTTGTACACTCTGCAGAGGTTTGCGCACTTTTCCCCACAAGACTCGATCGCCTCCGTTTGGTTTCTCGCACTACATGGTGTTTGAGAAACGGATGACCGAGACACAGTCTTTCAGAAGCGCTAGCACCTTACATGTGGGTAGGCCTGTACACCTACATCCCCTACATCTGCTAGCCTACCCGTAAGAGTTCGCACAACTTACTCCACTATGCCAGAGCCCATAATGGCTTGTGGCTGCACACGTAAGTTACTAGTATGAATTATCTTATGATCTCTTTGAGCCTGGGTGGCGGTCCAGAACAAAACAGGCAAGTCCTGATAGACATCAGGTGCCTCAATCCACCCAGATGTGTATTTAAGTTACCACCTTAGATAAACCATTAATTAACAACACTCACATCAGTCATGGATGTTCACTCACCCAATCCACGTCTACTAGCATAGCATGGCATAATAAGCAACGTAGAAGTAACTCCCAAGGGTTTGATAATAAAACAGGTAATAGGTACTACCTCAATCTACTTCCCATCCCACAATTTATTTTAGATCCTAATCATGCAAGTGGTTGAGGATTGATCTAATGCATAAAAACTAGGTAATAAGGGATATGATCAAATGTTACTTGCCTTGCTGACGATCCGCGAAACCTAGAGACTCGAAGTAACAAGCGGCGCACTCCGGGTGATCTATCGCAGACAAACAACAAGCATACAATAAGTACTCATCTAATGCACAGGTAAATCTCGAATAGAAGATCTAACCAGAAAGTTCAACTTAAGAACCCTGGTTGCAAAAAGAATCGAATCAAAATTAGCAACAAAAGTCAAACGACGAAAGATAACAACTCAGTTCTAGCAAGTTGAAACTAAGTCAAATTTTACAGTAGCAAAACTTTGTTTAAGTTGATTAGTCGGAATGGCGGTTTCGAAACGAAACTCCAGGCGCTTGAATCACCTGATTCCGATAAACGAGTGGAAAGATAGACTAGAAAGAAGATCGGATCTGAAATCACGATCGGAAGAATCGCAGAATAAATCCGACGAGAAAAGAGAACGACGAACGGTTAAACGAACAGACGTTCATTAACCGAGGCGATCCGGTGATCACGTTCATTAAGACGAACGGTCTGGCGAACGCTCGCTAAACAAAACCGGAAAGAAAAACCGGCGAGAAAAACCGATCTAGGGTTTCGAAAAGAAAACCGAAACGAAAAACCGATCTAGAAAACCGGAACGGAAAACCAGAACGATTACGAAAAACCGAACCGAGGAAAAGAAAAGGTGACGCGGCGTGGCTAGTACCTCGAAGAATGAGGGGCTCCGGCGGCGGCGGCGTTGGGTGGCGGCGGCGGCGTTGGGTGGCGGCGGCGTGGGGCGGCGCGGTGGTGAGGAGAGGAGAGGAGGGGTTTGGTTTGATGGTTTAGAGGGGGGGTGCTTGGGTATTTATATTGGGGAGAGGAGGGTTTTGCTTGGGGTAGGGGGCAAGAAATAGATTAGGATTAGGAAACAAGAGGAATATATCTAGGAATAGATACGGAATAAACAAAGTAGGAAAAGAGTCCTACTAGGACTTGGGAAAAGAAGCGGCGGCGGCTCCCTGGGTTGGCGCGCGTGTGCTAGCCTTGGCCTCGTGGCCTTGGCCGGCCGGCGGCTAGCGGCTTGGGCCTTTGGCCCAAAGGCGCTGCAGTTTTTTTTTAATAAATAGTTTCCGCGCGCAGAAAAAAACAAAAAGAGATCTAAACGAACTCCGAAAAATCTAAAGTAAATTTTTCCCGACTCCTAAAAATGAGCCGAACAAAATGAACTTTTCTCCGGACCTAAAATGCAATTTTTGAAAACGCGCATTTTTCCCTATCCAAATAAAATGCAAATAAAACTTCGGCAAACAAAAATTGATCTATTTATTAAATCTTCATTTTCCTAAATTTTGGGAAAGTCATATTATTCCCTCTCTCATATTTTGACACCGGAAAATTTATTGAAGATAAAACAAATAAATCAAACGATCCTCTTTTCAAAATTTGAGAAACTCTCAAACATGAAAATAACGAAATCTCCAACTCTCTCTCCGAGGGTCCTTGAGTTGCGTGAAATTTCTAGGATCGGCCAATATGCAAGAAAATATGTTATGCATGATGATCTAGTGTATAACATTCCAAATTGAAAATTTGGGATGTTACAAACCTACCCCCCTTAAGATGAATCTCGCCCTCGAGATTCGGGTTGGCTAGAAAATAGGTGAGGGTGGTCCTTGAGCAAATCTTCTTCTCTCTCCCAGGTGGCTTCATCCTCAGTGTGGTGGCTCCACTGAACCTTGCAGAACTTGATAACCTTGCTGCGAGTAACTCTGCTGGCAAAATCGAGAATCCTAACTGGTTTCTCCTCATATGTTAAGTCATCCTTCAACTGAATTGCTTCAAGTGGCACTGTATCTCTTAGCAGTACTTCCGTCATCTCGGCGTGACATTTCTTCAGCTAGGAAACATGGAATACATCATGAACTCCTGACAGTCCCTCTGGCAATTCCAGCTTATAAGCAACTTCTCCCATGCGTTGCAAAATTCTATATGGTCCAACGAAACGTGGTGCTAACTTTCCTTTAACTCCAAATCGCTTAACTCCTCGAAGTGGGGATACTCTGAGATAAACTCTGTCTCCAACTTCGTATTCTATCGCCTTGCGTTTTAAATCCGCATAGCTTTCCTGTCTTGACTGGGCTACCTTGAGCCTATCGCGAATCAACTTAACCTTCTGTTCAGACTCCTTAATCAAATATGGTCCAAACAACTGACGGTCTCCGGTTTCGTCCCAAAATAGCGGTGTCCTACACCTCCTTCCGTACAAAGCCTCGAAAGGTGCCATCTTCAAGCTGGTTTGGCAACTGTTGTTATAGGAAAACTCTGCATACGGCAAGTTATCGTCCCAACTAGATCCATAGTCTAGTGCACAAGCTCTCAGCATATCCTCCAAAATTTGATTGACTCTCTCAGTCTGTCCATCTGTCTGTGGGTGAAAAGCTGTACTGAATTCTAGCCTGGTTCCCAATGTTTCATGCAACTGATTCCAAAACTTTGAGGTAAATTGAGTTCCTCTATCTGATACGATACTCCTCGGAACTCCGTGCAAACACACAATTCTGGTCATGTATATCTTCGCCAACTTAGCGCTGCTATAGGTAGTCTTAACTGGAATGAAATGCGCTACCTTCGTCAAGTGGTCGACTATAACCCAAATCGAATCATAGCCTGAACGAGTCTTTGGCAAACCTGTGATGAAATCCATGCCTAGTTTATCCCACTTCCATTCGGGTATCGGCAATGGCTGCAACAATCCTGCTGGCTTCTGATGTTCTGCCTTCACTCTCTGACATACATCACAAACTGCTACATACTCCGCGATATCCCTCTTCATTCCGGTCCACCAGAACGTTTCCTTCAAATCCAAATACATCTTGGTATTTCCTGGGTGAATCGAGTAGGGTGAATCATGTGCCTCTTGCAAAATCAACTTCCTGATCTCCGAGTCATTTGGCACGTAAATACGGTCCTCAAACCATAGGGTATCGTGCTCATCCTCACGAAATCCCTTTGCTTTTCCTTCGCTCATTTTCTTCTTTATATCCGCAATCTCTTTGTCATTTTTCTGAGCTTCTCTGATTTTATCCATCAAGGTAGACTGAATCTCCAATGCTGCTACGTAGCCTCTCGGAACTATTTCCAAACATAGCTCACGAAGATCTTCTGCTAGCTCCTTTGGTATTTCTTCCGTCAATAGCATATTGACATGACTCTTGCGGCTCAATGCGTCAGCTACTACATCAGCCTTTCCGGGATGATAATGCAATCTCATATCATAATCCTTGATAAGTTCCAACCATCTCCTTTGTCTAAGGTTTAACTCCTTCTGCGTGAAAATGTACTTCAAACTCTTGTGATCCGTGTACACCTCACAATGATTTCCAATGAGGAAATGTCTCCATGTCTTCAATGCATGCACTACGGCTGCTAACTCCAAATTATGTGTGGCATAATTTAATTCATGACGTTTCAGTTGTCGTGAAGCATACGAAACAACTCTTCCTTCCTGCATAAGCACTGCTCCAAGTCCTCGACGTGAAGCGTCGCAATACATCTCATAATCCTTGGTCTGATCTGGCAAAATTAGCACTGGTGAGGTAACCAATCTTTTCTTCAACTCCTGAAAACTTGCCTCACAATCCTCAGTCCATATGAACTTGGTATCCTTTTTCAGCAACTCCGTCATAGGCTTTGCAATCCTTGAGAAATTCTCAGTGAATCTCCGGTAGTATCCTGCGAGTCCAAGAAAACTCCGGATCTCTCCAACTGTCGTTGGTGCTGCCCAATTGGTTACAGTCTCGACCTTTGTGTTGTCAACTGCTATACCTTCTCCGGATATAACGTGTCCGAGAAATCCAACTTCCTTTAGCCAAAACTCACATTTGCTGAACTTGACATATAACTAATGTTCCCTGAGTTTCTCCAAAACCAATCGCAAATGTTCCTTATGCTCTTCTTCATTCTTCGAGAAAACCAAAATATCATCAATGAACACCACGACGAACTTATCCAAAAACTCCATAAACACTTTGTTCATCAGGTTCATGAAATAGGCCGGTGCGTTAGTCAGTCCAAATGACATAACGGTGTACTCATACAGTCCATATCTTGTGGTGAACGTTGTCTTAGGTATGTCCTGCTCTCGAATCTTCAACTGATGGTACCCTGATCGCAAATCGATCTTGGAAAACACTTTAGCTCCTTGCAAACGGTCAAACAGATCATTTATCATTGGTAGTGGGTACTTGTTCTTGATTGTTACTGCATTCAATCCACGATAATCAACAACCATCCTTAACGATCCATCCTTCTTCTCCACTAACAGTACGGGTGATCCCCAAGGCGAAGAACTTGGGCGTATATAACCTTTATCCAATAGCTCATTAATCTGCTTCTTGATTTCCGCCAAATCCTGTGCGGGCATCCTGTATGGTCGCTTCGATATCGGGCCTGTTCCTGGCAACAGCTCAATCAAAAACTCAATATCTCTATCTGGTGGCATTCCTGGCAGTTCCTCAGGAAATACATCAGGATAATCCTTCACTACTGGCACCTCTTCCTGCACAACTCCTGATAGGAAATTTACATAAGCCCTCCTCGGCTCATGCCGTGATACATACTTGATTCTCCTCCCTTCTGGGGTGGTAAGCAAAATCGTCTTACTTGCGCAATCGATGTTTCCTCCATACATCGACAGCCAATCCATACCTAGAATCACATCCAATCCTTGGGATTCCAGAACGATCAAATCCGTCGGAAACACATGCCTTCCTATTCTCAATGGCACTTGAAAACATCCTTGTCTGGCCATATACTCCGCTCCTGGCGAGCTTACTAGCATAGGGGTATTAAGAATCTTAGTGGGCAGACTATACTTCTCTACAAATCCCCTTGATATGTATGAATGCGATGCACCAGTATCGAAAAGAACAAGTGCAGTAAATGACTTAACCAAAAACTTACCGATTACTGCATCGGGCTGATCTTCAATCTCCTCCACATCAATGTGGTTCACCTGTCCTCTGTTGAAAGGGTTTGGCTTCTTTCCAGCGCTTCCATTTCCACCTTGGACTTCGGGACATTCATTTGCGTAATGTCCAGTCTTGGAACACTTGAAACAGGTGACATTGCTCGGGTCTCTCTTGGCTGGGATTGTTGGTGGGGTCCGGTTCTGGCCGTTGCTTCCTCCATTTCCATTACCATTCTTGTGGCCATTATGGTTGTGCGAACTACCTCCTCCATGGGTATGCTAAAACTGCACTCCTTGCTTAGGGGTATAACGGGGCTTCTGCTGGGCTCCAGAGTTAAACTTCCCCTGCCCATACTTCCTCTTGCGATTCTCTATTTGCTGCTGCTTTCCTTCAATCATGAGGGCGCGGTCTACCAACTCCTGGTAGTTATTGAATCTTGCTACCATCAACTGCAGGCTTAACTCATCATTCAGTCCTTCCAGAAACTTCTCCTGCTTAGCTGCATCTGTAGCAACGTCATCTGGGGCATAACGTGCTAACTTACTAAAATCATCCACATATTGGCCAACAGTCCTTCCTCCTTGGCGTAAGTTGCGGAACTCACGCTTCTTCATGGCCATAGATCCTGCTGAAACATGGGCAGTGCGGAAAGCTTGCTGAAACTGATCCCATGTGACAGTGTCTACAGGGTAAGTGGCTGTGAAATTCTCCCACCATGCTGCTGCGGGTCCATCAAGCTGATGTGCAGCAAACTTCACCTTCTCACCATCTGTGCATCCTGCAGTGGTCAACTCCCTTCCTATCTTGCGGAGCCAATCATCTGCTACAATCGGCTCAGTGCTACTAGAATACACCGGTGGATGCAGCCTAAGGAAACGAGTCAAGTGATCCCCAGGTGGTGGTGGTGGTGGGTTGTTGTTGTTGTTGGCTTGGTTATGTACCAATGTCTGAATCAAGGTATTCTGCTGCTGAATCAACTGGGTGATCTTTGGCGGAAAAACAAACTTGGGGTCGCGTCTCGGAGGCATCTGAAGGGTTTTAGAAAAGACGAGAAATTAAGAAAAGAGTGGGGTCTAGGGAGAAAACACTACCCGAATGCTTATGAGACAAATGCACACAAAATCACTTCATTCATTCAATCAAAGGGCTTACAACGGTCTAGCTATCGCAAAGGTGCGTGTACTATAATGTTTACATGGAGGGAATACTACTAATATGTGGGGGTCATCTATTAATTTGAACCAGTGGAAGATTCCATGATGTCTGCTCCAGCTTCGTCTTCAAAGTCGGGCTCGCTTGGATCCGAATCAGTGTCGTCGATGATGATGTAGTTGCTCGGACAGTCGACGTACTTGTCTTCATTCTTGAGCTCCAATTTCTTCTTGAGTTCTTCAATCTCATACTTAAGATCGTTATTGTGCCTTACGACAGCTACGATCTCGTCCACGTAGTCCTTGCGTAGAGTCTTCATCTCTCCTTCAAGTTCGATGATCCTTCCCTTTGCATTCTTCAACTCTATCATATCATTGCACATCTGATTCTCCTGGCGTCGAATGTGCTGGTTTAACTCCAAGATGAAAGCTGCAATGGATCTGTCCTTCTTGGTGCTGACTATCTCCCATTGTTCATTCCGGCGTCCGCAAATCTGGTAGATAGTGTCCTTGAGATCTTCGTGATAAACTTCTCCAATGCGTCCCATGGTGATATGAGCTGCCATGCTCTTTCCCAGACTCTAGGTTGGTGCACTGAAAACACTATCTATAGGCTTGGTGATTGGGGCGAATGTCCTTCCCGGAACGTGAGCTTGAATCTTCCAGCGCTCCTCTTCAGGCAGAGTGGCGTTAAAAGTCCCGGTGAAACTTGGTAGTCCAATGTTTAGATACTTGGTGACTTCCTTCAAGTGAAATCCAAAAGGTGTGCCTTCATCTGGTTGGGCGTACTTGATCTTGGCGTCCTTCATCCTAAAAGAGTAGAAAAGATGAGGAGTTAGAAAATGGGAAGAGAGTGGTGATCTATGGCTTTAACTTAGTGGTCGTGTCCTACAGTCAGCGTGTGCTCTGATACCATCTCTGTAGCGACCTGACCCGAATGGATCACGTCTACTGTGCTACGATGTCATCCCTGGATCAGTAATGCTGACACCACACAGTACATCGAGGATTTATAGCAGAGTTGCAATCACACTCTTATTACATCGATGGCTCAAAAAGAACTTATTACAATAATCATGGCTTAAGGCCATCTAATAACGATAACAGCGGAAGACTTGGAAGATAAGTGAGTCCATCAACTCCAACGGCATCACTGAGTATAGAACCACGACCTAAAATGGCACCTTAATCGTCGTCTGAAAAGTCTGCAACATGAAAAGTTGCAGCCCGAAAACGGGTCAGCACATGGAATATGCTGGCAATGTAACACATAGAGAGAGGTAATGAGTATTGGCTATACTACATGCATATTTGGCTGGTGGAAAAGCTCTATGGTTACAGTTTTGCATAAAGCCAGTTTTTCCCTACTGCAAAGGAATAAATTTGTTTAACTATCATGGTGGTTGTTAAACATTGAGAATGGTTGACAGCATCCTCAATCCCACTTAAAACT
Source organism: Triticum dicoccoides (assembly GCF_002162155.2). NCBI lineage: Eukaryota > Viridiplantae > Streptophyta > Magnoliopsida > Poales > Poaceae > Triticum > Triticum dicoccoides. The sequence continues at coordinate 272,615,642 of NC_041380.1, read as the reverse complement.
ACTCATTAAAAACCCAACAATATTAATTAGAGTAACATGTTGAGATTCACATGATATTCAAGTACTAGATACTCAAGATGTCCATAACCGGGGACACGGCTAATCATGATTAGTTTGTACACTCTGCAGAGGTTTGCGCACTTTTCCCCACAAGACTCGATCGCCTCCGTTTGGTTTCTCGCACTACACGGTGTTTGAGAAACGGATGACCGAGACACAGTCTTTCAGAAGCGCTAGCACCTTACATGTGGGTAGACCTGTACACCTACATCCCCTACATCTGCTAGCCTACCCGTAAGAGTTCGCACAACTTACTCCACTATGCCAGAGCCCATAATGGCTTGTGGCTGCACACGTAAGTTACTAGTATGAATTATCTTATGATCCCTTTGAGCCTGGGTGGCGGTCCAGAACAAAACAGGCAAGTCCTGATAGACATCAGGTGCCTCAATCCACCCAGATGTGTATTTAAGTTGCCACCTTAGATAAACCATTAATTAACAACACTCACATCAGTCATGGATGTTCACTCACCCAATCCACGTCTACTAGCATAGCATGGCATAATAAGCAACGTAGAAGTAACTCCCAAGGGTTTGATAATAAAACAGGTAATAGGTACTACCTCAATCTACTTCCCATCCCACAATTTATTTTAGATCCTAATCATGCAAGTGGTTGAGGATTGATCTAATGCATAAAAACTGGGTAATAAGGGATATGATCAAATGTTACTTGCCTTGCTGACGATCCGCGAAACCTAGAGACTCGAAGTAACAAGCGGCGCACTCCGGGTGATCTATCGCAGACAAACAACAAGCATACAATAAGTACTCATCTAATGCACAGGTAAATCTCGAATAGAAGATCTAACCAGAAAGTTCAACTTAAGAACCCTGGTTGCAAAAAGAATCGAATCAAAATTAGCAACAAAAGTCAAACGACGAAAGATAACAACTCGGTTCTAGCAAGTTGAAACTAAGTCAAATTTTACAGTAGCAAAACTTTGTTTAAGTTGATTAGTCGGAATGGCGGTTTCGAAACGAAACTCCAGGCGCTTGAATCACCTGATTTCGATAAATGAGTGGAAAGATAGACTAGAAAGAAGATCGGATCTGAAATCACGATCGGAAGAATCGCGGAATAAATCCGACGAGAAAAGAGAACGACGAACGGTTAAACGAACAGACGTTCATTAACCAAGGCGATCCGGTGATCACGTTCGTTAAGACGAACGGTCCGGCGAACGCTCGCTAAACAAAACCAGAAAGAAAAACCGGCGAGAAAAACCGATCTAGGGTTTCGGAAAGAAAACCGAAACGAAAAACCGATCTAGAAAACCGGAACGGAAAACCGGAACGATTACGAAAAACTGAACCGAGGAAAAGAAAAGGTGACGCGGCGCGGCTAGTACCTCAAAGAATGAGGGGCTCCGGCGGCGGCGGCGTTGGGTGGCGGCGGCGGCGTTGGGTGGCGGCGGCGTGGGGCGGCGCGGTGGTGAGGAGAGGAGAGGAGGGGTT
>NC_041380.1:272543501-272613661 GCF_002162155.2 Triticum dicoccoides | reverse complement strand
TAGGGGGCAAGAAATAGATTAGGATTAGGAAACAAGAGGAATAGATCTAGGAATAGATACGGAATAAACGAAGTAGGAAAAGAGTCCTACTAGGACTTGGGAAAAGAAGCGGCGGCGGCTCCCTGGCTTGGCGCGCGTGCGCTAGCCTTGGCCTCATGGCCTTGGCCGGCCGGCGGCTAGCGGCTTGGGCCTTTGGCCCAAAGGCGCTGCAGTTTTTTTTTTATAAATAGTTTCCGCGCGCAGAAAAAAAACAAAAAGAAATCTAAACGAACTCCGAAAAATCTAAAGTAAATTTTCCCCGACTCCTAAAAATGAGCCGAACAAAATGAACTTTTCTCCGGACCTAAAATGCAATTTTTGAAAACGCGCATTTTTCCCTATCCAAATAAAATGCAAATAAAACTCCGGCAAACAAAAATTGATCTATTTATTAAATCTTCATTTTCCTAAATTTTGGGAAAGTCATATTATTCCCTCTCTCATATTTTGACACCGGAAAATTTATTGAAGATAAAACAAATAAATCAAACGATCCTCTTTTCAAAATTTGAGAAACTCTCAAATATGAAAATAACGAAATCTCCAACTCTCTCTCCGAGGGTCCTTGAGTTGCGTGAAATTTCTAGGATCGGCCAAGATGCAAGAAAATATGTTATGCATGATGATCTAGTGTATAACATTCCAAATTGAAAATTTGGGATGTTACAGGAAGTGAAGCAAGGAGAAAACCCTAGCCACTCCACCGCTGCTGGTGGTGGCTGCTATTCATGAGAGTGTGAGAGAGAACACACAAGAGAAAACACAACCTGAGAGAGAGGAAGAAGAAGAAGTAGAGGTTACGTCCAGATTTGCTGCATCTGACTAGACAGTGTTCAAGCTAATGATTGGAGGCTCAAACGTTCTTGGATTGGAACCAAACTTGGTGAGCTCATTCCTTACTTTGAGTACTTCGATCTGGTTTGCTGGTTTGAGGATTGGGTTAGTGGAGCATCAGATTTGTGAGTGGTTTTGTTAGATCTGACTCCTGCAGTTTTCAGAACAGAGTAATTTTGTGAGACGAATAGTTTGGGTATGCAGATGGTGTATGATTGAGCTAAAATTTGGAAGAGATCTCAGGAACTCATGTGTCTACTTATCTGCGGAATGTGGTCCTATTTGGTTTAGTGGTTTAAGAGAAATTTGCAAGTCACTGAAGGGTAGACAAGTTGTGTAAACTCTACTTTGCCGAAATCTTGCCTCTTGTGGTTATTGTTGCCGGTTGGCAACATGGAGAGTGTGTTGTAAATCTTTAGAGGCTTTAGAGAAGACTTTGTACTCATCATTATCATAGTGAAGTTGTGTGGACCAGACGGTCCATAGCCGTGGTTTTTTTAATCTCCTCAAGTTGAGGAGGTTTTTCCACGTTAAATCATGTGTCACATGTGCATGTTATTTGTGTTATTCCGCTACTTACTTGTTGGTTGAAGTTGTCCTCAAAGTTCACCATACATGGAGGGGGCTGTGTAGTGTGCATATTTGTCGTGTCGATGAATTTGTGCAGCTCATTGTTGTTGTCCAGTCCCAACAAAGTGGTATTAAAGCCTTCGTTTACTTGTGCTAATTGTTGAGTTTATTGTGGTGAAAGATGGAAGTGAGTACCAGCGGGATGATACCTTTGAATGATACAAATTATCAAGCATGGAAGGGAAAGATGGAGGACTTGTTATATGTCAAAAATACTGGAAGCCAGTGTTCTCCACTGAGATGCCAGAGGGCATTGATGAAGGTCAATGGAAGGTATTTCATCACCAAGCTTGTGGGTTTATTCTGCAATGGGTTGATGACAATGCTTTGAACCATATCATTGATGAGACACATGCACACACCTTATGGCAGAAATTGGAAGAGTTGTTGCTCGAAAAAGAAGGTACAAACAAGATGTTCTTGATCAAACAATTAATGTGTTTTAGGTACAACGAGGGTATTCTAATAGCAGATCATGTGAATACATTTCAAGGCATTTCAAATTAGCTTTCTTCATTGGGAATTACATTTGAAGATGAAGTGAGAGCCTTGCTTCTACTAGGCTCATTACCGTACAACTGGGAGACCTTTAAGGTCACGGTTTGCACTTTAGCACCTAATGGAGTTGTCACTTGGAATCTTGTGAAAACCAGGGTACTCAATGAAGAATCAAGAAAGGTGGTTGAAGCTAGTTCTTCCTCACATTCAGAGGTGTTGGTCACTCAGTCCAGGGGGAGAAGCAAGAGCAGAGGTCCAGGTAAAGGGGAAGAAAGAGGTAGGAGCAAATCAAGAAGCAAGCATGATGATTATGAGTGCCATCACTGCCATCGGAAGGGCCACATTAAGTGGCAATGTGACAAGTGGTGGAAAGACAAAAATAAAAAGAAGAAGCAATATCATAAGAAAGCTAACAGTGATAGTGACATAGAGGGCAACCGAGTTACTATAGCAGAAGAGGACATCATGCTTGTTATGCATGAAGAAATGAGGGCAGATTTGGTTCCACTTTTGAGGAGAAGATCACTGTTGTTTCTGATGAAACTGTTAACCTTGTGGATGGTGATGAGATGATATGGATACCGTACAGCGGTGCTACCATTCATGCTACATCTCGTAGAGAGCTCTTCACTAACTATATATCCGGTGATTTTGGTATTACGATTGGGCAACAATGATAGGGCAGCCATCATTGAAAAGGAGATGTTCATTTGGAGACCGCAAATGGTAAAAGGTTAGTCCTCAAGTCGCTGAGGCATGTTGAGGCACTTCGTCTCAATATTATCTCAGTTGGTTTGCTTGATGGAGATGATTACTTGAGCAGTTTTGGAAAATGTAGTACAAGCTCACCAAAGGCAACATGATTGTTGCAAGAGGTAAAATGATCTTAGTTTTGTATCATGTTCATGCTAAGCTCTTTAGGGCTTCTGTCAATGCACTAGAGAAGGATGACCATTGTGCTCTATGGCACAAGAGACTTGGGCACATGATTGAGAAGGGGATGACAGTGCTAGTGAAGAATAATATGTTGAAGGGTGTGAAGGGAGTTCACATCAAGAAATGTTCAGATTGTCTAGCAGGGAAGCACCACAGAGTTGCCTTCAAGACTCTACCTTGTCACAAGAAGCCTGAGAAGCTGGACTTGATACATTCCGATGTTTGCAAAATGTCGGTAAGGTTTCTTGGTGGTGCTAAGTACTTTGTGACCTTTATTGATAAATTTTCCAGGAACGTTTGGGCCTTCACTTTGAGGACCAAAGAGAAAGCACTAGGTGTATTCAAGTAATTTCAAGCCTCGGCTGAGAGAGAAACTGAGAAGAAGATCATGTGCATCACACTGATAATGGATGAGAGTATATTGGGCCATTTGATGCATATTGCAAGTAGTAAGGTATTAGGGATCAATTTACTCCCTCGAAGACACCACAACATAATGGTCTTGCTAAGAGGATGAACATGACAATTATGGAGAGCGTTAGATGCTTGCTATCAAATGTAAAGCTAAGTAAACACTTTCGGGGTGAGGCTTTGATGACCGCAGTTTATCTTATTAATCTCTCACCAAGTTTTATCCTTTGCAGGGAGATGTTCCTAACAGGGTTTGTTGTGACAAGGACGTCTCATATGACCACCTGAAAGTTTTTGGGTGCAAGACCTTTGTTCATATTCCTCAAGATGAAAGGTCAAAGCTTGATTCGAAGACAAGACAGTGCATCTTTCTTGGCTATGGGGGTGATGAGTTTGGCTATAAGCTGTTTGACCCTATAGGAAGGAAATTTGTGAGAAGCTGTGATGTTGTGTTTGTAGAAGACCAAAAAATTGAGGATATTGTGAAGATAAAGGGGCAGGTTCCTCCTTAATAGCAACAAGACATGATTGATTCTGACCCAGTTCCTGCAGCTCCAGCTCTTGTGCAAGTTGAAGCAGATGCAGAAGATGTACAAGATGATGTACATGGTGGTGCAGGTGGAGAAGATGCTCCCCAACAGCAGCAAGAGTATGATGCTGAATTTGATGATCCAAATCAGTAGGAAGCACCAGCACCAGAAAGTCCACCAGCCGCTCCACTCAGAAGATCCAACAGGGGTCAAATTCCTTCCAGTAGACATCCCTCAGATCAATACATGGTGTTATTATCTGACGGTTCAAAACCTTAATGCTTTGCAGATGCAATGGAAGATGAGCACAAGAAAGAGTGGAAAAAGGCTATGCAATAAGAGATGGATTCCTTGCATAAGAATCATACTTATGAGTTGGTGAAGTTGTCCAGGGGCAAGAAAATTTTGAAGAAGTGGGTCTACAGAATCAAGCAAGAAGAGCACACATCACATCCAAGGTACAAGGCCAGGCTAGTTGTAAAAGTATTCGGCCAGAGAAAAGGCATTGACTATGATGAGATCTTTTCCCCAGTTATGAAAATGACATCCATAAGAGTAATCCTTTGCATGACAGCAAGTCTCAACTCGGAGGTTGAACAAATGGATGTGGAGACTGCATTCCTTCACGGTGAGTTGGAGGAAGAAATATACATGGAGCAACCTGAGGGGTTTCTTGTGAAAGGCAAAGAAGACTATGTGTGCAAGCTGAAGAAAAGTCTCTATGGCCTGAAACAAGCACCAAGACAATGGTACATGAAGTTTGAAACTATCATGGGGGAGCAAGGCTACAAGAAATGTAGCTCAGACCATTGTGTGTTTATTCAAAGGTTCTTAGGTGATGATTTCATCATATTATTGCTCTATGTTGATGCTATCCTGATTGTTGGCAAGAATGCCTCTAGGATTGCTAAGTTGAAGAAGGAGTTGAGCAAATGTTTTGCCATGAAACACTTAGGTCCAGCAAAGAACATTCTCGGAATGAGAATTGAACAAGACAGAAATTGCAACAAGTTGTACTTGTCTCAAGAGAAGTATTTTGAGAAGGCACTTCAAAAGTTCAGGATGGAAAATGCTAAAGTTGTGAGTTGTTCACTAGCATCCCATTTCAAGTTGAGCAGAAAGGAATGTCCTAACACTGATGAGAAGAAAAAGGAAATGCATCATGCTCCTTATGCTTCAGTGGTTGGGAGTTTGATGTATACTATGGTGTGTACAAGGCCTGCCATTGCTCATGTGGTTAGTACTGTGAGCAGATTTATGTCTAATCCAGGAAGACCTCATTGGGAAGTCGTGAAGTGGATTTTGAGATATCTCCAGGGAAGCAAAAATCTGAAGCTTTTCTTTGGTGGTGGTGAGGCCAAGCTGAGTGCTTTTTCAAATTCTGACATGGCTGGAGATGTTGACAGAAGGAAGTCTACTTCAGGTTACTTGGTTACCTATGCAGGGGGAGCAGTGTCATGGCAAAGCAAGTTATAGAAGTTTGTGGTACTGAATACAACTGAAGCTAAATTCATTGCAGTAACAGAGGCGAGCAAAGAGCTATTGTGGCGGAAACGGTTGGCTTGTGAGCTTGGTTTTAAGAAAGACAAGTATGTGTTTTTGTGACAACCAAAGTGCTATCCACTTGAGTAAGAATGCAAGCTTTCATTCAAGGTCTAAACATATAGAAGTACACTATCATTGGATTTGAGATGTGTTTTATTCCAAGCAAATGCAACTTGAGAAGGTTCACACTGATGACAATGGGGCTGATATGTTGACTAAAGTGCTAACAAGGAAGAAGCTTGAAGTATGCCGCCGACTCACTGGCATGACTGCCGGAAGGCAGTGAGACCCTCCATGATGTCAGGAGGGGGAGATTGTTTGGCTAAGTCCCTCCAGATGGAGGTGTGTTGCAGCCCAACATCAGCCCATAAGTCCAACCACTACAAAAAAAGACACATCCGTGACATTTTGGGCCGAACAATTTTTTTCTATCATGCTTATGACACTTCTATGACGATAATTGTGACAAAACCCTGTATCATCGTAGATGTGGTGGGCTCCTACTTCTATGACAAAAAATCATGATAGAAAATGTGCTTTTCGTCCTAGGCAGGCCGGAGACACAGCTGCATGACATTCTTTGGGCCGTGCACGCTGGAAAAAAACGTGGTAGAAGTGAGGGTGAGAAAATATCGGGGAGTTCCCGATTACGGTGGGTGGTCGGGGCCGAGCGATGCACGGAGGTTTGCGTGTTTCTCTCGTACACGTACGCGCGTTTGTGTGAGGCGTTGTGCTCTAACTGAACCCGAGTGAGGCGTTGGGCTCTAACTGAACCTGAGTGATTGCACTAGCTACGTTACTGAACCCCGATCAATCCCTTGTTGTTAACTGAACCCGAGTGATTCCTTCGCTACTTCTGCTAACTGAAGCAGATCGATGTTGCCTCTTGATGAACAGTGAGTGTTGTTGGGGGGGGTTGGATGAATAGTTCCTGGTGGGGGTGGATGAACAAGACCCCATGCTAGTAGACGTCGTTGCCATTGGATGAACAGGACCCCGATCGATCGAGTTGGTTGGGGGTGGATGAACAGGACCCCGTGGAGGGCTGGATGAATAGGACGACCCCGTGGAGGGCTGGTTGAACAGTAGCTGGTGGAGGGCTGGTTGAACAGTAGATGGTGGAGGGCTGGATGAACAGTAGCCCGTGGAGGGGTGGTTGAACAGGACCCCGTGGAGAGGGCTGGTTGAATAGTGGCCGGTGGAGGAGCGGTGGAGGCTGGATGAACAGTCGCAGGTGGAGGCTGGAGGAGGTCGACGGTGGATGAATAGTAGCCCGTGGAGGCAGTCGACGGTGGAGATGAATAGTATCCCGGGAGTCCCTTTTGCGGTATGCCACACCCCTCCCGATGAACAGGACCCCCGTTCCGACCGTAACACTCCAACACAAGTCTGTTTCCTCCATTTTGCGGTATGCCACACTCCTCCTGATCAACAGGACCCCGTTTCGACCGTAAGAGGTCCAAGAGAAGTACGTTTCCTCCGTTTTGTGGTATGCCAGACCCCTCCCGATGAACAAGATCGCGTTTTGACCGTGGCCGGTCGAACACAAGGCCGTTTCCTTCGTTCTGCGGTACACCAGGCCTCGTTTCGATTGGCTGTTCCGTCCAAGCTGGTTGGCTCCCAATGAACATGACGACGCAGTTTCTCTGTTCCTACCCAACCATGTACACGAGCACTGGCCGTATGTATGTGCGAGTAGGCGTTAGAGACCCCGCCCGTATGTACGTACATGGCTGTATTTAATTTCTTGCACCCTGTCTGTACGTACATGTACAAGATATTAACGGGACCATGTGACATGCTACGTGCGCGCCTCTACTACGACATGTGCGTTCCTATACTGTGACACATGCCCTTCCATACACAGCCACGGTTCATCGCTGCAGCCTGCAGACCGGCCGATCGTATGTACGTACACGTTTGCGACCAGAATGACAATGCTACGTACACTTCGACCAGGTGGGTCCCAACTGTCAGGCACTTCCTTGTGTGCGAAGATGTAGCTGGTGGGTTCCAGCAGTTAGGGGGGACTTTTCTTCACAAAATACGGTGGCCCGTCCAGTGGGTCCCTGCTGTCAGGTGGAGGAATCATTATTTTGGGCGTAATAATGAGGCACTTCCTTGCTGCGGCCGTGGACCTAGCTGTCAGCCTCTACATGTATAGTACTCTTCCAATGGAAGTCATTCCTTGACCACATTGAGCACACCATGCTGAGAGCACCAGGGCGGTGGACTACGGCGAGGCCTAGGAAGGGGATGACGCGGAGCCGGGGAAGACGTGGGAGTGGATGCCCACGCAGAGAGGAGTACGAGGGTTCACTGGCTCGGCTGCGGTGTGAGGCTGACGTTGCCGCTGGGCCTGGCCAACGGTGGGAGTAGTAGGGGCGGTGAGGCCTCCACGGCAGCACAGCCAACCACGGGTGGCAGGAGCAAGCGGCACGACCGGCGTTGGCTTGGACGGCTAGAGCAAGAAGACCAGAGGTTGAAGAAGCACTACGGCTGTTGGATGGACATCATACGGTCACCAAAGCTAGAATCGTTCATATTGACTAAGTTGACAAAGCCCTCCATCCGCGTCAACTTAGTAGGCCGACAAGTCAGCCTCCCACTATGGTGGGTCCCAGCTAGCAAGGGGAGTATTCATTTTTTTGCGTAATAAGGAGGCACTTCTTTGCATGCGAAGATATAGCTGGTGGGTCCGAGCTGTCAGCGGGGGGAACATTTTTTCATGAAATACGGAGGCCCTTCCGGTGGGTCTCAGTTGTTAGGTGGAGGAATCATTATTTTGCGCGTAATAAGGAGGCATTTCCTTGCGTGTGGCCGTGGACCCAGCTATTAGCCTCTCCACGTATAGTCCACTTCCGATGGATGTCATTCATTGACCACATTGACCATGCCGCGCTGAGAGCACCAGGGCGGTGGACGACGGTGAGACCTAGGAAGGGGACGATGCGAAGCCGAGGAAGACGCGACAATGGAAGCCCACACGGAGAGGAGTACGAGGGTTCACTGGTTTGGATGCGGTGTGAGGCTGCCGTCACCGCAGAATAACAGGGGGTGTGGGTGAGTAGAGGGATGGCTTGGCCAACGGTGGGAGTAGTAGGGGGCGGTTAGTCCTCCGCGGCATCATAGCCAGCCATGGGAGCAGGAGCACGTGGCACGACCGGCGCTGGTTTGGGCGGCTGGAGCAAGAAGACCAGAGGTTGAAGAAGCACTACGACCATTGGATGGACATCGTACGGTCACCAGAGCTAGAATCATTCATATTGACTATGTTGACAAAGCCCTCCGTCCCCGTCAATTAGTAGGCCCACAAGTCAGCCTCCCACTATGGTGAGTCCTAGCTAGCAGGGGTATTCATTTTTTTGTGCTTAATAAGGAGGCACTTCCTTGAGTGCGAAGATATAGCTGGTGGGTCCGACCTGTCAGTGGGGGGGACATTTTTTCGCGAAATAGAGAGGCCCTTCCGGTGGGTCCCAGCTGTCAGGTGGAGGAATCATTATTTTGCGTGTAATAAGGAGGCATTTCCTTGTGTCTGGTCATGGACCCAGCTGTCAGCCTCTCCATGTACAGTCCACTTCCGATGGATGTCATTCATTGACCACGTTGACCATGCCACGCCGAGAGCACCAGGGCGGTGGACGACGGCAAGGCCTAGGACGGGAATGACACGGAGCTAGGGAAGACTCGACAGTTGTTTCCCATGCAGAGGGGAGTACGAGGGTTTACTGGTTAGTCTGCCATCGCCGGGGAATAACAACAGGTGTGGGTGAGTAGAGGGATGGCTAGGCCAGCGTTGGGAGTACGGTGGGGCGGTGAGGCCTGCGCGGCAGCACAGCCGGCCGTGGGAGGAGGGAGTAGGCAGTCCCGCCGGCGCTTGTTTGAGTGGCCGGAGCAGGAATAGCAGAGATTGAAGAAGCACGATGGCCTTTGGATGGACATCCAACAGTCACTTCTCTCGTGTGTTGACTAAGTTGACCCGGCGTTGCGTGTGCGTCAACCTTTTTTTAGGAAAGCATACGCGTCAACCTTTAGTAGGCGCACAAGTCAGCCTCAAATCTGTGGAAAACAGCATACATCCCATCTGCCATTATTTCTAATAATTTACAACCCATTTGCTAATTCTTAAGAAATTTTTTGGAGCCCATCTTCTTTTTGTTAGCATTACACCCCATATTGTGGCCATGGTTAAAAATTATACAAAATTTTGCATATTCCCGTGCGGTCAACTATTTTTAATCCCGAAATATCGAGTCACATTCAAACTATTTTGGAAAATAATTTGTATAAATATAAAATCCAAATAATTGTCCACGCATAAAAACAATGGAATTTAAAATCTTGTAATAAAAAAATTGAAACTAATTCCCGGTTTGATGTGTTTTAAAAATGTACAACCCATTTCTGGGCAAACCGAATGAAACTCTCCTCGTATTGAAAGATTTGCAGCCCAGCAGGGCTGATAAAGGAAGTAGGCCTCGTTTGGGTATTTCTTTTTTTAAAAATAGAATTGGGCTATGATACGTCTCCAACGTATCTATAATTTTTGATTGCTCCATGCTATATTATCTTCTGTTTTGGACATTTTTGGGCTTTATTATTCACTTTTATATTATTTTTGGGACTAACCTATTAATCGGAGGACCAGCCCAGAATTGTTGTTTTTTTGCCTATTTCAGAGTTTCGTAGAAAAAGAATATCAACCGGAGTCCAAACGGAATGAAACCTTCGGGAACATGATTTTCAGAACGAACATGATCCAGGAGACTTGGACCCTACGTCAAGCAACCAACAGGGAAGCCACGAGGTAGGGGGGCGCACCTACCCCCCCCCCCCCAAACGCACCCTCCACCCTCGTGGGCCCCCTGTTGCTCCACCGACGTACTCCTGCCTCCTATATATACCTACGTACCCCCAAATGATTAGATACGGAGCCAAAACCCTAATTCCACCGTCGTAACTTTCTGTATCCACGAGATCCCATCTTGGGGCCTGTTCCGGAGCTCCGCCGGAGGGGGCATCGATCACGGAGGGCTTCTACATCAACACCATAGCCCTTCCGATGAAGTGTGAGTAGTTTACCTCAGACCTTCGGGTCCATAGTTAGTAGCTAGATGGCTTCTTCTCTCTTTTTGGATCTCAATACAAAGTTCTCCCCCTCTCTCGTGGAGATCTATTCGATGTAATCTTCTTTTGCGGTGTGTTTGTTGAGACCGATGAATTTTGGGTTTATGATCAAGTTTATCTATGAACAATATTCGAATCTTCTCTGAATTCTTTTATGTATGATTAGTTATCTTTGCAAGTCTCTTTGAATTATCAGTTTGGTTTGGCCTACTAGATTGATCTTTCTTGCAATGGGAGAAGTGCTTAGCTTTGGGCTCAATCTTGCGGTGTCCTTTCCCAGTGACAGTAGGGGAAGCAAGGCACGTATTGTATTGTTGCCATCGAGGATAACAAGATGGTTTTTTTATCATATTGCATGAATTTATCCCTCTACATCATGTCATCTTTCTTAAAGTGTTACTCTGTTCTTATGAACTTAATACTCTAGATGCATGCTAGATAGCGGTCGATTTGTGGAGTAGTAGTAGTAGATGCAGGCAGGAGTCGGTCTACTTGTCTCGGACGTGATGCCTATATACATGATCATACCTAGATATTCTCATAACTATGCTCAATTCTGTCAATTGCTCAATAATAATTTGTTCACCCACCGTAAAATACTTATGCTCTTGAGAGAAGCCACTGGTGAAACCTATGCCCCCCGGGTCTATCTTCCATCATATTAATCTTCCAACACTTAGTTATTTTCATTACCTTTTACTTTACTTTGCATCTTTATCATAAAAATACCAAAAGTATTATCTTATCATATCTATCAGATCTCACTCTCGTAAGTGACCGTGTAGGGATTAACAACCCCTTATGGCGTTGGTTGCGAGGATTTATTTGTTTTGTGTAGGTGCGAGGGACTCGCGCGTAGCCTCCTACTGGATTGATACCTTGGTTCTCAAAAACTAAGGGAAATACTTACGCTACTTTGCTGCATCACCCTTTCCTCTTTAAGGCAAAACCAACGCAGTGCTCAAGATGTAGCAAGAAGGATTTCTGGCGCCGTTGCCAGGGAGGTCTACGCAAAAGTCAACATACCAAGTACCCATCACAAACCCTTATCTCCCGCATTACATTATTTCCCATTTGCCTCTCATTTTCCTCTCCCCCACTTCACCCTTGCCGTTCTATTCACCCTTCTTGTGTTCGTCTTTCCATTTGCTTTGATGTCTTACTTGGCTCGTTTGGTTGGAATAGTTGTTTATTTATTGCTAAACAGAGAACCTAAGATATATGGATCCTCATTCACTTGCTAATCTTTTTAAGAGATCCAATTATGATGAACCAATTTCTAGTGATTTGAGTGCACTAGATTATCTTTATGAGGTTTTGCTTGAAATTCGTGAATCTGAAAATTGTGATGAAGAAATTTATGAAGAGATTCACGATAGCTCCTTGAATAAAAAGCATGATTGCATTGATTTTACTATAAACTCTCTTGATGTTAATTGTGCTAATAATATGCAAAACCCTAAGCTTGGGGATGCTAGTTTTGCTATGTCCTCTACTTGTTGCAACGATCATGATTGGGGTGATTCTTCTTTTGATCTTGAAAATTTATTTAAGCCCCATGATGAATATGAGATTGATTATAATGTTTGCAATAATATTGAAAGTGGGTTTGGAAGAATGTCAACTTTAGATCCCACATATTTGGAGAATGTTCAATCTTATGAAGTTTTTGATAAAAGTGGGTTTGGAGAGGTCATGACTTTAGTTAATGTTAATCCCACTATTTTGGAAGAGTGTCAACTTTGCATGCATGTGGATCGTGGTGAAAATATTTTATGTGATAGCTATTTTGTTGAATTTTCTTATGATCCTACATGTAATTATTATGAGAGAGGAAAATATGGTGGTAGACATTTTCATGTTACTAGATTACCTCTCATTATGTCGAGATTGCTATTGTTTCTTTCCGCTTCCTTGCATATGCTAGTTTTTTCTTGACTTGATAATTTGTTTACCTATAAGATGCCTATGCATAGGAAGTATGTTAGACTTAGATGTGTTTGTCACGTGTTTTATGATGCTCTCTTTGTGCTTCAATTCTTGTCTTTCCTGTGAGCATCGTTGAAATCTTACGCCTAGCTATAAGGCTTTAAAGAAAAGCGCTTGGTGGGAAACAACCCAATATTTATCTTTGATGTTATTTAATAAATAATTTATATAGCCTCTGTTTTGGTTGTGTTTTTTGTGTTTAATTAGTGTTTGTGCCAAGTAGAACCATTGGGAAGACTTCGGGAAAGTCTTGTTAATCTTGCTGTAAAAAACAGAAACTTTAGCGCTCACGAGAACTGCTGCCATTTTATTTGGAAAGTGATATTTAGTTAGTTATTTTTGAATATGATTAATATATAAATTCCTCATGTCCAGAAATTTATTTTATAATTTTTGGGGTTCCAAATCTTGCGCTAGCTACAGATTACTACAGATTGTTCTGTTTTTGACAGATTTTGTTTTTCGTGTGTTGTTTGCTTATTTTGATGAATCTATGGCTAGTAAAATAGTTTATAAACCATAGAGAAGTTTGAATACAATAGGTTCAACACCAATATAAATAAATAATGAGTTCATTACAGTACCTTGAAGTGGTGTTTTGTTTTCTTTCGCTAATGGAGCTCACGAGATTTTCTACTTTAAGTTTTGTGTTGTGAAGTTTTCAAGTTTTGGGTAAAGATTTGATGGATTATGGAACAAGGAGTGGCAAGATCCTAAGCTTGGGGATGCCCATGGAACCCCCAAGATAATCTAAGGACACCTAAAAGCCAAAGCTTGGGGATGCCCCGGAAGGCATCCCCTCTTTCGTTTACTTCCATCGGTAACTTTACTTGGAGATATATTTTTATTCACCACATGATATGTGTTTTGCTTGGAGCGTCTTGTATGATTTGAGTCTTTGCTTTTTAGTTTACCACAATCATCTTTGCTGTACACACCTTTTGAGAGAGACACACATGATTCGGAAATTATTAGAATACTCTATGTGCTTCACTTATATCTTTTGAGTTATATAGTTTTGCTCTAGTACTTCACTTATATCTTTTAGAGCACAGCGGTGGATTTGTTTTGTAGAAACTTTTGATCTCTCATGCTTCACTTAGATTATTTTGAGAGTCTTAAAAAGCATGGTAATTTACTTAAGTAATCCTAATATGCTAGATATTCAAGATTAGTAAAAACTTTCTTATGAGTGTTTTGAATACTAAGAGAAGTTTGATGCTTGATGATTGTTTTGAGATATGGAGGTAGTGATATTAAAGTTGTGCTAGTTGAGTAGTTGTGAATTTGATAAATACTTGTGTTGAAGTTAGCAAGTCCCGTAGCATGCACGTATGGTAAATGTTATGTAACAAATTTGAAACATGAGGTGTTCTTTGATTGTCCTCCTTATGAGTGGCGGTCGGGGACGAGCGATGGTCTTTTCCTACCAATCTATCCCCCTAGAAGCATGCGCGTAGTGCTTGGTTTTTGATGACTTGTAGATTTTTGCAATAAGTATGTGAGTTCTTTATGACTAATGTTGAGTCCATGGATTATACGCACTCTCACCTTTCCGTCATTGCTAGCCTCTTTGGTACCGTGCATTGCCCTTTCTCACATTGAGAGTTGGTGCAAACTTCGCCGGTGCATCCAAGCCCCGTGATATGATACGCTCTTTCACACATAAACCTCCTTATATCTTCCTCAAAACAGCCACCATACCAACCTATTATGGTATTTTCATAGCCATTCCTAGATATATTGCCATGCAACTTTCCACCATCCCGTTTATCATGACATGTTCATCATTGTCATATTGTTTAGCATGATCATGTAGTTGACATAGTATTTGTGGCAAAACCACCGTTCATAATTCCTTCATACATGTCACTCTTGGTTCATTGCATATCCCGGTACACCGCCGGAGGCATTCATATAGAGTCATACCTTGTTCTAGTACCGAGTTGTAATCATTGAGTTGTAAATAAATAGAAGTGTGATGATCATCATTTAATAGAGCATTGTCCCAAAAAAAGCCCAAAAAAGAGAAAATAGAAATGAAAAGGGACAATGCTACTATCCTTTTTTTCCACACTTGTGCTTCAAAGTAGCACCATGATCTTCATGATAGAGAGTCTCTTGTTTTTTCACTTTCATATACTAGTGGGAATTTTTCATTATAGAACTTGGCTTGTATATTCCAACAATGGGCCTCCTCAAGTGCCCTAGGTCTTCGTGAGCAAGGAAGTTGGATGCACACCCACTAGTTTCTTTTGTTGAGCTTTCATACATTTATAGCTCTAGTGCATCCGTTGCATGGCAATCCCTACTCCTTGCATTAACATCAATCGATGAGCATCTCCATAGCTCATTGATTAGCCTCGTTGATGTGAGACTTTCTCCTTTTTTGTCTTCTCCACATAACCCCCATCATTATACTCTATTCCACCCATAGTGCTATATCCATGGCTCATGCTCATGTATTGCGTGAAGGTTTATAAAGTTTGAGATTACTAAAGTATGAAACAATTGCTTGGCTTGTCATCGGGGTTTTGCATGATGAGAGCATTCTTGTGTGACGAAAATGGAGCATGAGTAAACTATATGATTTTGTAGGGATGAACTTTCTTTGGCCATGTTATTTTGAGAAGACATAATTGCTTAGTTAGTATGCTTGAAGTGTTATTATTTGTAGCGACCAGACCTCAAACAGTCTGATCTCTGTGCTCCGGTGTCATCCCTGGATCAGTAATGCTGACACCACACAGTACTTGGAGGATTTATAGCAGAGTAGCAATCACACACTTATTACATTGAATGTCTCAAAAGAGAACTTATTACAATAAATATGGCTTAAGGCCATCTAATAACGATAACAGCGGAAGGCTTGGAAGATAGGTGAGTCCATCAACTCCAACGGCATCACTGAGTATAGAACCACGACCTAAAAACTCCTTAATCATCGTCTCAAAAGTCTGCAACATTAACGTTGCAGCCCGAAAACGGGTCAGCACATGGAATATGCTGGCAAGATAACACATAGAGAGTAATGGAATGCAACAGCTATACTATATGCATATTTGGCTGGTGGAAAGCTCTATGGTTACAGTTTTTGCGTAAAGCCAATTTTTCCCTACTTCAAAGGAATAAATTTAATTACTATCATGGTGGTTGTTAAACATTGAGAATGGTTGACAGCATTCTCAATCCCAATTAGGCATCATTAACCCAACAAAATTAACTTTAGAGTAACATGTTGAGATTCACATGAAAATTCAGGTACTAGATACTCAAGAAGTCCATAACCGGGGACACGGCTAACCATGATTAGTTTATTACACTCTGCAGAGGTTTGCGCACTTTTCCCCACAAGACTCGATCGCCTTCGTTTGTTTTCTCGCACTACATGGTGTTTGAGAAGACGGATGATCGAGACATAGTCTTTCAGAAGCGCTAGCACCTTACGATCGGGTAGACCGTACCATCTACATCCCCTACATCTGCTAGTCTACCACTGTAAGAGTTCGCACAACTTAATCAACTATGCCAGAGCCCATAATGGCTTGTGGCTGCACACGGAAGTTTCTAGTATGAATAATCTCATGGTCCCTTTGAGCCTGGGTGGCGGTCCAAAAAAACAGGCAAGTCCTGGAATACCCAGGTGCCTCAATCCACCCAGATGTGTGTTTAGGTTGCCACCTTAGTTAAACCATTAATTAACAATCTCACATCTGTCATGGATATCACTCACCCAATCCACGTCTACTAGCATAGCATGGCATAATAAGCAAACGTAGAAGTAACTCCCAAAGGTTTGATAATAAACAGGTAATAGGTACTACCTCATCTACTTCTCATCCCACAATTTAATTAGATCCTATTCATGCAATGTGTGAGGATTGATCTAATGCAATAAAACTAGGTTGTAGAAAAAGGTATGATCAAAGTGTTACTTGCCTTGCTGATGATCCGCGAAACCTAACGATTCGAAGTAACAGGCAGCGCACTCCGGGTATTCTATCGCAGACAAACAAACAAGCATACAATAAGTACTCATCTAATGCACAGGTAAAACTCAAATAAGAGATCTAACCAGAAAGTTCAACTTAAGAACCCTGGTTTGCAAAAAGAATCAAATCGAACGAAGCAAAAGAAATCAAACGGCGAAAGAAAACAACTTCGTTCTAGAAATCTGGATCTAAATCAAATTTTACAGTAGCAAAAACTTGTTTAAGTTGATTATTCGGAAAGAGGGTTTCGAGACGAAACTCCAGGCGCTTGAATCGCCTGATTCCGATAAACGAGCGAGAAGTTATACTAAAACGAAAATCGGATCAAAAATCGCGATCAGAAAATAACCGCGGAAAACCCCGACGAAAAAGAAAAACGACGAACGGAAATTCTTTTTTAAAAAATTACGCTCGGAAGAAAAATAAAAAGAAATACTAAACGGACTCCAAAAATCACGAAAGAAATTTTCCTGGGTTTCTAAAATCAAGCCCGAAAAAGTGAACATTTATTTGGGCCCTAAACAAAATTTTGAAAAACGCGCATTTTTCCTAAATTCAAATAAAATACCGAAAAACTCTGAAATAAAACTTATTTGATTTTTTTTATTAAATCCTCAATATCTCTATATTTTGGGAAAGTCATTTTATTCCCTCTCTCATATTTTTGTAATAGAAATAATTGATGATAAAATAAATCAAATCAAACGATCATGTTTACAAAATTTGAGAAAACTCAAATATGTAAATAACGAAATCCCCAACTCTCTCCGTGGGTCCTTGAGTTGCTTAGGATTTTCTAGGATCAAAACCAAAAGCAAAATAAAATATGATATGCATGATGATCTAATGTATAGCGTTCCAAATTGAAAATTTGGGATGTTACAAACCTACCCCCCTTAAGATGAATCTCGCCCTCAAGATTCGGGTTGGCTAGAAAATAGGTGAGGGTGGTCCTTGAGCAAATCTTCCTCTCTCTCCCAGGTGGTTTCATCCTCCGTGTGGTGGCTCCACTGAACTTTACAAAACTTGATAACCTTGCTATGAGTGACTCGGCTGGCAAACTCTAGAATCTTGACTGGTTTCTCCTCATAGGTCAAATTGTTATCCAACTGAATTGCTTCTAATGGCACTGTGTCTCTCAAAGGTATGTCAGCCATCTCCGCGTGACACTTCTTCAACTGAGAAACGTGGAACACATCATGAACTCCTGTCAATCCTTCTGGCAATTCCAACTTGTAGGCCACTTATTCGATACGCTCCAAAACTCGATATGGCCCTACAAATCGTGGCGCTAACTTCCCCTTAACTCCAAAGCGCTTAATCCCTTGAAGTGGGGATACTCGAAGATAAGCTCTGTCTCCGACTTCATAAACTGTCTCCTTGCGTTTAGAATCTGCGTAGCTCTTCTGCCTGGACTGGGCTACCTTGAGCCTATCGCAAATCAACTTCACCTTCTGTTCAGACTCTTTAATCAGATCTGGTCCAAACAACTGGTGGTCTCCAACTTCGTCCCATGAAAACGGTGTCCTGCACCTCCTTCCGTACAGAGTTTCGAAAGGGCCATCTTCAAACTAGTCTGATAGCTATTATTATAAGAGAACTCTGCATATGGCAAATTATCGTCCCAACTAGATCCGTAATCTAGCGCACAAGCTCTCAGCATATCCTCCAAAATCTGATTGACTCTCTCGGTCTGTCCATCTATCTGTGGATGAAAAGTTGTACTAAATTCTAGCCTAGTACCTAAAGTCTCATGCAACTGCTTCCAGAACTTTGAGGTAAACTAGGTTCCCCTATCTGATACGATGCTCCTCGGAACTCCATGCAAACATACGATCCTGGTCATGTATATCTTTGCCAACTTAGCACTGGTGTACGTGGTCTTTACTAGGATGAAATGAGCTACCTTCGTCAATCGATCAACTACAACCCAAATCGAGTCATAGCCTGAACGAGTCCTTGGTAATCCCGTGATAAAATCCATGCCTAGCTTATCCCACTTCCATTCGGGTATCGGCAATGGTTGCAACAATCCTGCTGGCTTCTGATGCTCTGCCTTAACTCTCTGACATACGTCACAAACTGCTACGTACTCCGCAATATCCTTCTTCATTCCGGTCCACCAGAAAATATCCTTCAAATCCAAATACATCTTGGTATTTCCTGGGTGAATCGAATATGGTGAATCATGTGCCTCTTGCAAAATCAACTTCCTGATCTCCGGGTTATTGGGTACATAAACACGATCTTCAAACCATAGGGTATCGTGCTCATCCTCACGAAATCCTTTAGCTTTTCCTTGGCTCATTTTCTCTTTTATAGCAGCAATCTCTTTGTCAGTTTTCTGAGCTTCTCTGATTATGTCCATCAAAGTTGACTGAATCTCTAGTGCTGCTACATAGCCTCTCGGAACTATTTCCACACATAGTTCACGAAGATTTTCTGCTAACTCCTTGGGTATTTCTCCCGTCATTAACGTATTGACATGGCTCTTGCGGCTTAATGCATCAGCTACTACATCAGCCTTCCCGGGATGATAATGCAATCTCATATCATAATCCTTGATGAGCTCCAACCATCTCCTTTGTCTGAGGTTCAACTCCTTCTGCGTGAAAATGTACTTCAAACTCTTGTGATCCGTGTACACCTCACAATGATTTCCAATGAGGAAATGTCTCCATGTCTTCAATGCATGCACTACGGCTGCTAACTCCAAATCATGTGTGGCATAATTTAATTCGTGAGGCTTCAGTTGTCTTGAAGCATACGAAACAACTCTCCCTTCCTGCATAAGCACTGCTCCAAGTCCTCGACATGAAGCGTCGCAATACACCTCATAATCCTTGGTTTGATCTGGCCAAATCAACACTGTGAGGTAACCAAACGGTTCTTCAATTCCTGAAAACTTGCCTCACACTCCTCAGTCCATTTGAACTTAGTATCCTTCTTCAGCAACTCCGGCATAGGCTTCGCAATCTTTGAGAAGTTCTCAATAAATCTCCGGTAGTATCCTGCGAGTCCAAGAAAACTCTGGATCTCTCCAACTGTTGTTGGGGCTTCCCACTTGGTCATGGTTTCAACTTTAGCGGGATCTACCGCTATACCTTCTTCGGATATAACGTGTCCGAGGAATCCTACTTCCTTCAACCAAAACTCACATTTGCTGAACTTGGCATATAACTGGTGTTCTCTGAGCTTTCCAAGTGCCAAACGCAAATGCTCCTTATGCTCCTCTTCATTCTTCGAATATACCAGGATATCATCAATGAACACTACGACGAACTTATCCAAAAACTCCATAAACACTTTGTTCATCATGTTCATAAAATAGGCAGGCGCGTTAGTCAGGCCAAATGACATAACGGTATACTCATACAGCCCATACCTGGTGGTAAATGCTGTCTTCGAAATATCCTGTTCTCGAATCTTCAACTGATGGTACCCTGATCGCAAATCGATCTTGGAAATTACTTTAGCTCATTGCAATCGATCAAACAGATCGTTGATCATTGGTAGTGGGTACTTATTCTTGATTGTTACTTCGTTCAATCCTCGATAATCAACAACCATCCTTAACGATCCATCCTTCTTCTCCACTAGAAGTACTGGTGATCCCCAAGGCGAAGAACTTGGGCGAATGTAACCTTTATCCAGTAACTCCTTAATCTGCTTCTTAATTTCCACCAAATCTTTTGCTGGCATCCTATATGGTCGCTTTGATATTGGCCCAGTGCCTGGCAAAAGCTCAATCAAAAACTCAATGTCTCTATCCGGTGGCATGCCTGGCAACTCTTCGGGAAATACATCAGGAAAATCCTTTACCACTGGTACTTCCTCCTGCACAACTCCTGATAAGGAATTTACTTGTGTCCTCTTTGGCACATGCCGGGATACATACTTGATCCTTCTCCCTTCTGGTGTGGTAAGAAAAATTGACTTACTAGCACACTCAATATTCCCTTCATACTTTCATAACCAATCCATGCCTAATATCACATCCAATCCTTGAGATTCCAATACTACTAGGTCTGAGGGAAAACCATAGTTACCAATCCTTAATGGTAACCGATCACACCATAGACTAGCCATATACTCTGCTCCTGGCGAGGTTACTAACATGGGTGACCTAAGGGCTTGGGTTGGTAGGTTATACTTATCCGCAAATCCCCTTGATATGTATGAATGCGATGCACCAGTATCAAAAAGAACGAGTGCAGTAAATGACTTAACCAAAAACTTACCTATTACTGCATCTGGCTGAGCTTCAACCTCCTCCACCCTAACGTGGTTCACCTGTCCCCTATTGAAAGGGTTCGGCTTCTTCCCAGATCTTCCATTGCCATTTTGGCCTTCAGGACATTCATTTGCATAATGTCCTGTCTTCGAACACTTATAGCAAGTGACTTGGCTCAAGTCCTTCTTGGCTGGGGTTGATGGGTTGGTGCGGTTCTGTCCATTGCTTCCTCCATTCACATTACCATTCTTGGTGCCATTGTGATTGTGCGGGCTACCTACTCCATGGGTAATGCTGAAAATGTCCTCCCGGTCTAGGGGTAAAACGTGGCTTCTGCTGAGCTCCTGAATTATACTTTCCTTGTCCATACTTCCTCTTGCGGTTCTCAATTTGCTGCTGCTTCCCTTCAATCATAAGAGCACGATCTACCAACTCCTGGTAGTTGTTGAAGGTGGCTACCATCAACTGCATACTCAACTCATCATTCAATCCTTCCAAGAACTTCTCCTGCTTAGCTGCATCCGTAGCAACGTCATCTGGGGCATAACGTGCTAGCTTACTAAACTCCTCCACATACTGGCCAACTGTCCGTCCTCCTTGGCACAAGTTACGAAACTCACGCTTCTTCATGGCCATTGCTCCTGCTGAAACATGGGCAGTATGAAAAGCCTGCTGAAACTGATCCCATGTGACGGTGTCGACTGGGAAGGTGGCTGTGAAATTCTCCCACCAGGATGCTGCTGGTCCTTCTAACTGATGTGCGGCAAACTTAACCTTCTCCGCATCGGTGCATCCTGCTGTGGTCAACTCCCTAGCTATCTTGCGGAGCCAATCATCTGCTACTATCGGCTCGGTGCTACTGGAAAACACCGGCGGATTCAGCCTAAGAAAACGGGCTAAGTGGTCAACAGGTGGTGGTGGTGGGTTGTTGTTGTTGTTCCCCTGATTCTGATTCTGAACTAGCAACTACATCAAAGTGTTCTGCTGCTGGATCAACTGAGTGAGCTCCGGCGGAAAGGCAAATCCGGGGTCACATCTCGGAGGCATCTGGGGGTTTAGAAAAGATGAGATATAAGAATAGAGGGGGTCTAAAGAGAAAACACTACCCATATGCACATGAGGCAAAAGCAAACAATTCACTTCACTCAAACAAACAAACAAAGGCATTCAATCGATCTAGCTATCGCAAAGTGCTCGGACTACTATATTTACATGGTGGACTACTACTACTGATGAGGTGGTCTACTAGAAATATTCTATGGTTGTAGACTCCATGATATCTGCTCCTGCTTCATCAACATAGTCGTCATTGCTACTATCTTGTTCCGAGTCGGTGCCGTCGATGATGAGGTAGTCTTCCGGGCTAATCTCCTTGGGTTCTTCGTCTTCATCTACTGGTGTCGGGCCTCCCATAAATATTCCAATCTTCTTGATTAGATCGTCATTCTTCTCCACCAATACTTCAATTTCTTCTTCATAATCTTCACGTGTAGCCTTGAGTTCTTCCTCTAGTTCCTTGATTCTAGTCTTAGCCTTCTTCAGATCTATCATGTCGGTGCACATCTGATTCTCCTGTCGTCGAATGTGCTGATTTAACTCCTGAATAAAAGCTGCAATTGATCTATCTTTCCTGGTGCTGATCATCTCCCAGTGTTCATCTCGGCGTCCGCAAATCTGGTAGATAGTATCCTTGAGATCCTTGCGGTAGACTTCTCCAATGCGTCCCATGGCGATGTGAGCTGCCATACTCTTTCCTAGACTCCAAGTTGGTGCATCAAAAGAAAACTCTATGGGCTCAGTGACGGGCATGAACGTCCTTCCTGGAACTTGAACTTGAATCATCCAGCGCTCTTCTTCAGGTAAAGTGGCCTTGTAGGTTCCCGTGAAGCATGGTATTCCTATGTTCAGGTATCTAGTGACTTCCTTCAAGTGGCGTCCAAAGGGTGTATCTTCATCCGGTTGGGTGAACTTGTTCCTTGCATCCGCCATCCTAAAGAGTAGAAGAGATGAGAGGTCAGAAGAGAAGAGAGTGAGTAGTGATCTAGGTCTTTAGCTTAGTGGTTGTGTCCTACAGTCAGCGTGTGCTCTGATACCATCTTTGTAGCGACCAGACCTCAAACAGTCTGATCTCTGTGCTCCGGTGTCATCCCTGGATCAGTAATGCTGACACCACACAGTACTCGGAGGATTTATAGTACAGTAGCAATCACACACTTATTACATCGAATTTCTCAAAAGAGAACTTATTACAATAAATATGGCTTAAGGCCATCTAATAACGATAACAGCGGAAGGTTTGGAAGATAGGTGAGTCCATCAACTCCAACGGCATCACTGAGTATAGAACCACGACCTAAAAACTCCTTAATCATTGTCTGAAAAGTCTGCAACATTAACGTTGTAGCCCGAAAACGGGTCAGCACATGGAATATGCTGGCAAGGTAACACATAGAGAGTAATGGAATGCAACAGCTATACTATATGCATATTTGGCTGGTGGAAAGCTCTATGGTTAAAGTTTTTGCGTAAAGCCAATTTTTCTCTACTTCAAAGGAATAAATTTAATTACTATCATGGTGGTTGTTAAACATTGAGAATGGATGACAGCATTCTCAATCCCAATTAGGCATCATTAACCCAACAAAATTAACTTTAGAGTAACATGTTGAGATTCACATGAAAATTCAGGTACTAGATACTCAAGAAGTCCATAACCGGGGACACGGCTAACCATGATTAGTTTATTACACTCTGCAGAGGTTTGCGCACTTTTCCCCACAAGACTCGATCGCCTCCGTTTGTTTTCTCGCACTACATGGTGTTTGAGAAGACGGATGACCGAGACATGGTCTTTCAGAAGCGCTAGCACCTTACGATCGGGTAGACCGTACCACCTACATCCCCTACATCTGCTAGTCTACCATTGTAAGAGTTCGCACAACTTAATCAACTATGCCAGAGCCCATAATGGCTTGTGGCTGCACACGGAAGTTTCTAGTATGAATAATCTCATGATCCCTTTGAGCCTGGGTGGCGGTCCAAAAAAAAACAGGCAAGTCCTGGAATACCCAGGTGCCTCAATCCACCCAGATGTGTGTTTAGGTTGCCACCTTAGTTAAACCATTGATTAACAATCTCACATCTGTCATGGATATCACTCACCCAATCCACGTCTACTAGCATAGCATGGCATAATAAGCAAACGTAGAAGTAACTCCCAAAGGTTTGATAATAAACAGGTAATAGGTACTACCTCATCTACTTCCCATCCCACAATTTAATTAGATCCTATTCATGCAATGTGTGATGATTGATCTAATGCAATAAAACTGGGTTGTAGAAAAAGGTATGATCAAAGTGTTACTTGCCTTGCTGATGATCCGCGAAACCTAACGATTCGAAGTAACAGGCGGCGCACTCCGGGTATTCTATCGCAGACAAACAAACAAGCATACAATAAGTACTCATCTAATGCACAGGTAAAACTCAAATAAGAGATCTAACCAGAAGGTTCAACTTAAGAACCCTGGTTTGCAAAAAGAATCAAATCGAACGAAGCAAAAGAAATCAAACGGCGAAAGAAAACAACTTCGTTCTAGAAATCTGGATCTAAATCAAATTTTACAGTAGCAAAAACTTGTTTAAGTTGATTATTCAGAAAGAGGGTTTCGAGACGAAACTCCAGGCGCTTGAATCGCCTGATTCCGATAAACGAGCGAAAAGTTATACTAAAACGAAAATCGGATCAGAAATCGCGATCAGAAAATAACCGCGGAAAAATCCGACGAAAAAGAAAAACGACGAACGGAAATTATTTTTTTATAAAAATTATGCTCGGAAGAAAAATAAAAAGAAATACTAAACGGACTCCAAAAATCACGAAAGAAATTTTCCCTGGTTTATAAAATCAAGCCCGAAAAAGGGTACATTTATTTGGGCCCTAAACGAAATTTTGAAAAACGCGCATTTTTCCTAAATTCAAATAAATTACCGGAAAACTCCGAAATAAAACTTATTTGATTTTTTTATTAAATCCTCAATATCTCTATATTTTGGGAAAGTCATTTTATTCCCTCTCTCATATTTTTGTAATAGAAATAATTGATGATAAAATAAATAAAATCAAATGATCCTGTTTACAAAATTTGAGAAAACTCAAATATGTAAATAACGAAATCCCCAACTCTCTCCGTGGGTCCTTGAGTTGCTTAGGATTTTCTAGGATCAAAACCAAAAGCAAAATAAAATATGATATGCATGATGATCTAATGTATAACATTCCAAATTGAAAATTTGGGATGTTACATTATTTCTATGTCAATATTTAACTTTTATCTTGAATCTTTCGGATCTGAATATTCATGCCACAATTAAGAAGAATTACATTGAAATTATGCCTAGTAGCATTCCACATCAAAAATTCTGTTTTTATCATTTACCTACTCGAGGACGAGCAGGAATTAAGCTTGGGGATGCTTGATACGTCTCCAACGTATCTATAATTTTTGATTACTCCATGCTATAATATCTTCTGTTTTCAACATTATTGGGCTTTATTATTCACTTTTATATTATTTTTGAGACTAACCTATTAACCGGAGGCCCAGCCCAAAATTGCAATTTTTTTGCCTATCTCAGAGTTTCGCAGAAAAAGAATATCAAACGGAGTCCAAACGGAATGAAACCTTCGGAAACGTGATTTCCGGAATGAACATGATCCAGGAGACTTGGACCCTACATCAAGCAACCAACAGGGAAGCCACGAGGTAGGGGCACGCCTACCCCCCCCCCCCCAGGCGCGCCCTCCACCCTCGTGGGCCCCCTGTTGCTCCACCAACATACTCCTTCCTCCTATATATACCTACGTACCCCCAAACGATCTGATACGGAGCCAAAACCCTAATTCCACCACCGTAACTTTCTGTATCCACGAGATCCCATCTTGGGGCCTGTTCCGGAGCTCCGCCGGAGGGGGCATCGATCACGGAGGGCTTCTACATCAACACCATAGCCCTTCCGATGAAGTGTGAGTAGTTTACCTCAGACCTTCGGGTCCATAGTTAGTAGCTAGATGGCTTCTTCTTTCTTTTTGGATCTCAATACAAAGTTCTCCCCCTCTCTCGTGGAGATATATTCTATGTAATCTTCTTTTGTGGTGTGTTTGTTGAGACCGATGAATTGTGGGTTTATGATCAAGTTTATCTATGAACAATACTTGAATCTTCTCTAAATTATGTTATGTATGATTGGTTATCTTTGCAAGTCTCTTTGAATTATCAGTTTGGTTTGGCCTATTAGATTGATCTTTCTTGCAATGGGAGAAGTTCTTAGCTTTGGGTTCAATCTTGCGTTGTCCTTTACCAGTGATAGTAGAGGCAGCAAGGCACGTATTGTATTGTTGCCATCGAGGATAACAAGATGGGGTTTTTATTATATTGCATGAATTTATCCCTCTACATCATGTCATCTTGCTTAAAGCATTACTCTGTTCTTATGAACTTAATACTCTAGATGCATGCTGGATAGCGGTCGCTGTGTGGAGTAATAGTAGTAGATGCAGGCAGGAGTCGGTCTACTTGTCTCGGACGTGATGCCTATATACATGATCATACCTAGATATTCTCATAACTATGCTCAATTTTGTCAATTGCTCAACAGTAATTTGTTCACCCACCGTAAAATACTTATGCTCTTGAGAGAAGCCACTAGTGAAACCTATGGCCCCCCTGGTCTATCTTCCATCATATTAATCTTCCAACAATTAGTTATTTTCATTGCCTTTTATTTTACTTTGCATCTTTATCATAAAAATACCAAAAATATTATCTTATCATATCTATCATATCTCACTCTCATAAGTGACCGTGTAGGCATTGACAACCCCTTATCGCGTTGGTTGCGAGGATTTATTTGTTTTGTGTAGGTGTGAGGGACTCGCGCGTAGCCTCCTACTGGATTGATACCTTGGTTCTCAAAAACTGAGGGAAATACTTACGCTACTTTGCTGCATCACCCTTTCCTCTTCAAGGGAAAACCAACGCAGTGCTCAAGAGGTAGCAGGCTAGCCATTTTCAGCAAGAAAAAAAACACAACTGGGCTCATGATGTGGTAAACACAAATAAAACCCTGGCTAGATGGGCCACAACCCCCGCACTACCCTGTTGTTACCCTGATCCATCGCTAAAAATAGTATAAATAACAACTGCTTGTTCCTCAAAACAAAGTAAATAAAAACTTCGCGACCTGCTCGGTCCCTGGTGTCAGCCGCTCGTTGTGTAATTCTCTCATTTATTGACTATGTTGACAATGGCGTGAGCCCTAGATGTCCAACCATTAGGAGGAACCATTTCATTGGGCTTGTAATAAGGAGGCACTTGCTTGCGTACTGCCATGACGCTGGTGGGTCCCTACTATCATCCTCTCCATGTACAGTCATCTCCTTGTTCATGTCGGTTGTTGACGATGTGGACAACACAAGAGGGCGACGAACCGAGCACGGCAAGTGACCCAAGGCGGAGGACAACGGCAAGGCCTCGGACGGAACGAACAGGAGTCGTGGAAGATATGAGGGTTGACTGGTTCGGGTGCGGGTGCGTGTTGGGGCTGACATCGCCGGAGAATAACAGGACATGTGGGGGAATAGAGGGAGGGACTGGCCAACATTTGAGGATACGGTAGGGCGGCGGAGGCACAGCCATCCATGGGAGGCGGGAGCAGGCAGAGCCGACGGGGTGGTTTGGTTTGGGCGGCTGGAGGAAGAAGACAAGAGATAGAAGATACACGACAGATGTTGGATGTCAATCCAATGGCTGGTAGGCAGAATCGTTTGTTGACTAGCTAGTAAGTCGACACCACCTTGGATAGGCTATTTACTCGTGGGTACCAAACGTCAGAATCCAAATCTGTCACGGTCATGCAGCCTTTCCTATGAAAATTTACAGCCCATTTGGTGTGCTAGTTCAAAATAAGTTTGTGGGTGCTGGTGGGGGCTAATCACTTGGCTTCTATAATGCACAGTGAGCTCAAGCAGCCGGCGAGAGTGATGTTATTTCCTTTGGTTGTGATTTGTTATAAAATTTCACTCTAAATTAAACTAATGGCAAGACATTTGCCTTGTTTCAAAGAAAATATGACGGTCACAGTCGAGTTGAAAAGGGCAAGAACATCTAACTCTAGCTTACAAACTGCACAAAAACACGAGGGTTAATTGTTCATCGGGTTTAGACAAAACCCAGGTTGAAAAGGGCAACAACATCTAACTCCAGCATTGTTTTCAGCAGTCACAGTCAAATGGATCGGTCAGGTCCATAGAATGAACATCCTGGGTCATAAAATTTACTGGATTATGACCACAATATGTTGTAAATAGAAGCCCGACATGTCCAGAAGCTCTTTTGCGCACCTGAAACTCCTTTTTTTTTCCTCTTCGACATACCCATCCATCAAAACCATGCTGCTGATAAACTTAAGCCTGATGGACAATAGTAACCTCGCATTCAGCACGAAGAATGTGACAAATCTAGTGTTTGCATGGTTGGCTACATATCGTTCTAGCGTTATTGTCTTCAATCGAATGTCATGAGAAGTGAGAACATCCCGGTGCTTACGAACCCACCGATAGGTTATAACTTTCTCACCCCGTCCTGTTGCCTAAATAGACATGAAGGTTGAATACAGTTAAGGTCTAAAAAAAAGAGTGTCGAAAGAGCAACAACTGAACGGTTAATTCTAGTACACTATATGCGGGCTTCCAATGTGCGTGAAATTATCACCTTTATATACAACTTCTCCAGACATGGAAAGCATTGCAGTAAGCCAATAATCTTGTTCAAATCAAAACTATTCATTTGGATATATAAGATCTTGACAGAATCCAGCACCATTGATAGGCTATCCATGGAGAAACTCTGCAGTGAGCATATAACATAATATTAATACAAAATGTGTACTCCAAGATGATATATAACTTATGCGCAGAAATTTAAAATGCAGCTTATGGTTACAAGTGTAGATGATAATATAAAGTACCTGAAGAACTATGGAGCCAAACACCATCTTGAAATGAGCACAGAGATCATGTATCACACCCAAGGTCTCCAGTTTAGGCGCAGAGAGGATGGTTATTTGCGATGGTGAATAACTAGAATCAAGGATCAACCTTTGAAGTGAAGGGGCATCTTGGATGATGGGCTGCCTTCCATCAAAAGAAATTCCAATTCTTACAAGGAAAGGCGACTCTGTTTGGAGACAACCGATTCTAACTGTGAAAACAAGCACAAAGCACTCCAGGGCAGGGCAACTGGAGTGGATGATGCTATGCAATGAGGCCTCCGATATACGACCCACACAAGTGAAAGTTTCTTGAGAAATGGGAGTCGAAGGTTTAGTACCAGATTGTCTGGTAGGTAGCACAACACAAAGGTGGCGGCGTCGAGAGAGGAGGAAAACCGTGAGATGGATATCGGTGCTGAGGGCACAAGTACATGGCGTTCAGTATCTTGTAGGTGATTTCCAGGTGAATAGTAGAACTCAAGCAATTGTAGTTCTGTGAATTCAGGGGATTTCAGCCAGGCATCCACCGTGCAGGGCGAGCCCTGGTGGGAGGAGATGATGGCTCTGGGGATTTCAAAATCATCGAAGAGAGATAGCTGACGACAGTCGAGATTAAGGGGCACGACGTGCCATAGAGGGCGTCACCGAATTCAGAGGACTTGGGTGCGGGAGCAATCCTTGGTGGGGAGAAGCGAGATGATCTCCCCAAGGACGGCGTCCGGGAGATTGTTGATGCGGTCCACCCAAGATTCTACGGGTTCCTGGGATCCAGTGGGAGCGGGGTCGCGGCTTCTCCCCGCGTTGCCGGGTGCGGGATCTACAACAGGCGTCGCCACTGGCGGGAGCCTCATCTTCTTGGCGCTGGGGTCAACAGACTCCATTTTCCTCGAGGGCGTCGTGTCGCGCTCAAGGATTTGAGCAGAGTAACGAATGACGAGCCTAGTTGTAGTGCGAGTGAAGAAGAAGGGGAGCTGGGGTTTTTTCTATAGTAGTGAGGAAGAATGGGAGCCGGGGTTTTCTGTAGGAGTGAGGTGAGGAATTTAGGGGTACGAGTGGAGCGAGCTGACGTGAGGTGGGTGGGAGTGAGGAGGAAGAAGAGCACCCAGGTTTTTTGGGGGCGGTGTGCTGGGTGTGGCTAGCGCCTCTCATTAAGTAAATATATGGGTTTTTGAATTGATTTTATTATTTACTAGGGTGGATGCACTGTTTTGTCTTGGGCCCAGAGAAACAATTACTACTAGTATAGTGGAGACAATCTGCAGCTACCCAGAAAAACAATTACTACTACTAAAGTGGATACACTACCGCATCTGGCTCCTCCTAGGTCATCAAAACGTCTCCCTCCACTGAATGTATTTTTACTTTTGTTCACCGACATGCGGGCCATGCAGCGCGCAGGCCCAAATG
Organism: Triticum dicoccoides; assembly: GCF_002162155.2. Classification (NCBI taxonomy): domain Eukaryota; kingdom Viridiplantae; phylum Streptophyta; class Magnoliopsida; order Poales; family Poaceae; genus Triticum; species Triticum dicoccoides. Next base: position 272,583,437 of record NC_041380.1, on the reverse strand, counting down.
CCATCCACCAAATTAGAAGGCAGTATGCAGGCGGAAAGTCACCCCAGTCATAGCGCGGCAATAACGAGCTGTCGTATCACAAAACCCCACCTCCCCATAGTCTAAGTTTGATGGACGAAGCAACCATCATTTCACTCTTCGCTGAATCCCCTTCTCCCTCACCGTCTTCAAGAAAGCCAACACTCGCATCTGACACTGTTCTTCTCTCCCAACGAAGGGAATGTAAGCGGATCCGTGATGTTGGTATATTTTCATTCAGAGAAAAAAAAGAACTTTTTTAAAGCAGTAACCGATCCTCACTCTTTTTTTGTTTCATTGTCATTGCGATTGTGTTTTCCTTTCAGTGGTCTCCTAGTATTCGTCGGTTTCATGATGGACCAAGGAGAACCAGGCAAAGATCTTCCGATATTGGAGCAGACGCAGGAGGCTGATCCCCATGAGACAGAGAGCTCCAAGAAGATGGAGGCAGCCACCGAGCCGACCCCAGATACGCTAACGGCTACTACTGAGATGGTCAACGCCCCATTTGAGGTTACAACCCCCGTGGCCCTATAGGAGCAGTTTTCCCCCTTTGAGGATGTGTCCCCCCACCCACCCCCCCCCCACCCCACTGAGCTTCCCAAGGTGATTTTCTTCTTTGCCGATCTCGATTGTGGTTTTTCATCTAAGTATGTGGTGATAAATAATGCAAATTCTATTATCTTCGATGCCATGCTATACATAGTGGTTTAAATAACTTGTGTTTCTTATACCGGAAAGTAATTCAAAATTTGTTTCTGTTTCAATTAGAGCCCTGATGCAGACAAGGATTGTGTGGTTGTACATGTCACTCGCTATGAGGTGGATGACCTGAATATATGCACTGGGAAAACAGAGTTCTTAAGCTGTTGGATCCTAGAAGCCATTTGCGCTTATACCGATGTCGAGTTGTATTCTAGCCTCACTGTTGTCAGGCGTGTTGTCTAGGGTGTACTGAAGCATAAGAAGTTCAAACGTACTCCTTCGTTTGTGAGGCATACTGTTCTTGTCAAGCTTACGTAGGAAGGTGATGTGGCATGCCTCCACAAATAAGTTTATGAGTGGCAAGGCCACAAGGTTATCTTCATGAAGGTTCACAGGATTGAGCTAATGTCGGACGTCCTTGATGATGTTCATGGCAAGGTCCGTCTTGTGTCCAACCCAAATTAGACCGAGGCATGAAATAGTTGCCCCAGCTAGTGTTTAATAGTAGTTTGGATTGTGTCTAATTATCTGAACTTTGCTATTATCGAGCCCTCTGGGCTAGTACTCTGTTTGAATCCGTCTATGAGAACTGCTGCTACTTTTGTGTGCCCGTGAATCATGTGAGAACCATCATAATTGTTGCCGAAACATATGCGTTCTCACTAGTTTTTTCATGAATATGGCATGGTAATACATAAGTTGTCACGGTTTATCATACGAGCAGTGTGTGTTTGATGAAATAGAGTACTCATTCGAGAACAGTGCACTGACATATACATAAGTACTTGTAAACACTGTTGGTGCTACCCCACTTGTAAGTAGTTGTGCAAAACACGGCACATTGGCTTAGCTCACTTCAACACTAGGCTATCGACCAGCTAACCATCAATAATCTGTTGTTTGACATATAAGCAACTACGTATCTTGTTACAGTGGTTCATGCAGTTAACTGAGGCCACAATGTAAATTCCAAATGTTCACACGCTAGTCCAGCGTTCATGTGGAACACTCACATTAAACTCGGCTTCATAAAAAACTTGAAAAGCATAAGTTAAGCAATTTTATACATCTCAATGATTCATAGAACATAAGAAACATATACTACTTCACAGCAAAATACAAAGTTGTGAGAAGGTTTACAAATCAGCAAAAAATCAAGCAAGGCTTCTCTGAGCAAAGGGCCTCCCGGTAGGCTTAAATTTCCTGGAGTTCACTCTGATTTTTTCTTGTTGCCACCATCCAGGGTTAGGTTCTCTCATTTAATAATAACCAATTGTAATTGTGTTCTCAGCTGGAATGCTGAACTGAACCATGTAGTGTATAGACCAGCTAAAATTCTTGTGCATTCCACTAAATTTAAGCACCGCTATTTGTAGAAATAAGCATATGACAATGCCTCTTGTCCGCGCACCTGTCCAAAAAACCTCCGTGCAACCATGACAGCTAGTCCTCGGTCCATGGATGAACTGGTAGAAAGTGCATTCCGGACTAGGATGTAGTTGTTTTCGCTCGTCCCTGCACTGCAATCAGGAAGTAAACTGTACGAATCAACTTCTTTTAGATTATGTTGGTCATTCTACCTAGTTACTACCAATGTAGGAATACCTGGAACACTGGTGGTTAGAGGACGGCAGCTAGGAATAGCCATCTCATTTTGTGCGGTTGTACTAAAACTGAGGTGTATACTTTTGATTGCGCAGATAGAAACGATATGGAGACAGACATCCCTGATTGCGCAAATACAAAATACGGTTATTTAAACAGTGACATATATTTCCAGTGGCGTATGATTAACATCAGCATCTATTGTGTTATAATTGGCACTAGATTGTATGAAAGTTCCCTTAAGTAAGTAGCATCACATCACATCAACACTGCCACTAGATTAACATGCAGAACAATAGCATTAGTATTACTGTCATGAGAGTAGCACATGGTTAGTAAATGTGTAATATATTTGTGCAGTTCCACTGGGATGAAGCAATGTTAGCGGTGTGAGATTTAAGTGTAACTGCAAAAACACAATTCATGGGAAATAAAGCAAAACGGAAGCACTTCATAAAATGGTGGTGGCATTGCTTCAATTTATCGATGGCACAAGACCATTACTTATAGTGACATTAGGTGGCATTGCTTAATGCTTCATGTGATTTTACATTAACGGTAGCGATATGGGCGTAGGGACAGCAGGGGCATAAAGTGGTGAGGCAAATGTGGTTGCCGAGAGCGGCAAACACTAAGGCAGCATGTCTGCATTTGTCCCATTTTTAATCTCCTAGGTGACATTTTCCTATGCGAGCACAGGAAATCTAGACATGCGCATTCTCATTTGTGTTGTCCCCCAACACCCCTGACTTTCTTTCCTTTTTTGACCAAGAGATAGGTCCACTTCCCCCACCCTTCGCCATCCACCATGCTTTCTTAACCTTTTCAACCAAGAGACCAGTTGGGTAGCCAGTATCTACTACTTTCCCCCGTTTCCTCTTAGAACCAAGTCCTAGATTCATGCTACAGCTTTCCCACTTTCTTCCCTATTTGAACCAACTCTTAGATTCGACTGTATGAACTAGCTTTACCTCTAATAATAGTAAAAGTCTAGGTGGCTTTGGAACAGCCGACGGAAGTAGAAAAAGATTCACACGCAGCCACGTGGGGAGCTGGGGCAGTAGAGCAAGGCAGGTTTCGAAGGAATATATACCCGAGGGTCGTCGGCATGTGGCAAAGATGGCGTCGGGAGGCTGCATCTTAGCCACAATACCGCAGGGAGGAAGAAGGGGTCGGAGGCCCTCCCGAGCCGGCGCTCTCTCGGAGAGAACGGCATGGCCGCCGATCGGGATGCGCGGGCAGCCATTGGTCTCCTCCCTCGCCGCCGACGACAGCGTGAATGATGCACCTACACCCCTGCCCCGGTCGAGGTGGTCCGGCCGGATTTGTGACCAGTGGTGAGCAGAGAGAGAGTGTGGCCACCTATGTCTTTCTTAGATCTAGAGAGCATGAGAGAGTGAAAGAGAGGAACCCTAGTAAAGCAAGCGCTAAGGCTACTGCTTATATATATAATGGAGTGATTTTGTTGTACCAGCTTCAAAAAAATGCGCTCCTACGTGTACCCGCGAGTGGGTGTGAGAGAACTAGTGCGTGTGTGCACCGCTTCTCTTCGTGAGAGTACAATATACTATGCCCAAAGAACGTTCGCCACAAGAGCAATAGTATAAGTGTGTGACGTGTGAGCTAAAATAAAAGGGGCGCGACGTCTTTTGTTTTTTAGAAGTTCTGAGGGTAGGGTGTGAAGAGCACATATGTGTGTGACGTCTACCTGCAGATAGACGGTGTGTGCGAGAGGACTCAGGAGAGTCGTGACTCGTGAGGGTGCGTGTGTGCGAGAGAGAGAGAGAGAGAGAGAGAGAGAGAGAGAGAGAGGGGGGGGATATCCGTTTCCCGACGAATACCGTAAGAACCGTTAGATCGGCATCCGACAATGTCAGTTTTGCCATGTCATTTAACAAAATAGCCACTCCTCCTACACACAAATCTTCCACGTGAGTGTTAGCAACTGCCATATGCTCCTCCCTCTGTTCCAAAATGCAGTGCATAGAGCTTTATTGAAATTTTGAACCTCGCAAACTTTTACCGAGTTTTCGTGTACCAAAATGCACATATAGAATACCTAGTATATATAATTTCATTCATCTTCAAGAGGTAACTGTAAAGATGGGGGAGGATTCTACAAAGAAAGACTGTCGTATCCCCTGCAGCAATTTCAACCATCCTTTGGTGTGGAGGAATATCATAGGAACTCTATATGATATGATTTTTATAGGATTTTTTCCTTTAGAGCCAATTGGTTCATAGGAATAGATTCATATACTCCACATTCAAAGGAAATAAACATGATATCATTTTTTATAGCTTTAGAGCCACTTGGTTCATATGAATGGATTCCTATACTCCCATAATTTCAAAGGAAAATAAACATTAGCGTATATTAAATAGAAAAGTTCCTATGATGTGAACCAAATGGCATCTCTTTTCTAATCCCTCCTCATAAGAGTTGAGATACATGTCATCTCTAGATTCAATAGAAAAGTTCCTATGATGTGAACCAAATGACGTATCTTTTTCAATCCCTACTCATAGGAATTGAGATACATGTCATCTCTTTCCCTACAACATCCATCTCAATTCCTAAATAGCTAGTACAACTCACTAGTAGCTTTTTTCCTAGACATGCAACTATGGCACAAGAACACGACATGCATGCAAGTCATAAATCACATTGTTTTTGTATTCTATGCATGCAAGCACCACATCATCAATTCGTGCATGTTACTCATAAGTTATTTCTTGCATTAAATTTTGTATTGACAATGTATGTGCTGGTCACATGCACACATATGTAGTTCACATTCACATTTTTGTTAGAAATGTCATTCTTTTAACTGCAATTTATTTTTTCTCTCTGTACTCCCTCCGTCTAGGTGTGTAAGTCATCTTCCGAAAACCAAATAATCCCAAAACACTTAGCCATGGTACATTAACTCCCTCCTCGTTTCTTGTTTCGTGACATATCAACCAATAAGAGATGTGGGTCGTGCATGCTTTCAATGGCTTGAGACTTTCAAACATGACATGCAGTGGTTAATTCATTGCATGAAATGCTATTAACTAGCAAAAAAACCAAAGATGACTTATACACCTAGATGGAGGGAGTATTGCATTTTCTTTTTAAGCATACATTCACTTCCCATTAGTTATAGATGTTTTTGGAGGGACTTTTATGCATTATCTATACCCCTATATAGTGTGCGAATAACTTTGAAAGATGGTCGTTGGATGAAGCTAATCCGACAGTGTAGAGATGGCAAATCCGAGCACTATTGGCCGTTGGATATCATCAACATTCCACAAGATTCTGCCACATGTACAATCTAGAAGACTCCATGGTTGAACTTAAGCATAATGCACAAACCTCAAAACACAAGTACTTCTCCTTTGTTCTAGAATCTTCTGTATCATAATTGCCTAGACTTTTTTTTCTCTAAATGAATTGCCATTATTTGTCTTTTTTAATTTATGCTTTACAATGTACAATCCCATGAATCTTAACCTTTTTATAAAAGTAATTGATTTTGAATGAGATGAACTATAAGAACTAAAAGAACATCTACATCATGCATATATGACTCAAAGCTTACATGCTATAGTGTGTATTTATTCATAATTTGGTTTCCAAATCTCATGCGTTCAATGCATGTGTACCTTACTAGTTTTGAGTAGAGTAGAAAATTTCACGCGGTTGCGGGTATATCAAAATGCAGGGCCCATGCATCATTGCCTTTCGGATGAACCTACGTCCACAATTTTTTGTACGTATATCTCCGCTGGTCCCCGAACCCAAAATGTTGCCTCGTTCCCGTAAAACCAAGCGGCGCACATATATTAAGGCGTCGACTCGAACTCAATCCCTCACCCTTTTACTATGACATGGCCCCGCACGCCGTAGTACGCCTACAAACCCTACCGCCGCACGCATCATCGGTTTTCTTCAAGACGACGAGGGAGGAGCAGATTTGTAGTGGAGGCGCTTTCAAAAAAAGGATTTGTAGTGGAGTCCCCTACCCTAGGGTGCCCTAGGTAGCTGCCGCACGCATCATTGGTTTTCTCTTTTCTTTATGCTCTTGCGCCCTAGAGTAAAATGATGGTTGCTTCGTCCGTCCATCTTAATGCGGGAAAGGTGGGGCTTTGTGATATGACCCTTGATCGCTCATTTACTACTACTGCGGCGCTATGACCGGGGTTCCTCCAAGTCCAACCGCTGCTCTGAACTATAATTTGGTGCGTCGCACGTGGAACAAGACGGTGGATGAGCCACGTGTCGGCCAAAGGGGTCCTGTTAAGTTTGTCGCCATTTTGTGTGTGGACTGACCCTGCTTGAGTTGCTACGCCAACACGACAGGAGCAGCCTACCACTTGGTTTTCCTCCTTGGTGAATCCCAACTATATTGATCTAAGAAGATACTATACTACCCTCTCCGTCTTGGTTTATAGGGCATGCACGTAGTTCTAGGTCATCCATTTGACTAATTAAATATGAGTTACTATGTCACAAAAAGTATATCATTGGATTCTTAAGCGGATGTAGTTTCTAAACATATATTGTTCATCACATATATAGCCAGTTAAATTCTCAACCTAGAATGACATGTGATGATGTCCTGGACTAGGGGGTACTCACGACGTCGTCTCCCGATCTGTTAGATTGGGCCGAGGACCCCCATGGCCGTATACTCATGGGCCAGTTCGGACAGCTGCCGCATACATGGAAAATTCCACAAGACTTGGTGATCAAGACAATGACTCCTCCCCACCGGCGTATTCGGCTAGGACTCTTGCTATCCTGGGCCTCTTGTGCATTATATAAACCGAGGCCAGGCTAGTCGATAGATCATATACAACAATCATACCATAGGCTAGCTTCTAGGGTTTTAGCCTCTACAATCTCGTGGTAGATCAACTCTTGTAATACTCATACCATCAATATCAATCAAGCAGGACGTAGGGTATTACCTCCATCAAGAGGGCCCGAACCTGGCATAGATCAAGATTAGGATTAGTCACTCCGAGTATCGGAGAGGTATCTCTGGGCCCTCTCGGTAATGCCCATCACTATAAGCCTTGCAAGCAATGTAACTAATGAGTTAGTTACAGTATGATGCATTAAGGAATGAGTAAAGAGACTTGCCGGTAACAAGATTGAACTAGGTATGATGATACCGACGATCGAATCTCGGGCAAGTAACATACCGATGACAAAGGGAATGACGTATGTTGTTATGCGGTTTGACCAATAAAGGTCTTCGTAGAATATGTAGGACCCAATATGAGCATTCAGGTTCCGCTATTGGTTATTGACTGGAGATGTGTCTCGGTCATGTCTACATAGTTCTTGTCGGCGTTCTGGGAACGGGGGTCCCCAGACTTGCCTGCCTGCGGCCTGCGGCGTGGCTCAAAGGGGGGCCCAGCACGGCCTATCTTCACCAACACAGACCCAAGACCCTCGCGAGGGGCCAAGCCTCGCGGGGCGGACGACGCGGAGCTTCCTCAGGCACGGCCTCACCAGGCTGGCTCGCGAGGAGGCGGAGAGATCAAGGCGGGGTACCTCATGAGGTGCCCGTGATGCAAGCCATGACGACCAAGGGCGCCAGGCGGGCGCCAGCCCGCGCAGTGTCCTCCTTTCCTCTTTGGTGAAAAGGGAGCAAGCACAGCCGCGGAGTACCGAGGCGTCAGGCAAAGGTTGCCATTTCGGTGCAACAAGACCAAGACCAGGAGGACTGCAAGACGGAGGTCATCGTGGAGCCCAAGACGGCGTCACCACCAGAGCTTTATGCAGGCGAAGACTACTTTTGTCAGGATAGCTGGTACCAGCTGTCCCCCTTCAAATTAGCCCGCCATTGTTGGCTCCCTTCCCGCTCGATATTTGGGAAGAGGACCAGGGCCTCTATAAATAGGACCAGCCCCCCATAGGATCAGGGGGAGAATCAGAATCAGAGAGAGAGAGAGAGAAGGGTGACTGAACTCCTCCCAGCAGTTCATTGCCCCAGCCAAGAACAAACCCTCGCGAGACTGTTATTCCTTATATTGTTCATCATCATCAGCCCAAGAGGCAATCCACCACGCCACACACTGGAGTAGGGTATTACACCACAACGGTAGCCCGAACCAGTATAAACCCTGTGTCTCTCGTGTTGTTCTTTCCATAGCTTAGATCTTAGCGAGGCGGAGGGGTGCAGGTAGGTAGGAGGCGAAATCTCCGCGCGCACCCCAGTGTTCGAACCTCAAGGGTCTGCCGGAACCCGAAATTCGCCATTTGGCGTGCCAGGTAGGGGTGTGCCGGAATTCATCTTCCACCATCCCGTTCTCCTCCGACCATCGCGCCCATGTCTGACGCTCGTCGGGCCCGCACCGAGCACCGGGCCGCTCTCGCTTCCCGCGTCGCCCAGATGGATCCTGTCGGCGGGCGTCCTCGCCGTTCCCCGTCACCTGCCGTCAACGCCGCCATGCGGGGGCAAGCAGCAAGCATCGTCTCAGCATCCGTCCGTGCGGCAAGACGGCCGCACCGCAACTCCCTCGCTCACCCCAGCTGGTTCTTCGTCCCGCGCGCTTCGCGCACCCATGGAGGCTCGAGCTACGCTCATCGCGGCAAACGAGCTCCTGCACTACCGTCCCGTCGACGACGTCTATGAAGAATGGCTCGACCGCGTCGCCGAGCTCGTCCGCGCCGCAGGGGGCTCTCCTGCGCCGTCCGTTCCGCTACACCGCACCCCGCCCCGCGCGGGCGACGAAGCTCCGGCGGCGCCCCGGCCGCCTCCTCCTCAAGAAGGCGCCATGGCTCCAAGGCGCGTGGCCCCTGGGCAGAACCCGCTCCGTCAGGTGCCAGCGCAGCAAGAGCAGAGCTGCCAGGAAATCCCTCGCCCGCAAGAAGCGGCCCGGGCGCTCCCTGCTCCAGCACGTCGCGACCATGCTCCTGCTCCCGCACATCAAGACCCAGCTGCAGCGTGTGGGGACATGCAAGACCAAGCTCTCTGTCACCCAAGGCCTCCCGTGGCCACAGCAGGCTGCCATGCCTTCACCACCGAGCTACACAGCGTCGCGTGGCCCGGCAAGTTCAAGCCAGACCTGCCTCCTCGTTACGACGGCACGGCTGACCCTGCGGAGTTCCTCCAGCTCTACGAGCTGGGCATCGAAGCTGCCAACGGAGACGAGAAGGTCATGGCGAACTGGTTTCCCATGGCACTCAAGGACGGGGCCCGCACCTGGCTCCTGAACCTGGCTCCAGGTACGATCTCCTCCTCGGATGAGATGCGCACCCGCTTCATCGCCAACTTCTAAGGTACTCGCGACCGGCCACCCACCATGAGCGACATGCACCGCATCAAGCAACAACCCGGGGAGACCCTGCAGAAGTACATCCAGCGCTTCAACAACGCACGCCTCAAGATTCCCAAGGTGACTGAGGAGGCCATCATCTCAGCCTTCTCCGACGGTGTGTGCGATGTCAAGATGAAGGAGGAGCTGGCGATGCATGAAGACCTGTGCACTTCCTTGGAGCTGTTCAACTTGGCAACCAAGTGCGCCAGGGCTGAGGAAGGGCGTCTCTCCCTCCTCGAGCTACCTGCCGCAGACCCAGAAGAGAAGAAGCCCAAGGCCAAGGATGTGAAGCACAAGGGGGCTGCCGTGCTCGCGGTAGAACCAGACACCAAGCGGGGCAAAGATCAGCCCGAACCTTTCAAGGGCAGCCGGTATTGTGTGTACCACGACCTCCACACCCACAACACCAACGAATGTCAAGAGCTCTGAGCCGCGCGGGAAGGAAGGATCGGCCGTCGCCCCGACCGCGGTGACCGAGGCTACGGTCGAGGAGGAGGAAGGAACGCAGGACGCTGGGAAGACCATGGCCCGCGCCAAGGGTGGCGCGATCAACCTCGCGAGGATCGCTGGCAAGACCCGCCTCGCGAGGGAGACTGGAGGGATCAGCCTCGCGAGGATCGCCCGCAAGGCAACGCAGGCCTCCCTCCGCTGCTGCCGCAGCCAGGGAGAAACAAGGACCACCACCAAGACGAGGGGGCTGGGGGCTTCCAGGAGCCGCGCGCGATCACCTGCATCCTGGGCGGGGCTTAGGCCCCAGCCTCTCAACGCATCTTCAAGCAGTTCGCCCGCGAAGTGAATGCAGTCCTCCCCAAGCTTGAAGCCACGCGCCCTCTCAGGTGGTCGGCGTGCGCCATCATGTTCAGCTCAGCAGATCAGCTCAAGTGTGCGGCTACAGCCGGAGTCCTCCCAATGCTTTGTTCCCCAATCATCAGCAACGTGGTGGTCACCAGGACCCTCATCGATGGCGGGGCAGGGCTCAACGTCCTGTCCATGGAAACATTCAACAATCTCCAAGTGCCCTACAGCCAGCTTCAGCCAACCAAGCCTTTCTCCGGAATCACCGACGGCTCCACGGTCCCGATTGGGCAGTTCCGCCTCCCTGTCACCTTCGGGGCACGCGACAACTACCGCGCCGAGCTCATCGACTTCGACGTCGCTCACATTCGCCTGCCGTACAACACCATCCTTGGGTACCCAGCGCTGGCCAAGTTCATGGCCGTAACTCACCACGGCTACAACGTCCTCAAGATTCCAGGAAGTGGCAGAGTCATCACGGTGCCCTGTGAAGAGAAGGACACGGTGTGTTCCCTGGAACGAGCCTTTCAGGCCGCATCACTGGAAGACCCGGATCGCGGAAGCAGGAGGCTTCCTGAGACCGCCCCCAAGAAGAAGAAGACATTGTCCGGCCCGGCCCATCAGGAGGCAGGCCCCTCTGGGTCGTGCCTGCCCAGCGGAAACCTCCTTCCATCGCATAGGAAAGCGCGCCCGACGCCCTCCTCAGGCAGGGCTTGGGGGCTCTCCCCTGGAGGGCCACCGACCTGGCTAGGGTCATGAGGGAGGCGCTTGGGCACCACATGGAGGCATGTTTCGAAGCACGTTTCCCTCAAGAAGGAGTAAGGCAAGGAGAGCCAGACCCTCAGGAGTTTGTCAGCAAGGCCATTCAGGAGCTACAGGAGTCAAGGGTCATGAAAGGCGGCCGCCATCTACCAGCAGTGGCTCCCCATCCAGGCGAGGATGGTGGGCTGCGCGTCTACATCGACATACCAAGGCTCAACCGAGTCGCCTCTCTGGAGCGCCTCTAGCCCTCGCGAGTGGGGTGTTGCGGAGGTCCACCCCACAGCTACGTTCGCATGCCTTACGGCTTGCCAAACGCGGCTGCCATGTACCAGCGCCTCATGAGGGGCATCATGGAGGCACAAGGGGCCAGGCGTTCCGCAGCCCTGGCGGAGATGGAGATGGTCCGCGGGGAGCCGCCAGCACCTCCGGAGCCTCCCGAGGCCCCCGGGCCTGGGGGTTCGTGAGGATCGGCTTCCGCAGCCCACCGAGACTGCTATACCAACACCCCTTCGTCCTCAACGTCATCAGGTGACATCTTTCAAGTTTCACTTCCAGCTGGGAGCGCCCCCCAGGGCTGCATTATTCCCAGGCCGCGTGGGTCCGTCCCTGTGGCATGTATCCCTTTTATTTCATGTTGTTAGCTTATCTTGTTGGGGGCGCCCCTCGGGCTGCATGATCCCCAAGTCGCTCGGGCCAGACCCAGCTGCATGTATCTCATTTGCATTTATTTCCGGTTATGCGTTATACCCACCATGCTTGATTATTTGATGCTGGTCCACGGCACCTCTTCTTCTCCATGCCGACCACTTGCACGTTAAAGGGGGGGGTACCTGAGCATCGCGACTCAGGGATCTTACTGGCTCTCCAGCCCTCACCCTCTGGCCTTGTCCACGGCATCGCGACCTGGCATACCAGCGACGGCTGAGACCAGCTCGAGGGTCGGGACCCGAGGACGTAGAGTGCCGGCATCTAACCAAATTTGCAGGGACACATCACAAGATAAGGCCCAGTGCCAGGCGCAACCCGCCTAGAGGTAGGGCCCCGTGAGTCCCGAGCTGGCCCACGGGTGCCCAGATACACCTCGCCAGGCCCTACCGTGCCAGCCACGTGTCAGGGCGGGGCTGTACATGCCCCGGGGGCTCCTCCCGGAGGGGGGGCCTCCCACGTACCAGTGGAAGCACCATGCTCCGTGCTAGCTGACGACACTACCGAGGAGCGGCTATGCCCGTACACATACGGAAGCGCTATGCTCCGCGCTGGTGATAAACAACTGAGGGTGGCCCCCGGGCCGCATCAACCTCAGGGAGCCCAGAGCTCAGTGTCTAGCCTCATCGTAACGCCTCCCCTTGGGAGTGCCGCGCGAGGGGGCTGGGCACGGGGGCTGCGCCTGGGTCACGCCCAGACGCACGCTGCCCAGCCAGCCCCCCCCCCCCTCGGGCCTGGTTCGTCGCGCGTCTCTCCTCGAGCGGAGCCAAGGTACGAAGGCCGTTTGAGTGTCAAGGGGGACTCCTAAGCATCGCGACTCAGGAGCCTAACTGGTCGCGTAGCCCCTCACTCCTTAGTTACGAAAGGCTAACGGCGGTTGAGGTATGCGCGCGGCCGGGCTCTGTAGATGTAGAACGGTAGATCCACCCACATCACACCTCCCTACTTGTTGTTCGTGCGCCAAGGGGGACTCCTGAGCATCGCGACTCAGGAGCCTAACTTTTCACGTAGCCCCTCACTCCTTGGCCCCGTCCTGGTTTTCGGTCGGGACTAACGCTGGGTGAGGTATGCGCGGGGCCGGGCTCTGCCGGCGTAGAACATAAGCAAGTAGGAAGGAAAAGCGCAAATTTCAAGGAATTCAAAAGCAAATATCACAGTCCACGATGTTGTCTCAATGCCAAACGCAAGTTTAAACGCCTCCCCGAGGCATCATACATGTGCAGGAATTAAAGGCAGGACAGGAGCCACGACGGAGTCACTTGTCGGCGGTGGAGCAGCGCGGAGTGGGTTCGCCTCATGGAGCAGTGGGGTCGGCAGTGCCTTGCTTCGGCTTGGTGCTGAAGGCCCGGAACTTCCCCAGCAGAGCCTCCGCGCAACCTTCACGGCCTCGGCAGCGGCAGCGGCACGCTCGCCGCTTACTATCTCCAGCAGGCCGTCGAGGTCGACGCCGGGATCGCGAAGGTAGATGTGGGTGAGGACCCGCGTCAGCGCTGCAGAAGACAGAACACGCGCCTCGGCCTCGGCCATGGGGCCAAGGCCAAGGGCGACATCTTCAAGAGCGCGAACCAGGAAGGGAAGCAGCTTGGTAGGGCCGTCCTCGGTGCCAGCCAGCGGGATCTCCAGGCCGTTGTCATAAAGCATCCTCAGCGAGGAGCAAGCCTTCGCCTCCATCTCCGTGAAGGCCATGCGGTCCTCGGAAAGAACCAGGGCCTTGTCGTCCAGCTCGGCCTTCCTCGCCCCCAACTCCTGCTCCAGCGCGCCTAGGCGGTCGCGGTGCTTCCTGAGCTTGACCTCCCTCTCCTTGATGGCCGCCTCGCGAGCCTTCACGCCTTCTTCCTGCTCTTGGCGAAGGCGGACCTCTTTCGCGAGCTGGTCCCGCAGGCCTTGCAGCTCGTCCTCCAGCGCCTTGCAGCAACCACGGACATCGACCACCTCCCCTAGGGCTGCGTCACGAGCAGCCTTCGCCTCAAGGACGGCCTGCTTCTCATCGCAAGCCGTCGAGGCCTGGACCAGCGCCGCCCGAATCGAAGCGTCGGAGCGAACCCATCCTGAAGCCAGCTCCAAGCGCCCGGCCACCAAGCGAGGGTCGGCGCCAAGAAGATCCTGCCACAGTCGGTCCAACTCAGCAACAACACGATCCAGAACGGCAGAAGGAGTCGGAGAGACAGCAGCCGGTGGAGTAGGAGGAGAAGGCGGCTGCGCGGCCACAGCATCCTGAGGCGGAGTCTGCTGCGCCCCAACGGCTGTAGTGGCGGCGGCAGGCAAGGACACCTCAGGAGTCACTTGGGCCGTGGGGGCCGAGCTCGCCCCAGCCGGCTCAGCCAGGCCTCACGAGGACGACCGGGCAGGAGAAGCCCATGCGTCGCGGTCACCCTCCTTTGCGGGCAGAGGCGCTGCCACGGATGGAACCTCAGGAGCTCCCTTCGGCTTCTTTGCTGCGGGCGCCAGCCTATCCAAAAGATGCGGACGTCAAGCCTCAGAAGCAGAACAAGAAATAAAGACAAGAATCAAACGCTTACGGGTCGTCGCCAGTGAACTCGAGCGGCCTCCAGCCAAATTTGAAGCCTGAAAGCCGGCTGGAAGGGTCAACCTCGGGAAGCTTGGAAGCGGAAGGTGCGTCTGCGGTCCGCCTCGGGGCCGGGGCAGACCCGCCAGAGATCAGCCCGGTCCTGTGCTTCTTCGGGATCGGGGGCAAGCTCCCGCCGTCCTGCTCGTCGTCATCCTCGTCATCATCCTCGTCGTCATCGCTCGGAGAGAGGTGGAGAACGCGGGACCTGCGCCGGGGGAGGGGAGCCCTCGACTCTCTGTCAGTCGCCTCGGAGTCAGGCCCTCTTTCCCGCTCCCCTCCTTCCTCCTCTTTGCTGGAGTCCTCGGAGGGCACGTCCACCAGTTCCTCGGGAGTTTCCATGGGCACAGGCCCATCCCCGTTGAAGACGGGCATGGACTCCACTACCTGCTGCCAGTCGTCGCGGAGGAACAAGGGAGTAGGAGCGCCCTCCAACCTCGCCACATCGCCCCCGACCAGAGCTTGGAGGACCGTAGCCAGATCTCCGTCGGCCAAGGCTACGGGGCTCGGATGGGGCCTCCACATCGGAAGTGAGTACTGCCGAAGCGCAGCCAGCTGGTGCTCCAGGAATTCCCTCGGCAGCGACGCGCCGGTCAGCTTCGTCGCCGCCATGTTGGCCGGCCTCAGATCCGCGTCCATCTTCTCCAACACCAGCTTCGCGCGGGGGTCCGCGAGCTCCGCTTGACCCCAATCGCTGGAGCTCATGGGCTGCTCCGTGGGCAAGATCAGCCGAGGGTGGATGCGCCCAGCATCCGCCAAGACCCACCTGCTCCTGAATCCCTCAATCCTTTTCCCGGGGTTCGAGATGGCAATGGCGCCACCATACGCGATGAAGCTCGCGCACGCGGAAGCAGGACCGCGAGAGGTCCGGAGGTAGAAGTAGTGGCGCAGGAAGGCCACTGAGGGCTGCACCCCTACGTGAGCCTCGCAGTAATAGGTGAAGATTGCTAGGAGAAGGACGGAGTTGGGGTGGAGATGCAGAGCCTATAGCTTATAATGGCGGAGGACAAAGAAGAAGAACTCGGAGAAGGGAGGCACCAGGCCAGCAGCAATGGCACTTACGAAGAACGGATAGGAGGTGCTCCCTTAACCCTCAGGGGTGGCGGAGCCGGCCTTGAACACCTTCGCCCCGTCGATGCCCCGCGCTGCCGCCATCCGGCGCAACCGGGTGAGGCTCGCCTCCGACACGTTCGGCGAGTCCAGGGCAGACGAGTACCAAGCTACGGCCGGGGGCTGATGAGGCGCCATGGCTTCCTAGGTCACGCGGTCGGAGTAGATCTGGAAATTTTGGAGGAAGGAAGGAGAGGCGCAAGAAAGGGGATCTGAGCAGCAACCGGAGAAAGCAAAAAAGCAAAGCCTAGGCAGATGCCGCTCCTTTATCAACTCGCGCGGTTGCTAAGGCGCTCACGTCCAATCAACCGCCACGCGGCGCCCAAGGCCGCAGGCTGTTAGGGCCTGCGGCGCTTCGCTCTTACCCTTCCGCCTCCCTGCACGGCCAAGTTCGGGCGCGCCTTGGGCCCGGGGGCTACTGTCGGCGTTCTGGGAACGGGGGTCCCCAGACTTGCCTGCCTGCGGCTTGCGGCGTGGCTCAAAGGGGGGCCCAGCACGGCCCATCTTCACCAACACAGACCCAAGACCCTCGCGAGGGGCCAAGCCTCGCGGGGCGGACAACGTGGAGCTTCCTCGGGCACGGCCTCACCAGGCTGGCTCACGAGGAGGCGGAGAGATCAAGGCGGGGTACCTCATGAGGTGCCCGTGACGCAAGCCATGACGACCAAGGGCGCCAGGCGGGCGCCAGCCCGCGCAGTGTCCTCCTTTCCTCTTTGGTGCAAAGGGAGCAAGCGCAGCCACGGAGTACCGAGGCATCAGGCAAAGGTTGCCATTTCGGTGTAACAAGACCAAGAGCAGGAGGACTGCAAGATGGAGGTCATCGTGGAGCCCAAGACGGCGTCACCACCAGAGCTTTATGCAGGCAAAGACTACTTTTATCAGGATAGCTGGTACTAGTTGTCCCCCTTCAAATTAGCCCACCATTGTTGGCTCCCTTCCCACTCGATATTTGGGAAGAGGACCAGGGCCTCTATAAATAGGACCAGCCCCCCACAGGATCAGGGGGGAGAATCAGAATTAGAGAGAGAGAGAGAGAAGGGTGACTGAACTCCTCCCAGCAGTTCATCACTCCAGCCAAGAACAGACCCTCGCGAGGCTGTTCTTCCTTGTATTGTTCGTCATCATCAGCCCAAGAGGCAATCCACCACGCAACACACTAGAGTAGGGTATTACACCACAACGGTGGCCCGAACCAGTATAAACCCTGTGTCTCTCGTGTTGTTCTTTCCATAGCTTAGATCTTAGCGAGGCGGAGGGGTGCAGGTAGATAGGAGGCGAAATCTCCGCGCGCAGCCCAGTGTTTGAACCTCAAGGGTCTGCCGGAACCCGAAATCCTCCAGTTCTCGAACCCGTAGGGTCCGCACGCTTAACGTTCAATGACGATTTGTATTATGAGTTATGTGATTTGATGGCCGAAGTTTGTTCGAAGTCCCGAATGAGATCACGGACATGATGAGGAGTCTCAAAATAGTCGAGAGGTAAAGATTGATATATTGGATGAAGGTATTCGGACACCGGAAAGGTTTCAGGACGTTTCGGATATTTATCGGGGAACCGAGGGGTTACCGGAACCCCACGGGGAAGTTATGGGCCCAAATGGGCCATAAGGGAGTAGCAGAGGGAAGGCCACAAGGTGACCTCCCCCCCCAAGGGCAGTCGAATTGGACTAGGGGGAGGGGGCGCGACCCCCTTCCTTTCCCTCTCCCTCTCCTTCCCTCCTCCCCCTTCTTGGAATAGGAAAGGGAGGGAATCCTAATAGGAACGGAGTCCTAGTAGGACTTCCCCCCATGGCGCGCCCTCCTTGGCCGGCCACCTCCTCCTCCCCCCCCCCTTATATACGGAGGTAGGGGAACCCCAATGGCACAACAGACAATCTCTTAGCCGTGTGTGGTGCCCCCCCCACAGTTCAACACCTCAGTCATATCGTCGTAGTGCTTAGGTGAAGCCCTGCGCCAGTAACTTCATCATCACCGTCGCCACGCCGTCATGCTGACGGAACTCTCCCTCGTCCTCAACTGGATCAAGAGCTTGAGGGATGTCATCATGCTGAACGTGTGCTGAACACAAAGGTGCCGTACATTCGGTGCTAGGATCAGTTGGATCGTGAAGATGTTCGACTACATCAACGGCGTTACTAAACGCTTCCACTTTCGGTCTATGAGGGTACGTGAACACACTCTCCCCTCTCATTGTTATGTATCTCCTGGTTAGATCTTGCGTGATCGTAGGAAAAAAATTAATTACTATGTTTCACAACATTTTTTGTGTTTTAATTAGTGTTTGTGCCAAGCAAAGCCTTTGGGATCATGTTGGGTGATAGTTGATTTGATCTTGTTGAAAAATAGAAACTTTTGCGTCCACACAAATAATTGTCATTTTTAACAGGAGCGCGATAAAATGATGATATTTGTACACAATATTAATATACAAATTTTCCATGCTGTCCTAATTTTTCAGGATTTTAGGAGTTACAAAAGTATTCAAAATATTCAGATTGCTAAAGACTGTTCTGTTTTTGATAGATTCTGTTTTCTTTGCATTGTGTGCTTGTTTCAATGAATCTATGGTTTGTATTGGAGGGTATAATCTATAGCAAAGTTGGAATGTGGTAGATATAATGCAAAAATAAAATATGAATGGGTTTACAATAGTACTTATAGTAGTGATTTGCTGTCTTATACTAACGGATCTCGCGAAGGTTTTGTTGAGTTTTGTGTGATTGAAGTTTTCATGTTTTGGGTGATATTACGATGGATGAAGGAATAAGGAGTAAGAAGAGCCTAAGCTTGGGGATGCCCATGGCATCCCAAGCCATTATCTAAAAAGAGAAGCAAGCAACTAAGGTTTGGGATTCCCTGAGTGGCATCCCCTCTTTCTTCAAACGACCATCGGTATTTTACTCGGAGCTATATTTCTATTCATCACATATCATGATTTTTGCTTGGAGCATCTTGTATAATATGAGTCTTTGCTTGTTTTACTTTTTATTTTTAGTCTTGAATCCTTGCTGGACAAACCTATTTTAGACAGCCAAATTATGCTATGACTTGTTAGAATTGCTCTTTATGCTTCACTTAAATCTTTATGAGCTATGGAATTTCTCTAGTGCTTCACTTATATCTTTTTTAGCAGGGTGTGCTTTAGTATTTTTGAAGAAATGCTAGCATGCTTCACTTAGATTTATTTGAGAGTTAGTAAAAAAATGAAATTCTCTCTTGCTTCACTTAAATTATTTTGAGATAAGAAAAAAAAATATGCTCATGTTCTTCACTTAGATTTGTTTGAGCTATCAAAAGAAACATATGAAATTAGTCCCAAAGTGATAGATATTCAAGAGGGATATAATAAAAACTTTCATGAAGATCATTGGACAAAATAAAGTTGATTCCTTGTAATAGTTCTGTGATATGATGATATAATATCTCAGTCATGTTGATGAGTAATTATGCTTTAGTAAGAATATTGGTGTTAAGGTTTGCGATTCCTTATGCAAGCACGGAAGTCAATAGTTATGCAATGAAATTATATCCTACTTGTGGTGCATTATTCGGTGTTAGTTATGCTTAATGCTCGCTTATGAGATTTTTCGTTTCTTGGTTGGATGCTTCTCAATCTTTTGCTAGCCTTCATTTTGGACTAAGTATGATCGCTACTTGTGCATCCAAAATCCTTTAAACAAGTTTTGCCACATGAGTTCACTATACCTACCTATATGCAGTATTCTTTTGCCGTTCTAAGCAAATTTATATGTGCCATCTCTAATTTTCAAAATAAATTTCTCTTTTGTGTGCTCGTACAGCTCATGAAATGATAGGGGGTGGCTGATATATTTCCATGCTAGATGTGTTATTCTCAAGATGAGTGTTTATTCACTTGGCATTGCACGGGAGTAGGACAAAGGTATTAGGGATGCCCAGTCCCGAAATGAAAAATGAATTTACTTTATGTTGTCAAATAATAAATTCCTTGAAAATTGTTGGTATGGAAGGCACCCGTGGATACGGTTAGCCATGGAAAATGAAAGTATGGTGGAAAAAGGAATAAACTTTATTTTCTGTTTGGGAACCGCCTATGATATATCTAGCATGGAAAGTATTGGAAACTACTCGATCGTTTTCGTTGACAGGAAAAGCATGCCACCCAAAATGTTTTTATCTCTATCATTTTCGCCTTGCGCTCTGGCACCTCTACAAATACCTACTTCCCTCTACGAAGGGCCTTTCTATTTACTTTATGAAATTTTTATTTTTATTTTTATTTGAGTCTCCATCATCTCTTATAAAGCATCAACTAAGGGGCACTATGATCGTACTTGAGCATTGGGTGTAGCTAATATGCGAGTGTGTTTCATGAATGGATCAATGATTGAGCATAATGGACTAGGGATAACTTGCTTTAGTGTTGATATTTTGAAAGACATGGTTGCTTGTTCATATGCTTGAGTATTGAAATCTTCATGTCAAAACTAGACTATTGCTTTTAATCATATAAAGGTCCAAATGTCCATGCTACAAAGAAAAGAATATGTGATGAACATGTTAGGCAGCATTCCACATCAAAAATTCTGTTTTTATCGTTTACGTACTCGAGGACGAGCATGAATTAAGCTTGGGATGCTGATACATCTTCAACAAATCTATAATTTTTTATTGTTCCATGCTGTTATATTATCACTCTTGGATGTTTTACAATCATTTTATAACAACTTTATATCATTTTCTGGGACTAACCTATTGACATAGTGCCTAGTGTCAGATGATGTTTTTTGCTTGTTTTTACTTCGCAGAAAAACAATACCAAACGGTGTCCAAATGGAGTGAAACTTTTTGGTGATTTTTTTCTGGACTTGAAGACACCTATTGAGCCAAGAAAGTACCTGAGGGGAGCTCCGAGGGGAGCACAACCCACCAGGGCGTGCCTGGGGGCCCAGGCGTGCCCAGGTGGGTTGTGCCCACCTCGATGGCCTCCTGCACTGCCTCTTTGCTCTATAAATACCCCAATATTCCAAAAACCCTACGGGAGTCAACAAAAATCAATTTCAGCTGCCGCAAGTTCTATAAACCACAGATCCAATCTAGACACCATCACAGAGGGGTTCATCATCCTCATTGGTGCCTCTCCGATGATGCGTGAGTAGTTCATTGTAGACCTATGGGTCCGTAGTTAGTAGCTAGATGGCTTCCTCTCGCCCTCTTTTGATTCTCAATACAATGGTCTCTTGGAAATCTATTTGATGTAACTCTTTTTGCGGTGTGTTTGTTAGGATTCGATGAACTTTGACTTTATGATCAGATCTATGTTTTTATCCATGAAAGTTATTTGAATCTTTCAATCTCTTATATGCATGATTACTTATAGCCTCGTATTTCTTCTTCGAATCTTTGGTTTAGTTAGGCCAACTAGATCGATTTTTCTTGCCATGGGAAGAGGTGCTTTGTGATGGGTCCGATCTTACGGTGCTTGATCCCAGTGACTGAAGGGGAACCGACACATATGTAACGTTGCTATTAAGGATAACAAGATGGGGTCTATTTCTACATAAATAGATCTTGTCTACAACATGTCATCGTTTTTATTGCATTACTCCATTTCTCCATGAACTTAATACACTGGATGCATGTTGGATAGCGGTCGATGTGTGAAGTAATAGTAGTAGATGCATGCAGGAGTCGGTCTACTAATCTTGGACATGATGCCTATATAATGATCATTGCCTGGATATCGTCATGATTATTTGAAGTTCTATCAATTGCCCAACAGTAATTTGTGTACCCACCGTATGCTATTTTTCTCGAGAGAAGCCACTAGTGAAATCTACGGCCCCCGGGTCTCTTCTTTATTATATTTGCCTCTGCGGTCTATTTTTATTTCCTTTTATTTTCATAACTATTAATCCAAAAAAATAAAAATACCTTGCTGCAATTTATTATTATTTATTTTATCTCACGTTTCCGCGAAATCTATTTATCTAATCTACTACAATTTTACCTATATTTTTACCCGTGAGGGATTGAAAACCCCTCTCTCATGTCAGGTTGCAAGTATTTGTTCTTTGTGTGCAGGAGTTGTTTACGTGGTGTTGCGTGGTTCTCCTACTCGTTCGATAACCTTGGTCTCATCACTGAAGGAAATACCTACCGTAGTTGTGCTGCATCATCCCTTCCTCTTTGGGGAAATACCGACGTAGTTCAAGCCGCATCATGGCGCGGTAGGACGGAGGTCACCATGGAGCCCCTGGCGCATCATGGATAAGCACTTTAGAAGGCGAAGACCGCCTTTTGTAAGGGGAAGCACCCGCGCATGTCCCCTTTTGAATTACCGCCCTATGGTAGTCCTTTCCCGCTCATATTTTCGGGGAAGAGGCCCAAGGCACCTATAAATGGACAGAGCAGCTGTCGTACCAAAGGATCGACTCCTGCCCAAACCCTAGCGCCAGTGCTAACCCCCCCCCCCCAGAGCTTTGGCTCATCTTGTAGCTCCAGGAGCACTGTCCACAACCAACACAACCAAGCAAGAGTAGGGTTTTACACCTCACCGTGGCCCGAACCTGGGTAGCTCGTTGTGTCCTCATGGCGCAAGCTCGTAGCCTCGTAGACGTAAAGCCAGGCCCCCAGAGCTCGAACCAGGGTTTTGGAGGATTTCCCGTGGCTCAGAATCAATCCCCCGACATTGTCTCCTACATATCATCTCTACTACCATACTCTATTCCACCATAGTGCTATATCCATGGCTTGCGCTCATCTATTGTGTGGGGGTTGAAAAAGCTGAAGCGTGTGAAAAGTATGAACCAATTACTTGGCTGACACCGGGGTAGTGCATGATTTATATTTGGTCTTAAGAGGATGGAGCATGATAAGGCTATATGATTTTGCAGGGATAGCGTTCTTTAGCATTGATATTTTGAAAGGCATCGTTGTTTGTTGGTATGCCTGAGTATTGATGTCTTTATGTCAAATTATAGACTATTGCTTTGAATCATTCGGGTGTAAATATTCATACCACAAAAGAGATTACATGATGAACATGTTAGGTAGCAATCCACATCAAAAATTATGTATTTATCATTTACCTACTCGAGGAAGAGCAGGAATTAAGCTTGGGGATGTGGATACGTCTCTTTTTTATTGTTCCATGCTATTATAGTATCAATCTTGGATGTTTATTATGCAATTATATATCATATTTTTGTACTAACCTATTAATCTAGCGCCCGGTGTGAGTTGCTATTTTTTGCTTGTTTTTGGCTTTTCAGAAAATCAGTACCAAACAGAGTCCAAATGCTACAAAAAAATTTGACATTTTTTTCTGGACCAGAAGGGACCCTAGAAGACCTGAAGAGACACGAGGGAGCGACAAGCCTGCCAGGCGCGCCCCGGGTGGGCGTTCCCCTAGGCTTGTGGGCCCCTTATGGCACCTCTTAACCTAATTCCAGCTCTATATATTTCCAAATATTCCCAATACATCAGAGAACCACCCAAAATACTTTTTCCCCACCGCAAGTTTCTTTTCTTTGGAGATCCCATCTAGAGACCTTTTTTGGCACTCTGCCGGAGGGGGAATCGATCACGGAGGGCCTCTACATCAACCTTGTTGCATCATCACTACGAGATTTGATCCTTGCAATTAACCGCCAAGGGATTGACTACCCCTTGTTTTGTGTTGGGTGCAAGTATTTTTTTTATTTTGTGTGTAGGTGTTGTTCACGAGGTCTTGCGTGGTTCTCCTACTGGATTGATGACCTTGGTTCTTAACTGAGGGAAATACTTATCTCTACTGTACTGCATCATCCTCTCCTCTTTGTGAAAATCCCAACGCAGCTCACAAGTAGCAATGAGTCAGTGTTTTCTGTAACAGATTAAGCCCAAAATCAGTGATTTCGAGTAGAAATTTATAGAACGATGTTTTCTCCAAACCTAGACTTCAATGTGGTGGTTTTCTGCAACTCACTCTACTTTAGGTCCCACCCCCTATCATATGTGGCAAGCCACATAGGTGATCAGCAAAAGTAAAGGCCGCATAACACAATTCAAGGAGGTCAGCAATGGTCCAATAAAGCCCCTATGATTCCAAGCAAGCCACTTCAATCAATGAAAGTCCAAGCAAACCTTCATGGTCAACAAGTCAAAGAAAGAAGACCACTTAAAAAGAATAAGTGAAATATGGAGGCAAAGGAGGAAAGAAATCGAAGCCCCAACAAGGAAGCCTTCAATAGTGTAGGCATTCATCCATTACTGTGCTACAACCCTTCTCCTAGCCCAACTAGAGGCATATGGGCGGAAGGATGAAAAATCACCTAGTCCTACTCCCCCACCTCCTTGCCTGAAGGGTAGCCTTGATCATTTGTTAAGGACCCGGCAATATAAGCCTCCCCACATGGCATCTAAATAATTTACTCCCACTTAAATAAACTCAAGAGCAGGAGTCACTCTCCTTGTCCCTATAGCAAGGCTCAATCGAAGCTTGGGAATCAGAATCCAAGGGCCTAGTAAGGCTCGGACCAGTCAAGAGTCGTGGGACTTCGAAATTTACAACACTCCAAGTTATTCGTGCGCTAAGCACCACTCTTGACGATTTTCCTCATAGGATGTAGGTCGCGTTCTGACTAGGCAAATGAACCTATTCAAAAAACATCTTTGTGTCACTTTGTCGAGTGTACGACGACCTTCAATATAAGATCATTGTACATACCCCCTCGTACTAATCATTGACCATATAGTTATGGATACCCCTATCAATAGTTGATCCTTGAACATCAACACTCGCACCAACCATGGGGAATCCTCGCCATGTGAAAGGTCACCAGCCAACGAAGCTAGCCTAAATCAAGTCAAGTTCTAACAAAATCTGAAGGTAACTACAGGTTTGGGCCCAAACCTGGATTCAAAATATCGGATATTGGGTTCGTATCGGTCTTGTTTCGACATATCGGATGTCGGTGTTGGAAATATGCCCTAGAGGCAATAATAAATTGATTATTATTATATTTCCTTGTTCATGATAATCGTTTATTATCCATGCTAGAATTGTATTGATAGGAAACTCAGATACATGTGTGGATACATAGACAACACCATGTCCCTAGTAAGCCTCTAGTTGACTAGCTCGTTAGTCAATAGATGGTTACGGTTTCCTGACCATGGACATTGGATGTCGTTGATAACGGGATCACATCATTAGGAGAATGATGTGATGGACAAGACCCAATCCTAAGCCTAGCACAAGATCATGTAGTTCGTATGCTAAAGCTTTTCTAATGTCAAGTATCATTTCCTTAGACCATGAGATTGTGCAACTCCCGGATACCGTAGGAGTGCTTTGGGTGTGCCAAACGTCACAACGTAACTGGGTGGCTATAAAGGTACACTACGGGTATCACTGAAAGTGTCTGTTGGGTTGGCACGAATCGAGATTGGGATTTGTCACTCCGTGTAAACGGAGAGGTATCTCTGGGCCCACTCGGTAGGACATCATCATAATGTGCACAATGTGACCAAGGGGTTGATCACGGGATGATGTGTTACGGAACGAGTAAAGAGACTTGCCGGTAACGAGATTGAACAAGGTATCGGTATACCGACGATCGAATCTCGGGCAAGTACAATACCGTTAGACAAAGGGAATTGTATACGGGATTGATTGAGTCCTTGACATCGTGGTTCATCCGATGAGATCATCGTGGAACATGTGGGAGCCAACATGGGTATCCAGATCCCGCTGTTGGTTATTGACCGGAGAACATCTCGGTCATGACTACATGTCTCCCGAACCCGTAGGGTCTACACACTTAAGGTTCGATGACGCTAGGGTTATAAAGGAAGTTTGTATGTGGTTAACGAATGTTGTTCGGAGTACCGGATGAGATCCCGGACGTCACGAGGAGTTCCGGAATGGTCCGGAGGTAAAGATTTATATATAGGAAGTCCTGTTTCGGCCATCGGGACAAGTTTCGGGGTCATCGGTATTGTACCGGGACCACCGGAAGGGTCCCGGGGGCCCACCGGGTGGGGCCACCTGCCCTGGGGGGCCACATGGGCTGTAGGGGGTGCGCCTTGGCCTACATGGGCCAAGGGCACCAGCCCCTAGAGGCCCATGCGCCAAGATATAGGAAAAAGGGGAGAGTCCTAAAGGGGGAAGGCACCTCCGAGGTGCCTTGGGGAGGATGGACTCCTCCCCCCCTCTTAGCCGCACCCCTTCCTTGGAGGAAGGGGCAAGGCTGCGCCTCCCCCCTCTCCCCTGCCCCTATATATAGTGGAGGGGAGGGAGCGCATCCATACCTGAGCCCTTGGCGCCTCCCTCCCTCCCGTGACACCTCCTCCTCTCCCGTAGGTGCTTGGCGAAGCCCTGCAGGATTGCCACACTCCTCCATCACCACCACGCCGTTGTGCTGCTGCTGGATGGAGTCTTCCTCAACCTCTCCCTCTCTCCTTGCTGGATCAAGGCGTGGGAGACATCGTCGAGCTGTACGTGTGTTGAACGCGGAGGTGCCGTCCGTTCGGCACTAGGATCATCGGTGATTTGAATCACGACGAGTACGACTCCATCAACCCCGTTCACTTGAACGCTTCCGCTTAGCGATCTACAAGGGTATGTAGATGCACTCTCCTTCCCCTCGTTGCTAGTCTCTCCATAGATAGATCTTGGTGACATGTAGGAAAATTTTGAATTTCTGCTACGTTCCCCAACAGTGGCATCATGAGCTAGGTCTATTGCGTAGATTCTTTGCACGAGTAGAACACAAAGTAGTTGTGGGTGTCGATATTGTTCAATATGCTTGCCGTTACTAGTCATATCTTGATTCGGCGGCATCGTGGGATGAAGCGGCCCGGACCAAGCTTACACGTACGCTTACGTGAGACCGGTTCCACCGACAAACATGCACTAGTTGCATAAGGTGGCTGGCGGGTGTCTGTCTCTCCCACTTTAGTCGGATCGGATTCGATGAAAAGGGTCCTTATGAAGGGTAAATAGCAATTGGCATATCACGTTGTGGTTCATGCGTAGGTAAGAAACGTTCTTGCTAGAAACCCATAGCAGCCACGTAAAACATGCAAACAACAATTAGAGGACGTCTAACTTGTTTTTGCAGGGTATGCTATGTGATGTGATATGGCCAAAAAGGATGTGATGAATGATATATGTGATGTATGAGATTGATCATGTTCTTGTAATAGGAATCACGACTTGCATGTCGATGAGTATGACAACCGGCAGGAGCCATAGGAGTTGTCTTTATTTTTTTGTGACCTGCGTGTCAACTTAAACGTCATGTAATTACTTTACTTTATTGCTAACCGTTAGCCATAGTAGTAGAAGTAATAGTTGGCGAGGCAACTTCATGAAGACACGATGATGGAGATCATGGTGTCATGCCGGTGACGATGATGATCATGGAGCCCCGAAGATGGAGATCAAAAGGAGCAAAGTGATGATGGCCATATCATGTCACTATTTGATTGCATGTGATGTTTATCATGTTTATACATCTTATTTGCTTAGAACGACGGTAGTAAATAAGATGATCCCTTACAACAATTTCAAGAAGTGTTCTCCCCTAACTGTGCACCGTTGCGACAGTTCGTGTTTCGAAGCACCACGTGATGATCGGGTGTTAGATTCTAACGTTCACATACAACGGGTGTAAGACAGATTTACACACGCGAAACACTTAGGGTTAACTTGACGAGCCTAGCATGTACAGACATGGCCTCGGAACACGGAGACCGAAAGGTCGAACATGAGTCGTATAGAAGATACGATCAACATGAAGATGTTCACCGATGATGACTAATCCGTCTCACGTGATGATCGGACACGGCCTAGTTTGACTCGGATCATGTAATCACTTAGATGACTAGAGGGATGTCTATCTGAGTGGGAGTTCATAAGATGAACTTAATTATCCTGAACATAGTCAAAAGGTTTTTGCAAATTATGTCGTAGCTCACGCTATAGTTCTACTGTTTAGATATGTTCCTAGAGAAAAATTAGTTGAAAGTTGATAGTAGCAATTATGCGGACTAGGTCCATAAACTGAGGATTGTCCTCATTGCTTCATAGAAGGCTTATGTCCTTAATGCACCGCTCAGTGTGCTGAACCTCGAACATTGTCTGTGGTTGTTGCGAACATCTGACATACACGTTTTGATAACTACGTGATAGTTCAGTTAAACGGTTTAGAGTTGAGGCACCAAAGACGTTTTTGAAACATCGCGAAACATATGAGATGTTTTGAGGGCTGAAATTGGGATTTCAGGCTCGTGCCCATGTCAAGAGGTATAAGACCTCCGATGACTTTCTTAACCTGCAAACTAAGGAGAAAAGCTCAATTGTTGAGCTTGTGCTCAGATTGTCTAAGTACAACAATCATTTGAATCGAGTGGGAGTTGATCTTCCAGATAAGACAGTGATGGTTCTCCAAAGTCATTGCCACCAAGCTGTTAGAGCTTCGTGATGAACTATAACATATCAGGGATAGATATGATGATCCTTGAGGTATTCGCGATGTTTGACACCGCGAAAGTAGAAATCAAGAAGGAGCATCAATTGTTGATGGTTGGTGAAACCACTAGTTTTAAGAAGGGCAAGGGCAAGAAGGGATACTTCATGAAACGGCAAAGCTGCTGCTCTAGTGAAGAAACCCAAGGTAAAACCCAAACCCGAGACTAAGTGCTTCTGTAATAAGGGGAACAACCACTAGAGCAGAATTACCCTAGATACTTGGTAGATAAGAAGGCTGGCAAGGTCGATAGAAGTATATTGGATATACATTGTGTTAATGTGTACTTTGCTAGTACTCCTAGTAGCACCAGGGTATTAGATACCGGTTCGGTTGCTAAGTGTTAGTAACTCGAAACAAAAGGCTACGGAATAAACGGAGACTAGCTAAAGGTGAGCTGACGATATGTGTTGGAAGTTTTTCCAAGCTTGATATGATCAAGCATCGCACGCTCCCTCTACCAAAGAGATTGGTGTTAAACCTAAATAATTGTCATTTGGTGTTTGCGTTGAGCATAGACATGATTGGATTATGTCTATTGCAATACGGTTATTCATTTAAGGAGAATAATGGTTACTCTATTTATTTGAATAATACCTTCAGTGGTCTTGCACCTAATAGGAATGGTTTATTGAATCTCGATCGTAGTGATACACATGTTCATGCCAAAAGATAGTAATGATAGTACCACCTACTTGTGGCACTGCCACGTAAGTCATATCGGTATAAAACGCATGAAGAAGCTCCATATTGATGGATCTTTGGGCTCACTCGTTTTTGAAAAGTTTGAGACATGCGAACCATGTCTATTGGTGTATGAAGAAACTCCATGCAAATGGACCGTTTTGACTCACTTGATTTTGAATCACTTGGGACATGCAAATCATACCACATGGGCAAGATGACTGAAAAGCCTCGTTTTCAGTAAGATGGAACAAGATAGCAACTTGTTGGAAGTAACACATTTCGATGTGTGCAGTCCAATGAGTGTTGAGGCATGCAGTGAATATCGTTATGTTCTTACTTCACAGATGATTCGAGTAGATGTTGAGTATATTTACTTGATGAATCACGAGTCTGAATTATTGAAAGGTTCAAGTAATTTCAGTGTGAAGTAGAAGATCATTGTGACAAGAGGATAAAATGTCTATGATATGATCATGGAGATGAATATCTGAGTTACGAGTTTTGGCACACAATTAAGACATTGTGGAAATTGTTTCGCAATTAATACCGCCTGGAACACCATAGTGTGATGGTGTGTCCGAACATCATAGTTGCACCCTATTGGATATGGTGCGTACCATGTTGTCTCTTATCGAATTACCACTATTGTTCATGGGTTCGGCATTAAAGACAACCACATTCACTTTAAAAGGGGCACCACGTAATTCCGATGAGATGACACCATATGAACTATGGTTTAGAGAAACCTAAGCAGTCGTTTCTTGAAAGTTTGGGGCTGCGACGCTTATGTGAAAAGGTTTCAGGTTGATAAGCTCGAACCCAAAGCAGATAAAATGCATCTTCATAGGACACCCAAAACAGTTGAGTATACCTCCTAATTCAGATCCGAAAGCAATAGGGATTGTTTCTTGAATCGGGTCCTTTTTCGAGGAAAGGTTTCTCTCGAAAAGTTGAGTGGGAGGATGGTGGAGACTTGATGAGGTTATTGAACCGTCACTTCAACAAGTGTGTAGCAGGGCACAGGAAGTTGTTCCTGTGGCACGTACACCAACTGAAGTGGAAGCTTATGATAGTGATCATGAAACTTCGTATCGAGTCACTACCAAACCTCGTGGGATGACAAGGATGCGTACTACTTCAGAGTGGTACGTAATCCTGTCTTGGAAGTCATGTTGCTAGACAACAATGAACCTACGAGCTATGGAGAAGCGATGGTGGGCCCGGATTCCGATAAATGGCTCAAGGCCACAAAACCCGAGAGAGGATCCATGTATGAAAACAAAGTGTAGACTTTGGAAGAACTACTTGATGGTCGTAAGGCTATTAGGTACATATGGATTTTGAAAGGAAGACAGACAATGATGGTAAGTGTCACCATTGAGAAAGCTCGACTTGTCGTTAAGATGTTTTTCGACAAGTTCAAGGAGTTGACTACGATGAGACTTTCTCACTCGTAGCGATGCTAAGAGTCTGTTGGAATTATATTAGAAATTACTGCATTATTTATGAAATCTTGCAGATAGGATGTCAAAACATTGTTTCCTCGACGATTCTTGAGGAAAGGTTGTATGTGATACAACCGGAAGGTTTTGTCTATCCTGAAATATGCTAATAAGTATGCAAAGCTCCAGCAATCCTTCTGAGGACTGGAGTGAGCATCTCGGAGTTGGAATGTATGCTTTGATGATGATCAAAGATTTTGGGTGTATACAAAGTTTATGAGAAACTTGTATTTCCAAAGAAGTGAGTGAGAGCACTATAGAATTTCTGATGAGTATATGTTGTTGACATATTAATGATCAGAAATGACGTAGAATTTCTGGAAAGCATATAGGGTTATTTGGAAAGTGTTTTCAATGGAAAACCTGGATTAAGCTACTTGAACATTGAGCATCAAGATCTATAAGGATAGATCAAAACGCTTAATAGTACTTTCAAATGAGCACATGCCTTGACGTGATCTTGAAGGTGTTCAAGATGGATCAGTCAAAGAAGGAGTTCTTGCCTGAGTTGTAAGGTATGAAGTTAAGACTTAAAGCTCGACCATGGCAGAATAGAGAGAAAGGAACGAAGGTCGTCCCCTATGCTTAAGACATAGGCTCTACAGTATGTTATGCTGTGTACCGCACCTGAAGTGTGCTTTACCATGAGTCAGTCAAGGGGTACAAGAGTGATCCAAGAATGGATCACAGGACAGCGGTCAAAGTTATCCTTAGTAACTAGTGGACTAAGGAATTTTCTCAATTATGGAGGTGGTAAAAGAGTTCGTCGTAAAGGGTTACGTCGATGCAAGCTTAACACCTGTCCGGATAGCTCTGAGTAGAGATACTGGATACGTATAATGGAGCAACAATTTATAATAGCTCCAAGTAGAACAGTTATTTGGAATAGCTCCAAATAGAACGTGGTAGCTGCATCTAGGAGATGACATAGAGATTTGTAAAGCACACACGGATCTGAAAGGTTCAGACCCGTTGACTATAACCTCTCTCACAAGCATAACATGATCAAACCCAGAACTCATCGAGTGTTAATCACATGGTAAATGTGAACTAGATTATTGACTCTAGTAAACTCTTTGGGTGTTAGTCACATGGGGATGTGACCTTGAGTGTTAATCACATATCGATGTGAACTAGATTATTGACTCTAGTGCAAGTGGGAGACTGTTGGAAATATGCCCTAGAGGCAATAATAAATTGATTATTATTATATTTCCTTGTTCATGATAATCGTTTATTATCCATGCTAGAATTGTATTGATAGGAAACTCAGATACATGTGTGGATACATAGACAACACCATGTCCCTAGTAAGCCTCTAGTTGACTAGCTCGTTAGTCAATAGATGGTTACGGTTTCCTGACCATGGACATTAGATGTCGTTGATAACGGGATCACATCATTAGGAGAATGATGTGATGGACAAGACCCAATCCTAAGCCTAGCACAAGATCATGTAGTTCGTATGCTAAAGCTTTTCTAATGTCAAGTATCATTTCCTTAGACCATGAGATTGTGCAACTCCCGGATACCGTAGGAGTGCTTTGGGTGTGCCAAACGTCACAACGTAACTGGGTGGCTATAAAGGTACACTACGGGTATCTCTGAAAGTGTCTGTTGGGTTGGCACGAATCGAGATTGGGATTTTGTCACTCCGTGTAAACGGAGAGGTATCTCTGGGCCCACTTGGTAGGACATCATCATAATGTGCACAATGTGACCAAGGGGTTGATCACGGGATGATGTGTTACGGAACGAGTAAAGAGACTTGCCGGTAACGAGATTGAACAAGGTATCGGTATACCGACGATCGAATCTCGGGCAAGTACAATACCGTTAGACAAAGGGAATTGTATACGGGATTGATTGAGTCCTTGACATCGTGGTTCATCCGATGAGATCATCGTGGAACATGTGGGAGCCAACATGGGTATCCAGATCCCGCTGTTGGTTATTGACCGGAGAACATCTCGGTCATGACTACATGTCTCCCGAACCCGTAGGGTCTACACACTTAAGGTTCGATGATGCTAGGGTTATAAAGGAAGTTTGTATGTGGTTACCGAATGTTGTTCGGAGTCCCGGATGAGATCCCGGACGTCACGAGGAGTTCCAGAATGGTCCGGAGGTAAAGATTTATATATAGGAAGTCCTGTTTCGGCCATCGGGACAAGTTTCGGGGTCATCGGTATTGTACCGGGACCACCGGCAGGGTCCCGGGGGCCCACCGGGTGGGGCCACCTGCCCCGGGGGGCCACATGGGCTGTAGGGGGTGCGCCTTGGCCTACATGGGCCAAGGGCACCAGCCCCTAGAGGCCCATGCGCCAAGATATAGGAAAAAGGGGAGAGTCCTAAAGGGGGAAGGCACCTCCGAGGTGCCTTGGGGAGGATGGACTCCTCCCCCCCTCTTAGCCGCACCCCTTCCTTGGAGGAAGGGGCAAGGCTGCGCCTCCCCCCTCTCCCCTGCCCCTATATATAGTGGAGGGGAGGGAGGGCATCCATACCTGAGCCCTTGGCGCCTCCCTCCCTCCCGTGACACCTCCTCCTCTCCCATAGGTGCTTGGCGAAGCCCTGCAGGATTGCCACACTCTTCCATCACCACCACGCCGTTGTGCTGCTGCTGGATGGAGTCTTCCTCAACCTCTCCCTCTCTCCTTGCTGGATCAAGGCGTGGGAGACATCGTCGAGCTGTACGTGTGTTGAACGCGGAGGTGCCGTCCGTTCGGCACTAGGATCATCGGTGATCTGAATCACGACGAGTACGACTCCATCAACCCCGTTCACTTGAACGCTTCCGCTTAGCGATCTACAAGGGTATGTAGATGCACTCTCCTTCCCCTCGTTGCTAGTCTCTCCATAGATAGATCTTGGTGACACGTAGGAAAATTTTGAATTTCTGCTACGTTCCCCAACAGTCGGGTATCGGGTGATATATCAGATGATATGTAGATATATCATAGAGAAACAAGTCTAGTTTTTTTTCATTATTCATGTTCAAAATATTTATTTTTAGTAAACGAAAAATGTATGATGTCAGTGCTTTAACATAACACTTTTAGATTCCTTGTTTATTAACTTGTTGATAAAGAAACTACTGAGGAAAGATTCACAAAATCCTTACTCTATGATTAAAAACAATACAATATATATGCATTTGTATGGAACATTGTGCATGACTTTGATAATATATAATGAAATTGTAAATGCATAACCATATTTCATTGCTTTCTACTTCCTCTGTTCCTAAATATAAGTCTTTTTAGAGACTGCATTATGGACTACATACGGAGCAAAATGAGTGAATCTACACTTTAAAATATGTCTATATACACCTGTCTATGTAGTTTATAGTGAAATCTCTAAAAAGACTTATATTTAGGTACGAAGGGAGTAATAAAGAATTGTTGTCATCTACGTATCGTTCTATACCGGTGGACATATCGGACTAGATATCGGCCATATCGGTCGATATTTCGGTCCATATCGGATGATATGTTGGAAAATGATATGTTATGTTTATATCGGTAGAGGCCCAAAAGTGATATATCGGCCTATATATCGGTCGTATTGGCCTAGATTTAAAAGCTTGGATCCCGTATGATGATGCCCGCAACCAGCTGTTGTAGCTTTGCCAAGTTAGTTCCACCGCCGTCATGTGCGTCGGGAGCGTGGGCTTGCCGGATTTCGCCATTGATTCACTTGAAATTCACTCCTCCCTAGCAGAGGTACATGGTTGCGTTTTGCGTGGATTCCTGAAGGATCCACGCCATTTGCCTGGAATTTATGAACCGAAGAAAAATGGGAAGAAACAAGTGGATGTGATAAAATGTTGTAGACATTGGCAAAGACAGGGGTGTCAGCAGTGGCCTAGCCCCCTAACATTATTGATTTAAGCCTAGTATTAACATGAACAGTGACATTTTGCTGCTGAAATTATGTATTCTGTTGGATTGTCCTTCCCCAACAAGGCTTAGCAACACTTAGCCCCCCTCATTCGATTTTCCTGGCTCCGTCACTAGTTGTAGATACCTACCGACCAGGTGCACTCTCCTGCTTCAAGCTAGGTCTTGGTTCATAGAACACAAGGATAGAGTGACTTGTGGAGGAAGACGATTAGAGAGGTCCCGAGTAGGGAACAGAGCGATAATTCTACACCTACGAAAAAATCCTACGTAATCTTACGTACCCTTCCATACATACTCTCCTCCCTCCTGATTTTAACTGAGGTGGGCCCGAGCCACTAATCCTAAACCAATTAATTACGTCCAAATCAGCATTTGCGTAAAAACCTCACGTAACTGTACGTGGGTCTAGCATTGCTCGGGAACAGAGATAGTGAAGTTGATAGTACATTTTTTTTAGGAAAGTTGGCACTTGGCAGTACATGGATCCTCAACCCTCACGCTTTAGCAACGGCTATTTAACAAGGCACACTCACACCTGAACGCATTACATAGGCCGCTCACTTGGGCCGGCACAGATACAGCCCACGTAGCCGCAACTGTTGTTGTTGCAGTAATGGGACTAAAAAAGTATAGTAGCACCTAGACTCATTCTTCGAGCATTTGGCCGACATCACCGCCGCTTGGCGAGCTGGAACGTGCGCTTCAAGAACTGGTTGGCGGCCTCGTCGTCGCGGTGGCACAAGACGCGGAGGATGGTGTTTGGGTCCGCAGGGCCCCACTGCCTCGTCGGCGGTACGTGGGTCGTGCCCCCGTCGCTGTCCTCGTATTCTCGCACGCCCGCGATGGACTCCGACGTGGCGGCGCCGAACGCCGTGATGAGATGCTCCGTCGACCGAGCCATGAGCTCAACGACGCCCTCTGCGGCCTCCGCCTCCTGCACCACCACGTCCTCGGGGACCAGGCCCTCGCCGCACGTGCAGAAGGCGCGCTTCAGGCTCCGGAAGTCCTCCTCCACCATCCCGTGGTCCGCCCTAGTGAAAGTCCGGTCGTTGCCGCCGGCGAGGAGGACCATCAGGAACGCCTGGAACGAGGCCTTCATCACCTCCCGCACAGCCACTGGCTGCGCGTGGTCAACGAGCACGGACACGAGGAACGACAGGTTCTGCTTCAGCGCGCGGAGCACCGGCCGGATGCGTGTGTCGACGACGTTGCGGATGTATAGGCCCTGGTAGAAGGAGTGGCGCGAGTCGAGGAAGATGAGCCGGAATGCGGCCACCTCGGCGACGTGGGACACCGCCGACTGGGCCGCGGCGCGGGTGCGGTCGAAGTTGACGGAAGTTGCCACCCGGTTACCGCCGGAGGCAGAGGAGAGTGACGAGAGCGGCTCCTCGATGGCCTGGAGGTGGGTGAGGACGTAGTGGAGCGTGTTGAGGCGGACGTAGAGGCGCTGCGTGCCGCGGCTTATGGATGGCCGCGGGGTGTGCTGCGAGGCGCCGCCGCGCGGGTTGGCCTCCGGCGCTTGGCACGACGGCAGCACCGCCTTCTTCCACAGCCGGAAGAAGCCCGAGTCCTGGTTGCACCTCGTCAGCGCCGGGAGGGGAGGGACGTAGGTCTGCTTCGACCCTGCATTTGGATTGAAGCAAGTCTATCGATCGATGATGGCATGGCATGCTAAGTTTATTTAACGGGATTGAGTTTGATCGGATCGTTTACCACATGATGCGACGAAGGAGATGTAGTCTTGAAAGATTGAGTCGAGGCCGTCGACGAGCGCCTGAACCACGTCGTCTTTTGCGGTGGCCGGAATGTCAGAGAACTCGTCGATGGTCGCCCTGGACAGCCTCATCAACTCTATTGCCGACGCGGGGAAAGGCTCCTCCTTGGACTTGGGAATCCAGCTCTACAAAAACAATGTCAAGCTCTACGAATTCCAGCTTCACTTCATCCACCAGAGATCGAAGTGTTCTTCATTACCTCGGTTTCTTTGGCTCTAAGGAGGCAGTCGCTGCCGATCCGAAGCCTGTCATCCATCCAAGCCTTGAGCAAGCTCATCACCACTGCCTCCACCTCGTAGGGCTCCATGTCGCCGACGACGGCCCTTGCCCGGTCGTCCTCGCAGTCCGCCGCGTCCTCGGCGGTCATCTGCGCCAGGGCCTTCTCCAGGCGATTCGCCGAGTGGAGCACGCGGACGAGCTCCTCCGTCAGGATGGTGACCTTGCCCAGGTACTCTCTCAGCACCACGCCGAAGCAGCCGTGCAGGGTGACTGCGGCGACCGCTATGGGGGCCGGGTGCAACCGCCTCAGCAGCGGGCTGAAGTTGGTGCGCTCGAACATGGCCAGCTGCTCCGTCTCCCTTGCCAGCCGCGTCAGGACCACGCCGGGGTCGTTTGCAGGGTCTGCCTCTCCCATGCCATTCTCGAGTATCTGGAATCATATATATCATGTCCGGCGATCATATCAAATTGTGTCCGACAGCTTGATGGTAGGGCTAATGGTTTCTTGTTTTTCCTACGTGATGAAGCACGGGCTCACTTTGGTGAAGATGTTCTTCATGGAACACCTGATGTAGTAGTCGACGCGGTCGGCGGTGAAGTTCCCGGTGCCCGCGTATTCTCGGTCGGCGACGATCTTGCCTGCGGCAAGCGCCAAGGACAGCAATATCTCCATGCCCTCCGTGGCAGTCCCGCCGGTGCCTCTCTCGTACCTCTCGTGGTAGTCCAGCAACCGCTTCTCCGACCACTCCTGCATCTTGCCGAGCGCGCTGAGGAGCACCTTGGCGTACACCGGGTCACGGGACTGGGACTCGCGGCTCCCCTGCTTGGCGTCGGCCGCCACGTCGGCGAGCAGGGCGAGAGTCGCGGACGCGAGGTCCGGCTCGGCCTGCTCGGTCACCACGTACTGCTGGAAGAAGACCCAGGCGAAGCACACGTTGTGCACCGCCCGACCGACGCCCAGGATCGGCCACGTCTTCTTGATGAGCTCTAGCAGCTCGTCCACCTCGTCTAGCACCACGGTGGGCTCCCTGTGGTCGAAGACGGTCCGGAGGAGGGACACGTAGAGGAGCACGTTGAGCGGGTAGCCGTCGGCCCAGTGGCACGCGTCGCTGCCGCTGCCGGGGCGCCACGCGAGCGCGTGCACGGCGTTGGTCAGGACCCGCATCGCGTCGGAGCCCTTGCCCGTGTCGATGGCGCGGATCTCCGTGGCCCGCATCACCTCGCGGAAACGGAGCACGGCGGCGTGGAGGCGGTCGAGCGGGAGGGACGGGTGCAGGAGGAGGCCTGCCTCTAGGAGCTTGATCTGCCGGAACTGCCACTGGTGGTACTCCTCGTCGTCGGTGAACTCGGACGGCTTCAGCTGCCGAAGTAGCTCCAATGGCAGGACGATGGAATCAGGCTTCTTCCCAACCTGTGGAAATAATAAATGGATAGATAATTCCACGACCGACCAAGGGCACGTGCATTGCATGGATGCGAGGGAAAATCGCCATGCATGCATGGGTGCGCATCCGGACCTGTCCGACGACGGCGCGCATGAGCGTTCGGCGGAGCCGCGCGTCGCTCTGCTCGGTCACCCGCATCTGTTGCCGCATGATCTCCGCCGACGTCATCGGTCGCCGTGTTCGCCGGGAGAGACCGGGCCTGAATTCTGGCTCAAGGTGCGCACCATCGTCGGCGCGGACCGCCTCGGCTTGAGCCCCAGCGCCTTCTTCACCTTGCTGCTCATGACGGCGCTCCCGCCCCTCGCCCCCGCGCCGGCCACCGGTGACGACACCTCCCCCTCCGACGCGCCGCCGCCCCGCGCCCCGGGGCTCGACGCTGCAGCGCCACCGGAGGAGCGGCAGGACATGAAGAAAATCTCGTACGCCGTCTCGCGGAGCTCCACGGCGCCGAGGGCATCGATGCCGCCGAAGGGGCACTCTAGGTCGACCGCGGCGAAGTCAAGCTCGGTGGCGTTTGATGAGCGCGTCGCCGAGGGGCTCCCGGAGGCGGAGCGCGACCGCTGGTGGTGTCCCATCGTGCCCATGGTCACGTCTCCCGTGCGTTCCAGTCGGCGGGGCCGGGCCGAGCCGAGCGAGGTCGCTCGCAGCGCTGCTGGCTGGCTGGCGACGTCGCCCTCCCGGCCGCGCAATGGAGGCACGAGAGAACTGGCTAGGCAAGGACGGGACGGAAAGGTTGAGGCAGCTACGCCCAAATAGATGGTGGACTATTTCTGTGTCACAATTCGAGGAGAACCAAGAGAAGTTGTTTCGCACGTGATCTTTTAGGGAACGGAATATAGGACGCGGATTTTTGTGAATATGGGTACGTGCGCATCCTTTATGAAATGGGTGTAGTTAGATTTCAGTCGACTGAGTTTTAAGGAAGTCTTAATCAAGTGACACGATATATAAAAAGAAGTAAGAAAAATTAAAAGAAAAATTTGCATGGATCTCAATGTAAGATCTCACAAACATAGCATTGACTGAGAATTCGTTAAGTCTTAGTCGACTGAAACTTAGCAATCTCGTTTATGAATGGTAAATTTGAAAAATGCTAGATAAAATTAAAAAAAACTGAATTTATTTTTGTAATATACATAGTCAACTGGTATACTTGCATATGTTTCATGAAGAAATCACATACTCCCTCCGTCCGAAAATAGTTGTCATCAAAATGAATAAAAAGGGATATATCTAGACGTAGATACATCCCTTTTTATTCATTTGATGACAAGTATTTTCGGACGGAGGAAGTATATGGTAATCTAGGCAAAATTGACAAAATTGAAGCTATATTAATAAACATTGTTTAATGAATAATAGGATTGCATTTACTAAGGCCCTGTTTGGTTTATAAGTCTTAGGACTTTTTTTAGTCCCAACTTATAAGTCCTTAAAAAGTCCCTATCTGTTTGGTTCCTGGGACTTATAAGTTCCTATAAAACCATATTACAACTATAAGTCCCTATAAGACTCTTCTTGAGTCTTATTTCATAAGTCTCAAATACCCATTTTAAGTCCCTATAAGTCCCTCATGTTTGGTTTAGATGGGACTTATAGGAACTTTTTTAAGTCCTAAACCAATAAGTCTCTGAAAACAAACACCCTCTAAGAATACCATGGGGGCTAATACATCATGAAACTTCACACGTGAGTAGAATGATCGACTAAGTTTCATACCGTAAAATTTCAGAAATTTTTAATTTTTCTAATATTTTTTATAAATATACTATTCATGTGAGTGCGCACGCACCCATATGCACCTTTGTATTTTCGCTGGAATATAGCCCCTACTTATACAAGTGACAAAGGCAATAGCGCCGACGCTTTTTTATATGCTACTATTTCGGAAACTTTGATTTGATTTAGTACCTCTCAAGCCGCTACTCAGACTATTATCCTGTCTTCGACATTGTTTCGACAAGATGTTCAAAACTAAGTCGATAAAGAAAATTGTTTCCAAAATTGGCACCTATTTTTCTTTTTAAGTATTGTATTAAAAATTATCACGTGGCAATTTTGACATCTACACAATGACAACTTTGATTTCAATACAATGGCAACTTCAATAATCGTGGGATGATAACTTTTCGTTTTTGTGAGACCCACCCTGGGCAATAAGAAGCTAACCTAGAAACTATCTGTTTGGTCTGCATTTTTTAGCAACGTTGGTGCCTATGGTTCACCCCTACAGCACTTTCACTGATGTATACATTTCACTGCGACTTCAGTTTTCAAACTTAAAACTTGAATTTTTCAG
The DNA here is from genome assembly GCF_002162155.2 of Triticum dicoccoides. Lineage (NCBI taxonomy): Eukaryota > Viridiplantae > Streptophyta > Magnoliopsida > Poales > Poaceae > Triticum > Triticum dicoccoides. The sequence continues at coordinate 272,543,523 of NC_041380.1, read as the reverse complement.
CTGAATCACTGCAGTAGTTTTT
>NC_041380.1:272516356-272543208 GCF_002162155.2 Triticum dicoccoides | reverse complement strand
TTTTTGAGGAAAGAATCACTGCAATAGTTGGCTTAGACTATTGCGAAGTGTCCAAAATACATTGGAGATAAAATGACAGCACAGCTTTCCAAATGACATCACAGATATACTAGCATAATAATACCATCAAGTCACGCAACCTTCCATCTTTGACAGTAAATCAGACTCATATTTCAGTCGATCCATGAGAGAATTGTTGTTTGTTCTGGATAGAGCTCGTCTGGGGTCAAGCAGCGATCTGCATTTCAAGAAAATAAACCAAATTTGGTGGGAATTGGTTCATAGCATAATTCACTCCCAAAGAGATCCTAGCAGAGTCGGGCAAACCTCCAAAGTCTCGTGTTACTTTATATATGTGACAAGTGAAAACTTCACGTCTCCAGCTTAATGTACTTTTGGGTCAATGCACCTGTCCAGCAGCATATGTCAGGCAGGAGGCAGGATGTAGCCAATTTCAAACATTAATTGACCCCTCAAAATACAGCAACTTAAGACTTATACACATTTTCAGTAAAATGCAAATGAACATCGGAAAGATTCAGAGAAATCAATCAGTATTTTCGTACAACCTTTTCTTGAGGGAAAAATACATGAGAAAAGGTGGCATCTCTAGTTTTCCAGAGTTATTCACATCTTCGATGCCTCGTTTTGAAGCAAACATGAAATTACATCACCGATCATTCAGTATTTTAAGATTTATCAAGTTAATCCTAACACAGGATGCACTTATGCAAGTTAATTCTTTGCTTTTATAAAAAAAAAATACACCCTCCCTTCATAAATACAAGATATTCAACTTTTTTGTGAATCGGATGTATAGACACATTTTAGTGTGTTTGTTCACTCATTTCAGTCCATATTGAAATATCCGATACATCTTATATTTGTGAACAGACGGGGTACATTGCAGAGACTCGGCATTATGCTTGATTACTGAAAGAGATAATGCAAATATATTATCCCAGTACACCCACAAAAATAATGTACAACTTATGATACAATTTCTTCAAAAAAAAAATTGCCCCACCATCCTCCAGAATAAATCTGTTTTTATCCAGAGCAAATCCACTAACAAGTACAGTTTTGCCACAAAATGCAGGCAAATTAACTTTAGGCGCTTAAACCAGGTCATGTTGATGTCATATTTGGTGCTAAACGCTCACAAGCCAAGCCTAAATCGTGTTAGTCAACCATGGCTTTAAAGACCAAATTGTGCAAGGGCTCTGATCTAGTTATATTAATTACTACATTCATGTTTAAAAAGCTATGTGATTCATAAATTAGATGGTGTTATGCTGGTTCTGATAAGGCTGTTATTTACTCCATTAGAAAAAATAGTGATGACTCTGCTATTATGTGATACATCACACATTATTGGCACTTGTATATTATGTGAGTAAAAGTGTTAGCGATCACAAGCAGACCATTCCATTTGTTATAACTGAATGGAACATGTGCAAGCCTAATAAAGCAACAAAGCTTCCATACAAAGGCGTACACGTACCATAGTTACAATATGCTTTACCACATGTTGTAGGCATTATATGCATACCGACAAGGAAGCCTCTAGACACTAACATTAACCTATAAATGCAATGATGCACTAAATACACGCAATGACTAAATTTAGATTTGCACGCTATTATGGTTGAAGTAAAAAAAACTACAGATTAACCAATAACTAGGCTAAAATATCATTATATGTATATAAAGAGGGAAAAAATTTCTGCTTGCTATTTATTATCTTCATCTTCACGGATTCAGCAGCTGAGCAAGGCATGGTGAAGCAAGTTAATGAGCACTGATTTTTATGTCAGCATATAGTAGCCAAATGAAATTATATTATTTTTTTCAGTTTTGTTAAAGCACATCTAGATGTGCCATAAGTATTGCACATCTAAGGCCTATATCATTGACCTTACGTTGAGATTCGTATGAATATTTTCTTTTTCTTTCTAACTTTTTTCTTTCTACTTGATTCACTCACTTAGATGTGCAATAACTAGGGCACATCTAGATGTGCCCTAGACACACCCTATTTTTTTTCTATTCACAAAAAAAATCAGGGCATGGAACGTATCAAACGCTTAACCATTTAGGATGTGTGATGTAGTGTGTTACAATAAATCCTGGTTTTCTCAACAACAAAAAAGGACAAAGTGGAGTGAATAATGTTAAATCTTCTGTCTAAGGGAACGATCATTCAATCACTTTGATCTTGTGTTCAAAACACGATAGAGCAGTGACTTCAGTAGAAAAATTATCGTGTCAAAACCATTGCTATCGCTGGTAGCACCATGGTGTTTTGCTCCTTTTTTAGAGCATATTTCACAATTAGTTTTACTATCTTATATGTATGATGACAAAAGTAAATAAATATTCAAGTGTAAGCTTGTCGAAATTATTTCTAAAATCTACTCCTTCCATATCAGAGGGAGTAGATATTTTTTTATTTATCATCAAGGTTAACCTAGACATTTTGAGAAGATATTGCGGGCTAAAATTGACAAGGCTTGACTTCAGTGATTCACAGGGTGAATTAGTTAACTTCTTTATCAGGATATACCAAATCTACCGGGCAGGAACCAAGGTATCATCTCCAACTAGGACAAAAACCATGTCGAAACGATTTTCCAAACAAAACTGAAAGGCAATGAATCTTTGTTTCCACGTACCACCACCTTGCAGCACAGCAAGATCCTCAAGAACATGAAGCACATAAAAAGCAAGTAGCTTGCATTCTGTGCCAATGCTTCAAATCGCAACTTCTCATCAGCTCATCAAGCAAAATCAGCAGATTTCCAATATCATTTTCACCCTCACTTGGACATGCTTTACACGGAATGGCGTCACATGCAACCTGTACAGAAACGAAACGAAGGAGGAAGGACAATTATTTTACTTGCCAAATGCCTCGCTACTGTACTCTAGGGTTTCTACCTGTACATCATTCATCATGTAGCATCACTGTTTTTTGGGATCTACACTACCTTAGAAGTTGATGCTACCATCTTGCTGCTAGTAAGCTCTTTATCACTGCATATGTACTATCAAAATTTAAGACCAAAAGGCTTGAAGGGCTAATCAGTTCCCTCTACTATGCCTGTTTAATCCATCTACATACCAAACATCAGATGCTAACCCTGAAACATATTCACAGCTTCATCATGCATACGAACAATGTTTCTCAAAAAAGAATGTACACATAGGATGTCACATTCCAGTTACATAAAGAAGCAGACTATACTTGACCGTCCGTTTGAAGCAGCTACAGTACCAAGCCTCTATCAGTGCATAGTTTCGGGACTAGCATCTGTTGCAAACCGTCAAATTTGAAGAATAAAAGTAACACCTTAACTCCAAGGTGAGCTAAAGCAAAGCAAGGAACCAGAGATGAACACAACCGCCAGCGATCAACGTTTCAGACTTAACCACAATAGGGAGAGAGTATCCAGCATAAATACTACAGTCAAACACGAATATATGATTCTGTAGAATAGAGATACAACTAGATAATTTGGTCCATAAGCAGTGAAGCTACTCTAGCTTTAAACTAGAGATAAAGCAACCTGAAACTCCACTCATGACAAAGCACACCAAAGGATAAGCTAAACATAAATAAAGCATTATGAAGATACAGCTACTCGACATAATAGCTACTTATTGACTTAAGTTCTAGTTAAGCCACGAAAGGATCAAGCATTCCAACCAGGAGAAATACTGATTTAACCGGCAGAATGGATGGCCTTCAGGAAGACGAGAGCAAAGCCAGAATACCGCAATAATACATATGCTGCCCAAATGCACTGGTTCACACCATGAACATTATAACAGCCTCTTCTACTGAGCAACCCTAGGCTGCATACCACCATAACCACTGCCATAATTTGATTGGCCCTCAGAAGCTCCATTGACTGCACCACCAAATCCCCCGCCTTGTGAAGGATCAGTCCACGCATTTGGATATCCAGAGTTTCCATTCCCACTTCCATATCCAGCAGCACCATACCCAGAGGCTGCACCAGTAGCAGGATTTCCAGCACCATCTCCCCGGCCACCATAAGCACCATACCCTCCATGATTACCATATGATGCATCTCCTCCATATCCACCATAACCATAGCCCTGGTTTCCATAACCTGCAGCTGCACCAGGTGCCTGACTAGTGGGTGCATTCCCACCAGCAGAAGAGCTATTCCATGCACCATAGCCTGCATTGCCAGCATAACCCCCAGTGCCATAACCAGACGGAGCTTGACTGCCCCAGGGTCCTCTATTAGCGCCTGGAGGGCCACCCTGGTAACCGGAAGCAGCAGCACTTGGATTGCCATAAGCCCCAGCATACGCAGCAGGAACAGCTCCATACCCTGCAGACCCATAATTTCCATATGTAGTTCCAGGATTGGTGTGCCCATATCCATACCCAGTTGGAGCACTGCCATAAGCTCCAGCACCATAACCTGGGTAGCCACCACTGCCTTGCTGCGCCTGCCCATATCTGCTAGCATCGCCTCTGCCATCATAGCTGCTAGCATTGGAGTTGGGTCCATTGTTACTATGAAAACCCCCACCTCCCATGGAACGGCCGCCGCCGCCAGAGCCAGGATTCGCCTCTCGGGGCAGAGCACGCTTCACCTCTACCATCTTCCCTCCAAGATCGTGGAAGGTTTTGTGCAGCACACGGTCAACCGCATCCTCCGAGTCAAAGGTAATGAAGCCGAAGCCCCGGGGACGCTGTGTTGTCTGGTCATACATCACCACAACATCGGTGACAGCCCCGAAGGTCTGGAAGTACTGCCGGAACTCCTCATCTGTCAGACTGGAGGGCAGTCCGCCCACAAAAATCTTCTTTGTCCTAGCACCACCGGCATCGCCGCCGCCGCCGCCGCCGCCGCCACCACCTCCAGCGTTCCTTCCTGCGCTAGGGTTCACCGCCTTGGTAGCCTGCTGCTCCTCCCGCGAGAGCGCCCGCTTCACATCGACCTGATGAGACAACAGAAGCACAAGAGAGATGCCCAGGCATGAGTTACTCCTCGTCCCAGATATGCACACCCCTAGGCCGCTGCAGCGGGGTAGATCGGAAGGCGGCCGAAGCGAATATTCGACGCGAATATACCGCTAGGGTTTGGGTGGGGTGAAGAGACCAAGCGAGGGGGGGTAGGTACCGTGCGGCCGTCGAGGGTGTGGGGCTCCTGGAGGGCGGCGTCGACGGCGGCGGGGTCGGCGTAGACTACGAAGCCGAAGCCCCGCGGGCGGCCAGTGAGCTTGTCGCGCATGACGGCGGCCTGGGAGACCTCGCCGAAGTTGGAGAAGTGCTCCTGCAGCTTCTCCTCCGTCGTCTCCCAGGAGATGCCGCCGATGAAGAGCTTGCCCTGATCCGACTCCATCACCGCCTCCTTGCGCCGCTCCTCTCCTCGGATTCTCTCGCGCTCGGGTGCGGGAGGGGGGCGATGGGGAGAGGGAGAGAGAGAGGGGAATTGGGGGATTTCGGCTTCGGGAGGGGGCGGAGGGGGGCTTTGGGATATTTTAGGGCGCGTGCGGGGTGCGGGCCTGCGGGGGGACACGGGGAATCGGTGGGCGTAGTACTAGCAGTACTGTAGTAGGGTTTCTGATAGTATCTCATTGGGGCTTTCCGGGGTTCTTTTTCTCGTATAAGGGCTTTTGGGTGTTCTTGTTGCTACTCTACTTGGGCCGAACTTTACATCCACGTGGACCGGTGGATCTCTTCCCGTACGTGGACAATAATATATTTTAAAATATTGTCTCACAAAAACAAATACTAGTAGAGTAAAATAACAAAATTGCCTTAAAAAGGTAAAATAACAAAATATTAAACTTTTTGACACCAAAGATGCTCAAAGTTTCTAGGTGCCATATAAGGAGCTCGGTAAAAACAACAAAAACTCAAGCAACCTTGGGCATTTTGGAACTCTGGTTTTCTTTTTTCTTTTTTCTTTTTGACTGAGCTCCTCCGGATGTAATCTACGCGCCAAATTTTGCAAGCACCTAGAAAATTCAAATCATCCTTGGTGTCAAACTAATTCAGGTTTTTTCAAATCCTTTTGCTATTTTTCCGAATTTCTTATTCACCCGAGAGGAGATGAACTCAAACTGAGCTATGAATTGTCGATGGATCGTTTTTTTAGTTTTATTAATTAATTCGAAGCAATCACGTATACACTGGGCAGCGTCGGGCTCTTTAAGGTTCATGACGTGTGCATTTTTGCATCATGATTAAGTTAATGTTTTTGGAATGTAGAGATAGGATTCCCGTATTTTGCATCTGTTGGGTTGCCTTCATTAGAAGACTCTAAAATTCCCTTCAAAAGATAAGACTAAAAATCTTTAGTCTCTAGTACTTCAAAAAAGAATAGTGTTTCTTTTCCTTCCAGGTGGAGTGCTTCGTCCAACATTTCATACTTCTTTCTGATCATTCTTTGAAAACAGCTTTATAGTTTATTTGATAAGTCAATAAGTGATTACAAAATAAAGTCACGGACAAAATTACGGACGGCTAAAAATATGGGCTAATGTAATAGAATATTTATACCTTGTAGAAATGCACGAGCAAATACCTAGTTTATCCAAAAAAAAGAGTTGGCGAAAAATATGAAGATTGGGTGGCATAGGAACTTTATAGGGAAAGGAGAAAAACACCAAAGGAAGGGCATATAGGGAGGTGTAGGGACAAACACAAATTTTACTTCAATTATTAGCAAGTTTAGGTTTCGTGGAATATAAAGTGTGGCCTAAACAATGCTACAGTGAGATATAAAATCTATATGATGTTTGCAAAGTCAAATGAGCTAGGGTTGGGGTAAAATAAATACACCGGCGACAAAAGATGTATCCTGTTGTTCAATCCTTTGGATGGGAGCTAATCATCGTTGGAGAGGTGGGAGGAACCACGAAGGCTCCACCAACACCACAAAGCTCACCTTCTTCTGCTTGATATATCACCAGGACGGGTTTCTCATAATCTTAGTGGTAGAACTTTAGACGAACTCTAAACTTTCACAAACTCACATGGTAAATCACGAATTTGACTCTTCACTGAGAACTCCTACCCCCTGGGAGTCTCCAACCTCCGAGAGTAATAGGTACAAAGCATAAAATTCGGAACTTACTCACAACACAAATTGGTTTGGCGAAAAGTGAGATGATGAGTGGATTTATGCTTGGGTGAAATCTCTCAACAACCCATCAAGAAATCTTCGATTTGGAGTGGGATGAGAGGGGACCTTTTCTTAGATCTGGATAAGTGTCTTTGAAGTGGTTAGCCCACTCACTAAGAGGTCAGTGAAATATATATATAGTTGGGAGCAAACTAGTTTTTTTCTTGTAGAAAACTTATAGCCGGACAGTTCGGCCTAAATTGGCCCGGATAGTCCGACCTAAATTGGCCCGGGAAGTCCGGTCGCTGACTCTGTAGAGAAGCCTCAGTCGAGCTGGGAACAGATAGCAATGCATAATCACGGGCCAAACAACTCGTCCACATTGGGCCCACATAGTCAAACCACTCAAGGAGGCCCTGAAAATCTAAAGACTACCCAACTTCCCTTGAAAGTGTTCTGGAATACCCACAATTCATCTCGGATTGTCCACTTGGAAGTGCTCGGACAATTCCGTCGACCGATGGAAACCAGATGGCTGGCTTCAGTCCAGCTTCCCCTCAGGACCTTCTGGTACACCCAGATCTTGTCCTTGATAATTCGGCCGGATACATGATGGATAGTCCAGATGATTGTCTTTTGCACATTTGAATATTTTAACATAGGTTTGTTTGTTGGGAAACGCAGTGTTTCAAAAAAAATCCTACGATCACGCAAGATCTATCTAGGAGATGCATAGCAACGAGAGGGGAGAGTGTGTCCACGTACCCTCATAGACCAAAAGCGGAAGTGTTTAGTAACGCGGTTGATGTAGTCGAACATCTTCACGATCCAACCGATCCTAGCACCGAACGTACGGCACCTTCGTGTTCAGCACACGTTCAACACGATGACATCCCTTGAGCTCTTGATCCAGTTGAGGACGAGGGAGAGTTCCGTCAGCACGACAGCGTGGCGACAGTGATGATGTAGTTACCGGTGCGGGGCTTCGCCTAAGCACTAGGACGATATGACTGAGGTGGTAAACTGTGGAGGGGGCACCACACACGGCTAAGAGATTGTATGGTGTGCTTTGGGGTGCCCCCTGCCCACGTATATAAAGGAGGGGGAGAAGGAGGCTGGCCATAGGGGAGCGCGCGCCATAGGGGAGTCCAACTAGGATTCCCAATCCTAGTTGGAGTCCCCTTCCTTTCCAAGAGAGGGGGAGAGGGAAGGAGGAGGAAGGGAGAAGGAAATAGGGGGGCGCCGCCCCCTCCCTAGCCCAATTCGGACTAGCCATGGGGGGGCGCAGCCTCCCTTGCGGCCCTCCTCTCCTTTCCACTAAGGCCCGCTACTTCCCCGGGGGGGTCCGGTAACCTTCGGTACTCCGGAACTTCCAGAAACCATTCCGGTGTCCGAATGTAACCTTCCAATATATGAATCTTTACCTCTCGACCATTTCGAGACTCCTCGTCATGTCTGTGATCTCATCCGGGACTCCGAACAAACTTCGGTCATCAAATCACATAACTCATAATACAAATCGTCATTAAACGTTAAGCGTGCGGACCCTACTGGTTCGAGAACTATGTAGACATGACCAAGACATATCTTCGGTCAATAACCAATAGTGGAATCTGGATGCTCATATTGTCTCCTACATATTCCATGAAAATCTTTATCGGTCAAACCGCATAACAACATACGTTATTCCCTTTGTCATCGGTATGTTACTTGCCGAAGATTCGATCGTCGGTATCATCATACCTAGTTCAATCTCGTTACCAGCAAGTCTCTTTACTCGACTGTAATGCATCATCCCGTAACTAACTCATTAGTCACATTGCTTGCAAGGCTTATAGTGATGTGCATTACCGAGAGGGCCCAGAGATACCTCTCCGATACTCGGAGTGACAAATTCTAATCTCGATCTATGACAACTCAACAAACACCATCAGAGACACCTGTAGAGCATCTTTATAATCACTCAGTTACGTTGTGACGTTTGATAGCACACAAGGTGTTCCTCCGGTATTCGGGAGTTGCATAATCTCATAGTCAGAGGAACATGTATAAGTCATGAAGAAAGCAATAGCAATAAAACTAAATGATCATTATTCTAAGCTAACGGATGGGTCTTGTCCATCACATCATTCTCTAATGATGTGATCTTGGTCATCAAATGACAACACATGTCTATGGTCAGGATACTTAACCATCTTTGATTAACGAGCTAGTCTAGTAGAGGCAATACCAGGGACACTCTGTTTATCTATGTATTCACACATGTACTAAGTTTCCAGCTAATACAATTCTAGCATGAATAATAAACATTTGTCATGATATAAGGAAATATAAATAACAACTTTATTATTGCCTCTAGGGCATATTTCCTTCATTATTTAATATCTTTTTGGTCATGGGCCTAATATAGAATAGGCATGGTATGATCATTTTGACTTGAGGTCCGCTACAATCCTCTAATCCCTCCTAATAGTGTGTGATTCCTATAACTCAAGAACAATAGTAAAAGCGACACTTATTTCTGTTTATGGCACACATCTTGAGCCGTGAGCATTTTGGGGGGTCTATGATCCACAACACACCATATCAACGGGACTAAAATATGTAGATTTCACTACTGCAGGATGCTGCTAACGTAACACTATGATCAGAGACCCTTTTGACGAAACTGTGTGCGATGCAATAATCACAAATGGTGGTGTAAAAACCCATTAAAAAAGGTGCAAAACATTTGCGATCACGGATGCATCAAGCACGGTTCAGATTTTAGTTGCGTGTGTGATGCAGGGCATACGGTTCAGTTCAATGAACTGTTTGCCATGAGGAGGAACAAATAGTTCACATCACCATGTGATTAACACCCATAGTTCACATCGCATGGACCAACACCCAAAGGGTTTACTAGAGTCAATAATCTAGTTCACGTCGCCATGTGATTAACACCCAAAGAGTACTAAGGTGTGATCATGTTTTGCTTGTGAGAGTAGTTTAGGCAGCAGGTCTGCCACATTCAAATCCGTATGTATTTTGCAAATTTCTATGTCTATAATGCTCTGCATCGAGCTACTCTAGCTAATTGCTCCCACTTTCAATATGTATCCAGATTGAGACTCGGAGTCATCCAGATCGGTGTTAAAGCTTGCATCAACATAACTCTTTACGATGAACTCTTTATCACCTCCATAACCGAGAAATATTTCCTTAGTCCTCTATGGATATTTTTGACCGTTGTCCAGTGATCTACTCCTGGATCACTATTGTACCCCTTTGCAAACTCATGGCAAGGTACACAATAGATCTGGTATACAGCATGGCATACTTTATAGAACCTATGGCCGAGGCATAGGGAATGACTTTCATTCTCTCTCTATTTTCTGCCGTGGTCGGGTTTTGAGTCTTACTCAACTTCACACCTTACAACTCAGGCAAGAACTCTTTCTTTGACTGATCCATTTTGAACTGCAAAATCTTATCAATGTATGTACTCATCAAAAGTCTTATCAAGCGTTTTGATATATCTTTATAGATCTTGATGCCCAATATGTAAGTAGCTTTACTGAGGTCTTTCTTTGGAAAACTCCTTTCAAACACACCTTTATGCTTTCCAGAAATTTCTACATCATTTTTGATCAACAATATGTCATTCACATATACTTATCAGAAAGGCTGTAGTGCTCCCACCCACTTTCTTGTAAATACAGGCTTCACCGCAAGTCTGTATAAAACTATATGCTTTGATCACACTATCAAAGCGTACATTCCAACTCCGAGATGCTTGCACCAGTCCATAAATGGATCGCTGGAGCTTACACACTTTGTTAGCACTTTTAGGATTGACAAAACCTTCTGGTTGCATAATATACAACTCTTCTTTAAGAAATCCCTTAAGGAATGCAGTTTTGTCATCCATTTGCCAAATTTCATAATCATATAATGCAGCAATTGCTAACATGATTCGGACAGACTTTAAGCATAGATACAAGTGAGAAACTCTCATCGTAGTGAACATCTTGAACTTGTCGAAAACCTTTTGCGACAATTCGAGCTTTGTAGATAGTAACACTACTATCAGCGTTCGTCTTCCTCTTGAAGATCCATTTAATCTCAATGACTCGCCAATCATCAGGCAAGTCAATCAAAGTCCATACTTTGTTCTCATACATGGATCCCATCTCAGATTTCATGCCCTCAAGCCATTTCACGGAATCTGGGCTCATCATCGCTTCCTCATAGTTCGTAGGTTTGTCATGGTCTAGTAACATGACTTCCAGACAGGATCACCGTACCACTCTGGTGCGGACTACTCTGGTTGACCTACGAGGTTCGGTAGTAACTTGATCTGAAGTTTCATGATCATCATCATTAGCTTCCTCACTAATTGGTGTAGGAATCACTAGTACTGATTTCTGTGATGAACTACTTTCCGATTGGGGAGAAGGTACAGTTACCTCATCAAGTTCTACTTTCCTCCCACTCACTTCTTTCGAGAGAAACTCCTTCTCTAGAAAGGATCCATTCTTAGCAACGAATATATTGCCTTCAGATCTATGATACAAGGTGTACCCCAACAGTTTCCTTTGGGTATCCTATGAAGACGCATTTCTCTGATTTGGGTTTGAGCTTATCAGGCTGAAGCTTTTTCACATAAGCATCACAGCCCCAAACTTTAAGAACGACATCTTAGGTTCTTGCCAAACCATAGTTCATACAGTGTCGTCTCAACGGATTTACATGGTGCCCTATTTAACGTGAATGCAGCTGTCTCTATTGCATAACCCCAAAACGATAGTGGTAAATCGGTAAGAGACATCATAGATCGGATCATATCTAATAAAGTACGGTTACGATGTTCGGACACACCATTACGCTGTGGTGTTCCAGGTGGCGTGAGTTGTGAAACTATTCCACATTGTTTTAAATGAAGGCCAAACTCATAACTCAAATATTCGCCTCCGCGATCATATCGTAGAAACTTTATTTTCTTGTTACGATGATTCTCAACTTCACTCTGAAATTCTTTGAACTTTTCAAATGTTTCATACTTGTGTTTCATTAAGTAGAAATACCCATATCTACTTAAATCATCTGTGAAGGTCAGGAAATAACGATACCTGCCGCGAGCCTCAACACTCATCGGACCGCATACATCGGTATGTATTATTTCAAATAAGTTAGTGGCTCGCTCCATTGTTCCGGAGAATGGAGTCTTAGTCATCTGGCCCATGAGGCATGGTTCGCAGGCATCAAATGTTTCATAATCAAGTGATTCCAAAAGTCCATCCGCATGGACTTTCTTCATGCGCTTTGCACCAATATGACCTAAACGGCAGTGCCACTAGTATGTTGCACTACCATTATTAACTCTGTATCTTTTGGCATCAATATTATGAATATGTGTATTACTACGATCGAGATTCAATAAACCATTCACCTTGGGTGTATGACCACAAAAGGTTTTATTCATGTAAACAGAATAACAATTATTCTTTGACTTAAATGAATAACTATATTGCAATAAACATGATCCAATCATATTATTCTCAACGCAAACACCAAAAAACATTTATTTTAGGTTCAACATCAATCCCAAAGGTAAAGGGAGTGTGCGATGGTGATCTTATCAGCCTTGGAATCACTCCCAACACGCATCGTCACCTCGCCCTCAACTAGTCTCTGTTCATTTTGTAACTCTTGTTTCGAGTTACTAATCATAGCAACTGAACCAGTATCAAATACCCAGGGGCTACTGTGAATACTAGTAAAGTACACATCAATAACATGTATATCATATATACTTTTGTTCACTTTGCCATCCTTCTTATCCGTCAAGTATTTGGGGAAGTTCCGTTTGTAGTGACCATTTCCTTTGCAGTAGAAGCACTCAGTTTCAGGCTTGGGTCTAGCTTTGGGCTTCTTCATGGGAGTGGCAACTTGCTTGCCATTCTTCTTGAAGTTCCATTTCTTTCCCTTGCCCTTTTACTTGAAACTAGTGGTCTTGTCAACCATCAACACTTGATGCTTTTCTTGATTTCTACCTTTGTCGATTTCAGCATCGCGAAGAGCTCGGGAATCGTTTTCGTCATCCCTTGCTTATTATAGTTCATCACGAAGTTCCAGTAACTTGGTGACAGTGACTAGAGAATTCTGTCAATCACTATCTTATCTGGAAGATTAACTCCCACTTGATTCAAGCGATTATAGTACTCAGATATTCTGAGCACATGCTCACTGGTTGAGCTATTCTCCTCCATCTTGTAGGCAAAATACTTGTCAGAGGTCTCATACCTCTCGACTCGGGCATGAGTCTGAAATATCAATTTCAGATCTTAGAACATCTTATATGCTCCTTGGCGTTCAAAACATTTTTTAGACCCGATTCTATGCCGTAAAGCATCATGCACTAAACTATCAAGTAGTCATCGTACCGAGCTTGACAAACGTTCATAACGTCTGCATCTGCTCCTGCAATAGGTCCGTCACCTAGCGGTGTATCAAGGACATAATTCTTCTATGCAGAAATGAGGATAATCCTCAGATCACAGACCAGTTCGCATCATTGGTACTATCATCTTTCAACTTGTTTTTCTCTAGGAACATATCAAAAATAAATTGGGAGCTACATCGCAAGCTATTGATCTACAACATAGATATGCAAATACTATCAGGACTAAGTTCATGATAAATTGAAGTTCAATTAATCATATTACTTAAGAACTCCCACTTAGATAGATATCCCTCTAGTCATCTAAATGATTATGTGATCCATATCAACTAAACCATGTCCGATCATCACGTGAGATGGAGTAGTTTTCAATGGTGAACATCTCTATGTTGATCATATCTAATATATGATTCACGTTCGACCTTTCGGTCTCAGTGTTCCGAGGCCATATCTGCACATGCTAGGCTCGTCAAGTTTAACCCAAGTATTCTGCACGTGCAAAATTGGCTTGCACCAGTTGTATGTGAACGTAGAGCTTATTACACCCGATCATCACGTGGTGTCTCGGCACGACGAACTGTAGCAACGGTGCATACTCAGGGAGAACACTTGTACCTTGAAATTTAGTGAGGGATCATCTCATAATGCTACCGCCATACTAAGCAAAATAAGATGCATAAAGGATAAACATCACATGCAATCAAAATATGTGACATGACATGGCCATCATCATCTTGTGCCTTTGATCTCCACCTCCAAAGCACCGTCATGATCTCCATCATCACCGGCTTGACACCTTGATCTCCATCGTAGCATCATTGTCGCCTCGCCAACTATTGCTTCTATGACTATCGCTACCGCTTAGTGATAAAGTAAAGCAATTACATGGTGATTACATTTCATACAATAAAGCGACAACCATAAGGCTCCTGGCAGTTGCCGATAACTTTTACAAAACATGATCATATCATACAACAATTTACATCTCATCACGTCTTGACCATATCACATCACAACATATCCTGCAAAAACAAGTTAGACGTCCTCTACTTTGTTGTTGCAAGTTTTATGTGGCTGCTATGGGCTTCTAGCAAGAACCGTTCTTACCTACGCATCAAAACACAACGATTTTTCGTCAAGTGTGCTGTTTTAACCTTAAACATGGACCGACCGTAGTCAAACTTGATTCAACTAAAGTTGGAGAAATAGACACCCGCCAGCCACCTGTTTGCGAAGCACGTCGATAGAACCAGTCCCATGAACGCGGTCGTGTAATGTCGGTCCGGGCCGCTTCATCCAACAATACCGCCGAATCAAAGTAAGACGTTGGTGGTAAGAAGTGTGACTATTAGCGCCCACAACTCTTGGTGTTCTACTCGTGCATATAACATCTACACATAGACCTGGCTCTGATGCCACTGTTGGGAAACGCAGTATTTCAAAAAAAAATCCTATGATCACGCAAGATCTATCTTGGAGATGCATAGCAACGAGAGGGGAGAGTGTGTCCATGTACCCTCGTAGACCGAAAGCGGAAGTGTTTAGTAATGCGGTTGATGTAGTCGAACGTCTCCATGATCCAACCGATCCTATCACTGAACGTACGGCGCCTCCGTGTTCAGCACGCGTTTAGCACACGTCCCTCGAGCTCTTGTTCCAGTTGAGGATGAGGGAGAGTTCCGTCAGCATGACGGCGTGGCGACGGTGATGATGAAGTTACCGGCGCAGGGCTTCGCCTAAGCACTACAATGATATGACCGAGGTGGTAAACTATGGAGGGGGCACCGCACACGGCTAAGAGATTGTCTATTGTGCTTTGGGGTGACCTCCTATCCACGTATATAAAGGAGGGGGAGGAGGAGGCCGGCCATAGGGGGCACGCGCCATAGGGGAGTCCAACTAGGATTCTCAATCCTAGTTGGAGTCCCCTTCCTTTCCAATCTCATTTCCAACAAGTATCTTTACTCGTTTCATAATGCATCATCCCGTAACTAACTCATTAGTCACATTGCTTGCAAGGCTTATAGTGATGCGCATTACCGAGAGGGCCCAGAGATACCTCTCCGATACTCGGAGTGACAAATCCTAATCTCGATCTATGCCAACAAAACAAACACTACTGCAGGATGGTCCAAATGCGACACTACGATCAGAGACCCTTCGACAAAATTGTGTGCGATGCCATAATCGCAAACGGTGGTGTAAAAGAACCGTCAAAAAAGGTGCAAAACGTTTGCGATGGCGGAGCTATCAAACACGGTTCAGATTTTAGTTGCGTGTGCGATGCAGGGCATATGGTTCAGCTCAATGAACTGTTTGCGATGAGGCGGAACAAAAGGAACGGGCAGCCTGATGAAGGCGTGTGCAGTATAGAGCATATGGTTCACTCGGATGAACTGTTTGTGATTAGGCAACACAAAAGAAACGGCCAGCCAGATCAAGGTGTGTGTGATACACAGCAAACAGGTCCGTAATCAGAAATGTGTGCGAAAACCAATAATAACACAGACGATTGCTGCTAATATGCCGTGTGAATTGCTCTGTCTACAGTAGAATAACTTGTATATATATATAACTGAAATAAACATCCAATTACATAAGTGACTATACAAATCATTCGCACACGCCTCAATAGACAATTGCATGCATTCTAAAGTGGGAGAAACGATCGTCTAGTCATCTACTTCTTGTGACGCTCCCGCCACTGCTATGTGGCTCGATCCCTCGTCTGGGTCAGGAAGAAGACAATTCCTCATGTCAACGATCCGCCTGTACATCTCGTAGCTTGTGTATGCGTGCATGGCCGCGTACTTGACATGTTGTTCATCTAGTCTCTCATTCCACACACTATGCCAGGCGTTCTTGTCCTTATTGCTCTCTTCCTTCATCTTCATGTAGTAGGGGGCGATGATGGCTAAGGCGAGGTCAACCAGGCAGTTCAGTTTGTTTTTGTTGCTGCCCCATACCTTGTAGTGGTGCTGGATGTTGACAAGATTCGGGCATTTCAAGTCTGAAACCTTGAGCGCTTTTAGATCGTTGGTGGTGTCCACCGTAGCGAAACTGTAGTTGGAGCTGTTGATAAACTTGGAGAAACGCTCGCAAGGCCTTGTGGAAAGATGGTAGTGGTAGACGAGGACGTCATGTCGCACGCACAACTGGGCAGCGACAACCTTCTGATCGTGCCCGACACGACTGATGGTGTACTCAAGGTCGAAGTCGGCCACTCGGGACTTGTCCTTGGCAAGAAACTGCTCCATAGTTTGGATGGAGCTCTCCACCGAGACCGAATAGTTCGTGTACACCACCGAGAGGGCCTTCCCCCTCATGTGGGTGTCCACTATGTGATGCGTGGTGAACTGCCCGCCGTTGTCGTCGTCGGCCGCTAGGAGCGCCATTGGAGCCACGGGGAGCGCCATTGGAACCGCTGGATGTCATCTTTGTATGTGTCCTCGTGGGTTTGGTTATTGTGTCATGTGAGACGAGAGATGAAGGTAAATGGCTGCGGGAATAAAAGGGGGGCGGGCGGCGTGGATTCTCGACGCGTCCGCATGGCAGTTTCTGAAGGAAATATGCCCTATAGGCAATAATAAAGTTATTATTTATTTCCGTATATCATGATAAATGTTTATTATTCATGCTAGAATTGCATTAACTACAAACTTAGTACTGAATGAAATATGCCCTAGAGGCAATAATAAATTTATTATATATTTCCTTATATCATGATAAATGTTTATTATTCATGCTAGCATTGTATTAATCGGAAACATGATACATGTGTGAATACATAGACAAACATAGTGTCACTAGTATGCCTCTGCTTGACTAGCTTGTTGATCAAAGATGGTTATGTTTCCTAACCATAGACATGAGTTGTCATTTGATTAACGGGATCACATCATTAGGAGAATGATGTGATTGACTTGACCCATTTCGTTAGCTTAGCATTTGATCATTTAGTATGTTGCTATTGCTTTCTTCATGGCTTATACATGTTCCTATGACTATGAGATTATGCAACTCCCGTTTACAGGAGGAACACTTTGTGTGCTACCAAACGTCACAACGTAATTGGGTGATTATAAAGGTGCTCTACAGGTGTCTCTAAAGGTACTTGTTGGGTTGGCGTATTTCGAGATTAGGATTTGTCACTCCGATCGTCGGAGAGGTATCTCTGGGCCCACTCAGTAATGCACATCACTATGAGCCTTGCAAGCATTGTAACTAATAAGTTGGTTGCGGGATGATGTATTACAGAACGAGTAAAGAGACTTGCCGGTAACGAGATTAAACTAGGTATTAAGATACCGACGGTCGAATCTCGGGCAAGTAACATACCAATGACAAAGGAAACAATGTATGTTGTTATGCGGTTCGACCGATAAAGATCTTCGTAGAATATGTAGGAGCCAATATGGGCATCCAGGTTCCGCTATTGGTTATTGACCAGAGAAGTGGCTCGGTCATGTCTACATAGTTCTCAAACCCGTAGGGTCCGCACGATTAACGTTCATTGATGATATAGTATTTATGAGTTATGTATGTTGGTAACCGAATGTTGTTCAGAGTCCCGGATGAGATCACAGACATGACGAGGAGCTCTAGAATGGTCCGGAGGTAAAGATTCTTATATTGGATGATATGGTTAGGCCAAGGGGTCAGGCCCACGGGGATATAAGTCGGTGCAAAAGGAGTTTTGCGGAGGCCAGTGGGCCAAACACCGGAGACCCTGGCGTCTGGCCCTGAGCCAGATGCCGAGGACCATGGCGTCTGGGCCAAACGCCAAGGATTGTGGTGTTTGGTCTTGGAGTCCGAGTGGGACTCTTGCCTTTCGGGCAAAACCGACTTTGAGGAGGCTTTTGCTCCAAGTTTCGACCCGAGGGCTCAACATATAAATAGAGGGGCAGGGCTAGCACCAAAGACACATCAAGAAAAACCAAGTCATGTGCCGGCTACCCGTCCCATCTAGTTTATCCTCCATCATAGTTTTTGTAGTGCTTAGGCGAAGCCCTGCGGAGATTGTTATTCACCAACACCGTCACCACGCCGCCGTGCTGCCGAAACTCATCTACTACTTCGCCCCTCTTGCCGGATCGAGAAGGCGAGGACGTCATCGAGCTGAACGTGTGCTGAACGCGGAGGTGTCGTACGTTCGGTACTTGATCGGGATGGATCGTGAAGGTGTATGACTACATCAACCGCGTTGATAAACGCTTCCACTTACGGTCTACGAGGGTACATAGACAACACTCTCCCCTCTTGTTGCTATGCATCACCATGATCATGCGTGTGCGTAGGATTTTTTTGAAATTACTACGTTCCCCAACAATGGTATCAGAGCCTGGTTTTATGCGTAGATGTTATATGCACGAGTAGAACACAAGTGAGTTGTGGGCGATACAAGTCATACTGCTTACCAGCATGTCATACTTTGGTTCGGCGGAATTGTTGGATGAAGCGGCCCGGACCGACATTACGTGTACGCTTATGCGAGACTGGTTCTACCGACGTGCTTTGCACACAGGTGGCTGGCGGGTGTCAGTTTCTCCAACTTTAGTTGAACCGAGTGTGGCTACGCCCGGTCCTTGAGAAGGTTAAAACAACACTAACTTGACAAACTATCGTTGTGGTTTTGATGCGTAGGTAAGAACGGTTCTTGCTCAGCCCGTAGCAGCCGCGTAAAAATTGCAACAACAAAGTAGAGGACATCTAACTTGTTTTTGCAGGGCATGTTGTGATGTGATATGGTCAAGACATGATGCTATATTTTATTGTATGAGATGATCATGTTTTGTAACCGAGTTATCGGCAACTGGCAGGAGCCATGTGGTTGTCGTTTTATTGTATGCAATGCAATCGCCATGTAATGCTTTACTTTACCACTAAGCGGCAGCGATGGTCATAGAAGCGATAGTTGGCGAGACGAGAATGATGCTACGATGGGGATCAAGGTGTCGCACCGGTGACGATGGTGATCATGACAGTGCTTCGGAGATGGAGATCACAAGCACAAGATGATGATGGCCATATCATATCACTTATATTGATTGCATGTGATGTTTATCTTTTATGCATCTTATCTTGCTTTGTTTGACGGTAGCATTATAAGATGATCTCTCACTAAATTTCAATATAAAAGTGTTCTCCCTGAGAATGCACCGTTGCGAAAGTTCTTCGTGCTGAGACACCACGTGATGATCGGGTGTGATAGGCTCTATGTTCAAATACAACGGGTGCAAAACAGTTGCACACGCAGAATACTCAAGTTAAACTTGACGAGCCTAGCATATGCAGATATGGCCTCGGAACACTGAGACCGAAAGGTCGAGCCTGAATCATATAGTAGATATGACCAACATAGTGATGTTCACCATTGAAAGCTACTCCATCTCACATGATGATCAGACATGGTTTAGTTGATATGGATCACGTGATCACTTAGATGATTAGAGGGATGTCTATCTAAGTGGGAGTTCTTAAGTAATATGATTAATTGAACTTTAATTTATCATGAACTTAGTCCTGGTAGTATTAGCATATCTATGTTGTAGATCAATAGCTCGCGTTTAGCTCCTCTATTTTATTTTTGATATGTTCCTAGAGAAAAACTAAGTTGAAAGATGTTAGTAGAAATGATGCGGATTGGATCCGTGATTTGAGGATTATCCTCATTGCTGCACAGAAGAATTATGTCCTTGATGCACTGCTAGGTGACAGACCTATTGCAGGAGCAGATGCAGATGTTATGAACGTTTGGCTAGCTCAATATGATGACTACTTGATAGTTTAGTGCACCATGCTTAACATCTTAGAATCAGGACTTCAACGACGTTTTGAACGTCATGGATCATATGAGATGTTCCAGGAGTTGAAGTTAATATTTCAAGCAAATACCCGAGTTTAGAGATATGAAGTCTCCAACAAGTTTTGTAGCTAAAAGATGGAGGAGAATAGCTCAAGCAGTGAGCATGTGCTCAGATTGTCTCGGTACTACAATCATTTGAATCAAGTGGGAGTTAATCTTCCAGATAAAATAGTGATTGACAGAATTCTCTAGTCACCATCACCAAGTTAGTAGAACTTCGTGATGAACTATAGTATGCAAGGGATGATGAACGATTCCCGAGCTTTCATGATGATGAAATCGATGAAGGTAGAAATCAAGAAAGAGCATCAAGTGTTGATGATTAACAAGACCACTAGTTTCAAGAAAAGGGCAAAGGGAAAGAAAGGGAACTTCAAGAAGAACGACAAGCAAGTTGCTGCTCAAGTGAAGAAGCCTAAGTCTGGACCTAAGCATGAGACTAAGTGCTTCTACTTCAAAGGGACTAGTTACTAGAAGCGGAACTGCCCCAAGTATTTGGTGGATAAGAAGGATGGCGAAGTGAACAAATGCTATATTTGATATACATGTTATTGATGTGTACTTTACTAGTGTTTATAGCAACCCCTCGGTATTTGATACTGGTTTAGTTGCTAAGAGTAGTAACTCGAAACGGGAGTTGCAGAATGAACGGAGACTAGTTAAGGGTGAAGTGACGATGTGTGTTGGAAGTGGTTCCAAGATTAATATGATCATCATCGCACACTCCCTATACTTTCGGGATTAGTGTTGAACCTAAATAAGTGTTATTTGGTGTTTGCGTTGAGCATGAATATGATTTGATCATGTTTATTGCAGTACGGTTATTCATTTAAGTTAGAGAATAATTGTTATTCTGTTTACATGAATAAAACCTTCTATGGTTATACACCCAATGAAAATGGTTTGTTGAATCTTGATCGTAGTGATACACATATTCATAAAATTGAAGCCAAAAGATGCAAAGTTAATAATGATAGTGCAACTTATTTGTGGCACTGCCGTTTAGGTCATATTGGTGTAAAGCACATGAAGAAAATCCATGCTGATGGGCTTTTGGAATCACTTGATTATGAATCAGTTGATGCTTGCAAACCATGCCTCATGGGCAAAGATGACCAAGACTCCGTTCTCCAGAACAATGGAGCGAGCAACTGACTTATTGGATATAATACATACTGATGTATGAGGTCCGATGAGTGTTGAGGCCCGCGGTGGGTATCGTTATTTTCTGACCTTCACAGATGATTTGAGCAGATATGGGTATATTTACTTGAAGAAACATAAGTCTGAAACATTTGAAAAGTTCAAAGAATTTCAGAGTGAAGTGGAAAATCATCGTAACAAGAAAATAAAGTTTCTACGATCTAATCGCAGAGGCGAATATTTGAGTTACGAGTTTGGCCTTCAATTAAAACAATGTGGAATAGTTTCACAAACTCATGCCACCTGGAACACCACAGTGTAATGGTGTATCCGAATGTCATAATCGTACTTTATTTGATATAGTGCAATCTATGATGTCTCTTACCGATTTACCACTATCGTTTTGGGGTTATGCATTAGAGACAGCTGCATTCACATTAAAAAGGGCACCATCTAAATCCGTTGAGATGACACCGTATGAACTGTGGTTTAGCAAGAAACCTAAGCCGTCGTTTCTTAAAGTTTGGGGTTGCGATGCTTATGTGAAAAAGTTTCATCTTGATAAGCTCAAACCCAAGTTGGAGAAGTGCGTCTTCATAGGATACCCAAAAGTAACTATTGGTTACACCTTCTATCACAGATCCGAAGGCAAGGTATTTGTTGCTGAGAATGGATCCTTTCTAGAGAAGGAGTTTCTCTCGAAAGAAGTGAGTGGGAGGAAAGTAGAACTTGATGAGGTAACTGTACATGCTCCCTTATTGGAAAGTAGTTCATCACAGAAATCTGTTTCTGTGACTCCTACACCAATTAGTGAGGAAGTTAACGGTGATGATCATGAAAGTTCAGATCAAGTTACTACATAACTTCGTAGATCAACCAGAGTGAGATCCGCACCTGAGTGGTACGGTAATCCTGTTCTGGAAGTCATGTTAATTGACCATGACGAACCTACGAACTACGAGGAAGCGATGATGAGCCCTGATTCCGCGAAATGGCTTGAGGCCATGAAATCTGAGATGGGATCCATGTATGAGAACAAAGTGTGGACTTTGGTTGACTTGCCCGATGATCGGCAAGCCATAGAAAATAAATTGATCTTCAAGAGGAAGACGGACGCTGATAGTAGTATTACTATCTACAAAGATAGACTTGTCAAAAAAGGTTTTGACAAAGTTCAAGGTGTTGACTACGATGAGATTTTCTCACTCGTAGCGATGCTTAAGTCTGTCTGGATCATGTTAGCAAATTGCCACATTTTATGAAATCTGGCAAATGGATGTCAAAACTACATTCCTTAATGGATTTCTTAAAGAAGAGTTGTATATGATGCAACTAGAAGGTTTTGTCGATCCTAAAGGTGCTAACAAAATGTGCAAACTCCAGCGATCCATCTATGGACTGGTGCAAGCATCTCAGAGTTGGAAATATACACTTTGATGAGTTGATCAAAACATATAGTTTTATATAGACTTGCGGTGAAGCCTGTATTTACAAGAAAGTGAGTGGGAGCACTACAGCCTTTCTGATAAGTATATGTAAATGACATATTGTTGATCAGAAATGATGTAGAATTTTCTGGAAAGCATAAAGGAGTATTTGAAAGGAGTTCTTCAAAGAAAGACCTCTGTGAAGCTGCTTACGTATTGAGCATCAAGATCTATAGAGATAGATCAAGACGCTTGATAAGTTTTTTCAATGAGTACATACCTTGACAAGATTTTGAAGTAGTTCAAAATGGAACAGTCAAAGAAAGAGTTCTTACCTATGTTACAAGGTGTGAAATTGAGTAAGACTCAAAGCCCGACCACGACAGAAGATAGAAAGAGAATGAAAGTCATTCCCTATACCTCAGCCATAGTTTCTATAAAGTATGCCATGCTGTGTACCAGATCTATTGTATACCCTACACCGAGTTTAGCAAGGGAGTACAATAGTGATCTAGGAGTAGATCACTGGACAATGGTCAAACTTATCCTTAGTGGAACAGGGATATATTTCAAGATTATGGAGGTGACAAAAGGTTCGTCATAAAGGGTTACGTCGATGCATGTTTTGACACTGATCCAGATGACTCTAAGTCTCAATCTGGATACATATTGAAAGTGGGAGCAATTAACTAAAGTAGCTCCGTGCAGAGCATTGTAGACATAGAAATTTGCAAAATACATAACGGATCTGAATGTGAAAGACCCGTTGACTAAGATTCTCTCACAAGCAAAACATGATCACACCTTAGCACTCTTTGGGTGTTAATCACATAGCGATGTGAACTAGATTATTGACTCTAGTAAACCCTTTGGGTGTTGGTCACATGATGATGTGAACTATGGGTGTTAATCACATGGTGATGTGAACTATTGGTATTAAATCACATGGCGATGTGAACTAGATTATTGACTCTAGTGCAAGTGGGAGACTGAAGGAAATATGCCCTAGAGGCAATAATAAAGTTATTATTTATTTCCTTATATCATGATAAATGTTTATTATTCATGCGAGAATTGTATTAGCCGGAAACATGATACATGTGTGAATACATAGACAAACATAGTGTCACTAGTATGCCTCTACTTGACTAGCTCGTTGATCAAAGATGGTTATGTTTCCTAACCATAGACATGAGCTGACATTCGATTAACAAGATCACATCATTAGGATAATGATGTGATTGACTTGACCCATTCCGTTAGCTTAGCATTTGATCGTTTAGTATGTTGCTATTGCTTTCTTCAAGACTTATACATGTTCCTATGACTATGAGGTTATGCAACCCCCGTTTACCGAAGGAACACTTTGTGTGCTACCAAACGTCACAACGTAACTGGGTGATTATAAAGGTGTTCTACAGGTGTCTCCGAAGGTACTTGTTGGGTTGGCGTATTTTGAGATTAGGATTTGTCACTCCGATCGTCGGAGAGGTATCTCTGGGCCCACTCGGTAATGAACATCACTATAAGCCTTGCAAGCATTGTAACTAATGAGTTAGTTGCGGGATGATGTATTACAGAACGAGTAAAGAGACTTGCCGATAATGAGATTAAACTAGGTATTAAGATACTGACGATCGAATCTTGGGCGAGTAATATACCGATGACAAAGGGAACAACGTATGTTGTTATGCGGTTCGACCGATAAAGATCTTCGTAGAATATGTAGGAGCCAATATGGGCATCCAGGTTCCACTATTGGCTATTGACCAGAGAAGTGTCTCGGTCATGTCCACATAGTTCTCGAACCCATAGGGTCCGCACGCTTAATGTTCGTTGACGATATAGTATTTATGATTTATGTATGTTGGTAACCGAATATTGTTCGGAGTCCCGGATGAGATGACGGACATGATGAGGAGCTTCAGAATGGTCCGGAGGTAAAGATTCATATATTGGATGATATGGTTAGGCCAAGGGCTCAGTCCCACGAGGCTATAAGTCGGTGCAAAAGGAGTTTTGCGGAGGCCAGGGGGCCAAACGCCAGAGACCCTGGAGTCTGGCCCTGGGCTAGATGTCGATGCCCATGGCGTCTGGGCCAGATGCCAAAGATTGTGGCGTTTGGTCCTGGAGTCCGAGTGGGACTCTTGCCTTTCGGGCAAAACCGACTTTGAGGAGGCTTTTGCTCCAAGTTTTGACCCCAAGCTCAACATATAAATAGAGGAGAAGGGCTAGCACCAAAGACACATGAAGAAACACCAAACCGTGTGCCGGCTACCCCGTCCCCTCTAGTTTATCCTCCGTCATATTTTTCGTAGTGCTTAGGCGAAGCCCTGCGGAGATTGTTATTCACCAACACCGTCACCACACCGTCGTGCTGCCGGAACTCATCTACTACTTCGCCCCTCTTGCCAGATCGAGAAGGCGAGGACGTCATCGAGCTGAACATGTGCTGAACGTGGAGGTGCCGTACGTTCGGTACTTGATCGGGACGGGTCATGAAGGTGTACGACTACATCAACCACGTTGATAAACGCTTCCGCTTACGGTCTACGAGGGTACGTAGACAACACTTCGCCTCTTGTTGCTATGCATCACCATGATCCTGCATGTGCGTAGGATTTTTTTTGAAATTACTACGTTCCCTAACAAGTACATTTGTGAATACATAGACAAACAGAGTGTCACTAGTATGCCTCTACTTGACTAGCTCGTTGAATGAAAGATGGTTAAGTTTCCGGGCCATAGACATGAGTTGTCATTTGATTAATGGGATCACATCATTAGATAATGATGTGATTGACTTAACCCATTCCGTTAGCTTAGCGCGATGATCCTTTAGTTTGTTGCTATTGCTTTCTTCATGACTTATACATGTTCCTTTGACTATGAGATTATGCAACTCCCGAGTACCAGAGGAACACTTTGTGTGCTACCAAACATCACAACGTAACTGGGTGGTTATAAAGGTGCTCTACAGGTGTCTCCGATGGTGCTTGTTGAGTTGGCATAGATCGAGATTAGGATTTGTCACTCCGATTGTCGGAGAGGTATCTCTAGGCCCTCTTGGTAATGCACATCACTATAAGCCTTGCAAGCATTGTGACTAATGAGTTAGTTGCGGGATGATACATTACGGAACGAGTAAAGAGACTTGCCGGTAACGAGATTGAACTAGGTTTGAGATACTGACGATCGAATCTCGGGCAAGTAACATACCGATGACAAAGGGAACACCTTATCTTGTTATGCGGTTTGACCGATAAAGATCTTCGTAGAATATGTAGGAACCAATATGAGCATCTAGGTTCCGCTATTGGTTATTGACCGGAGACGAGTCTCGGTCATGTCTACATAGTTCTCGAACCCGTAAGGTCCGCACGCTTAAAGTTCGGTGACGATCGGTATTATGAGTTTATGTGTTTTGATGTACCGAAGGTAGTTCAGAGTCCCGGATATGATCACGGACATGACGAGGAGTCTCAAAATGGACGAGACGTAAAAATTGATATATTGGACGGCTATATTCGGACACCGAAAGTGTTCCGGATGTTTTGGAGAAAACCAGAGTGCCGGAGGGGTTACCGGACCCCCCCAGGGAAGTATTGGGCCTTAGTGGGCCCGAGGGGAGAGAGAGGGCTGCAGCCCAGGAGGTGGCGCACCCCCTCCCATGGGGAGTCCGAATTGGACTAGGGGAGGGGGGCCCTCTTTCCCTCTCCCTCTCCCTCTCTTTCCTTCCCCCTTCCCTCTTCCTAGTTGGACTAGGAAAGGATGAATCCTCTTCCTAGTAGGAAGATGATTCCTCCTCTCCTTGGGGCGCACCAAGGCTGGCCGGCCTCCCCCTTGCTCCTTTATATACG
>NC_041380.1:272383396-272515999 GCF_002162155.2 Triticum dicoccoides | reverse complement strand
GGCACCCAAAGACACACAAGTTGATTGTTTCAAGCCTTGTGCGGTGCCCTCCTCCACCATAATCCACCTCAACCATATCGTAGCAGTGCTTAGGCAAAGCCCTGCGTCGGTAGCAGCATCATCACCGTCATCATGCCGTCGTGCTGATGGAACTCTCCTGAGAAACCCTACTGGATCGGAGTTCGTGGGACGTCATCGAGCAGAACGTGTGCTGAACTCGGAGGTGCCATGCGTTCGGTACTTGGATCGGTCGAATCGTGAAGACGTACGAATACATCAACCGTGTTCTCATAACGCTTCCGCTTACGGTATACGAGGGTACGTGGACGATACTCTCCCCTCTTGTTGCTATGCATCACCATGATCTTGCATGTGCGTAGGATTTTTTTTAAATTACTACATTTCCCAACGGTGGCATCCGAGCCAGGTTTATGCGTAGATGTTATATGCACGAGTAGAACACAAAGGAGTTGTGGACGTGGGTATATACATATTGCTTGCCGTCACTAGTTGATTCTTGATTCAACGACATTGTTGGATGAAGCGGCCTAGACCGACATTACGCGTACGCTTACGCGAGACTGGTTCTACCGACGTGCTTCGCACACAGGTGGCTAGTGGGTGTTTGTTTCTCTAGCTTTAGTTGAATCGGATTCAATGAACAAGGTTCTTTCTGTAGATCAAAAAGCAATCACTATACCGTGTTGTGGTTTTTTTATGCGTAGGTAAGAACGGTTCTTGCTCAGCCCATAGCATCCACGTAAAACTTGCAACAACAAAGTAGAAGACGTCTAACTTGTTTTTGCAGGGCATGTTGTGATGTGATATGGTCAAGACATGATGCTAAATTTTATTGTATGAGATGATCATGTTTTGTAACACAGTTATTGGCAACTGGCAGGAGCCATATGGTTGTCGCTTTATTGTATGAAATGCAATCGCCATGTAATTGCTTTACTTTATCACTAAGCGGTAGCGATAGTCGTGGAGGCAATAGTTGGCGTGACGACAATGATGCTTCGATGGAGATCAAGGTGTAAAGCCGGTGACGATGGTGATCATGACAGTGCTTTGGAGATGGAGATCACATGCACAAGATGATGATGGCCATATCATATCACTTATATTGATTGCATGTGATGTTTATCTTTTATGCATCTTATTTTGCTTAGATCGACGGTAGCATTATAAGATGATCTCTCACTAAATTTCAAGGTATAAGTGTTCTCCCTGAGTATGCACCGTTGCGAAAGTTCGTTGTGCCGAGACACCATGTGATGATCGGGTGTGATAAGCTCTACGTTCACATACAACGGGTGCAAGCCAGTTTTGCACACATAGAATACTCGGGTTAAACTTGACGAGCCTAGCATATGCAGATATGGCCTCGGAACATTGAGACCGAAAGGTCGAGCATGAATCATATAGTAGATATGATGAACATAGTGATGTTCACCATTTAAAACTACTCCATCTCACGTGATGATCGGACATGGTTTAGTTGATTTGGATCACGTGATCATTTAGATGACTAGAGGGATGTCTATCTAAGTGGGAGTTCTTAAGTAATATGATTAATTAAACTTTAATTTATCATGAACTTAGTCCTGCTAGTATTTGCATAACTATGTTGTAGATCAATAGCTGGTGATGTAGCTCCCCGTTTATTTTGATATGTTCCTAGAGAAAAATTAAGTTGAAAGATGTCAGTAGCAATGATGCAGATTGGATCCGTGATCTGAGGATTATCCTCATTGCTGCACAGAAGAATTATGTCCTTGATGCACCGCTAGGTGACAGACCGATTGCAGGAGCAGATGCAGGCGTTATGAATGTTTGACGAGCTCGATATGATGACTACTTGATAGTTTAGTGCACCATGCTTTACAGCTTAGAATCGGGGCTTCAAAGACGTTTTGAATGCCACGGAGCATATGAGATGTTCCAAGAGTTGAAATTAGTATTTGAGGCTCATGCCCATGTCGAAAGGTATGAGACCTTTGACAAGCACTTTGCCTACAAGATGGAGGAGAATAGCTCAGCTAGTGAGCATGTGCTCAGAATGTCTGAGTACTACAATCACTTGAATCAAGTGGGAGTTAATCTTCCAGATAAGATAGTGATTGACAGATTTCTCTAGTCACTATCACCAAGTTACTAGAACTTTGTGATGAACTATAATATGCAAGGGATAACGGAAACGATTCCCAAGCTCTTCGTGATGCTGAAATCGACGAAGGTAGAAATCAAGAAAAGCATCAAGTGTTGATGGTTAACAAGACCACTAGTTTCAAGAAAAGGGCAAAGGGAAGAAGGGGAACTTCAAGAAGAACGGCAAGCAAGTTGCTGCTCAAGTGAAGAATCCCAAGTCTAGACCTAAGCCTGAGACTAAGTGCTTCTACTACAAAGGGACCGGTCACTTGAAGCAGAACTGCCACAAGTATTTGGCAGATAAGAAGGATGGCAAAGTGAACAAAGGTAATTTGATATACATGTTATTGATGTGTACTTTACTAGTGTTTATAGCAACCCCTCAGTATTTGATACTAGTTCAGTTGCTGAGATTAGTAACTCGAAACGGGAGTTGCAGAATGAACAGAGACTAGTTAAGGGTGAAGTGACGATGTGTGTTGGAAGTGGTTCCAAGATTGATATGATCATCATTGCACACTCCCTATACTTTCGGGATTAGTGTTGAACCTAAATAAATGTTATTTGGTGTTTGCATTAAGCATGTATATGATTTGATCATATTTATTGCAATACGGTTATTCATTTAAAGTCAGAGGATAATTGTTGTTCTGTTTACATGAATAAAACCTTCAATGGTCATACATCCAAGGTGAATGGTTTATTAAATCTCGATCGTAGTGATACACATGTTCATAATATTGAAGCCAAAAGATGCAACATTAATAATGATAGTGCAACTTATTTGTGGCACTGTTGTTTAGGTCATATTGGTGTAAAGCGCATGAAGAAAATCCATGCCGATGGGCTTTTGGAATCACTTGATTATGAATCAGTTGATGCTTGCGAACCATGCCTCATGGGCAAGATGACTAAGACTCCATTCTCTGGAACAATGGAGCAAGCAACAGATTTGTTGGAAATAATACATACTGATGTATGCAGTCCGATGAGTGTTGAGGCTCGCGACAGGTATCGTTATTTTCTGACCTTCACAGATGATTTGAGTAAGATATGGGTACATCTTCTTGATGAAACATAAATCTGAAACATTTGAAAAGTTCAAATAATTTCATAGTGAAGTGGAAAATCATCGTAACAAGCAAATAAAGTTTTTACGATCTGATCGTGGAGGAGAATATTTGAGTTACGAGTTTGGTCTTCATTTGAAACAATGCGGAATAGTTTCACAACTCATGCCACCTGGAACACCACAACGTAATGGTGTGTCCGAACACCGTAACCGTACTTTATTAGATATGGTTACTACGTCTTGAGCTTGCGTTGGTTTTCCCCGAAGAGGAAGGGATGATGAAGCAGAGTAGCGTAAGTATTTCCCTCAGTTTTTGAGAACAAAGGTATCAATCCAGTAGGAGCCCACGCTCAAGTCCCTCGTACCTGCACAAAGCGATAGCTACTCGCAACCAACGCGATTAGGGGTTGTCAAGCCCTTCACGGTCACTTACGAGAGTGAGATCTGATAGATATAATATTTTTGGTATTTTTGGTATAAAAATGCAAAGTAAAAAGTAAAAGCAAAGTAAAAAAGCAAAGCAAGATTAAAGTAATGGAGATTGATATGATGAGAATAGATACGGGAGCCATAGGTTTCACTAGTGGCTTCTCTCAAGAGCATAAGTATTCTACGGTGGGTGAACAAATTACTGTTGAGCAATTGACAGAATTGAGCATAGTTATGAGAATATCTAGGCATGATCATGTATATAGGCATCACGTCCGTGACAAGTAGATCAAAACGATTCTGCATCTACTACTATTACTCCACTCATCGACCGCTATCCAGCATGCATCTAGAGTATTAAGTTAAAAACAGAGTAACGCCTTAAGCAAGATGACATGATGTAGAGAGATAAATTCATGCAATATGAAATAAACCCCATCTTGTTATCGTCGATGGAAACGATACAATACGTGCCTTGCTGCCCCTTCTGTCACTGGGTAAGGACACCGCAAGATCGAACCCAAAGCTAAGCACTTCTCCCATGGCAAGAACTACCAATCAGTTGGCCAAACCAAACAGATAATTCGAAGAGACTTGCAAAGATAACCAATCATACATAAAAGAATTCAGAAAAGATTCAAATATTATTCATAGATAGACTTGATCATAAACC
This sequence comes from Triticum dicoccoides, assembly GCF_002162155.2. Taxonomy (NCBI): domain Eukaryota; kingdom Viridiplantae; phylum Streptophyta; class Magnoliopsida; order Poales; family Poaceae; genus Triticum; species Triticum dicoccoides. The sequence continues at coordinate 272,511,674 of NC_041380.1, read as the reverse complement.
CACAATTCATCGGTCTCAACAAACACACAGCAAAAAGAAGATTACATCGAATAGATGTCCACAAGAGAGGGGGAGAACTTTGTATTGAGATTCAAAGAGAGAGAAGAAGCCATCTAGCTACTAAATATGGACTCGAAGGTCTGAGGTAAACTACTCACACTTCATCGGAGGGGCTAGGATGATGTAGAAGCCCTCCGTGATGACGTCCCTCTTTTGGCGGAGCTCCGGAACAGGCCCCAAGATGGGATCTCGTGGATACAGAAAGTTGCGGCGGTGGAATTAGGTTTTTGGCTCCTGTTCTGATTGTTTGGGGGTACATGTGTATATATAGGAGGAAGGAGTACGTCGGTGGAGCACCGAGGGGCCCACGAGGCAGGGGGCGCGCCCCCACCCTCGTGACCTCCTCTTTGATCCCTTACAGTAGGGTCCAAGTCTCTTGGATCACGTTCGGTGAGAAAATCACGTTCCCGAAGATTTTATTCCGTTTGGACTCCGTTTGATATTCTGTTTATCAAAAACACTGAAATAGGCAAAAAACAGCAATTCTGGGCTGGGCCTCCGGTTAATAGGTTAGTCCCAAAAATAATATAAAAGTGGAAAATAAAGCCCAATATAGTCCAAAACAGTAGATAATATAGCATGGAGTAATCAAAAATTATAGATACGTTGGAGACGTATTAGGCATCCCCAAGCTTAATTCCTGCTCGTCCTCGAGTAGGTAAATGATAAAAAGAGAATTTTTGATGCGGAGTGCTACTTGGCATAATTTCAATGCAAATCTTCTTAATTGTGGTACGAATATTCAGATTAGAAAGATTCAAGACAAAAGTTTATATTGACATAGAAAATAATAATACTTCAAGCATACTAATAAAGCAATTATGTCTTCTCAAAATAACATGGCCAAAGAAAGTTATCCCTACAAAATCATATAGTCTGGCTATGCTCCATCTTCCCCACACAAAGTATTTAAATCATGCACAACCCCGATGACAAGCCAAGCAATTGTTTCATACTCTAACTTTTTCAAAACTTTTTCAATCTTCACGCAATACATGAGCGTGAGCCATGGATATAACACTATAGGTGGAATAGAATGGTGGTTGTGGAGAAGACAAAATGGAGAAGATAATCTCACATTAACTAGGCGTATCAACGGGCTATGGAGATGCCCATCAATAGATATCAATGTGAGTAAGTAGGGATTGCCATGCAACGGATGCACTAGAGCTATAAATGTATGAAAGCTCAACAAAAGAAACTAGTGGGTGTGCATCCAACTTGCTTGCTCACGAAGACCTAGGGCAATTTGAGGAAGCCCATCATTGGAATATACAAGCCAAGTTCTATAATGTAAAATTCCCACTAGTATATGAAAGTGACAACATATGAGACTCTCTATATGAAGAACATGGTGCTACTTTGAAGCACAAGTGTGGAAAAAAAGGATAGTAGCATTGCCCCTTATTTATTTATTTATTTTTGGGCCTTTTTTTCTTTGGCCTTTCTCTTTTTTGGGACAATGCTCTATTGAATGATGGTCATCACACTTCTATTTATTTACAACTCAATGATTACAACTCGATAGTAAAACAAAGTATGACTCTATATGAATGCCTCCGGCGGTGTACCGAGATATGCAATGAATCAAGAGTGACAAGTATGAAAGAATTATGAACGGTGTCTTTGCCACAAATACTATGTCAACTACATGATCATGCTAAGCAATACGACAATGATGGATATGTCATGATGAACTAGATGGTGGAAAGTTGCATGGCAATATATCTAGGAATGGCTATGGAAATGCCATAATAGGTAGGTATGGTGGCTGTTTTGAGGAAGGTATATGGTAGGCGTATGATACCGGCGAAAGTTGCGCGGTATTAGAGAGGCTAGCAAGGGTGGAAGGGTGGGAGTGCGTATGATCCATGGACTCAACATTAGTCATAAAGAACTCATATACTTATTGCAAAAATCTAGAAGTTATCAAAGCAAAGTATTACGTGCATGCTCTTAGGGGGATAGATTGGTAGGAAAAGACCATCGCTCGTCCCCGACCGCCACTCATAAGGAAGACAATCAATAAATAAATCATGCTCCGACTTCATCACATAACGGTTCACCATACGTGCATGCTACGGGAATCACAAACTTCAACACAAGTATTCTTTAAATTCACAACTAATCAACTAGCATGACTTTAATATTATCACCTCCACATCTCAAAACAATTATCATGCGTCAATCTTTTCTTAGTATTCAACACACTCAAAAGAAAGTTTCACAAATCTTTAATACCAAGCATATTATTATTAAGCAAATCACCATGCTATTAAGAGACTCTTAAATAAATTTAAGTGAAGCATGAGAGATCAATAGTTTCTTTAAAACGAATCCACCACCGTGCTCTAAAAGATTTAAGTGAAGCACATAGAGAAAAATTATCTAGCTCAAAGGATATAAGTGAAGCACATAGAGCAAAATTATAACGCTCAAAAGATATAAGTGAAGCACATAGAGAAAAACTACTATGCTCAAAAGATATAAGTGAAGCACATAGAGCAAAATTATAACGCTTAAAAGATATAAGTGAAGCACATAGAGCAAAACTACTACGCTCAAAAGATATAAGTGAAGCACATAGAGCAAAACTACTACGCTCAAAAGATATAAGTGAAGCACATAGAGTATTCTATCAAATTTTAATTCATGTATGGATTTATCAAAAGGTGTGTACAGAAAGGATGATTGTGGCATACTAACAAACAAAGACACAAATAATACAAGACGCTCCAAGCAAAACACATATCATGTTGGTGAATAAAAATATAGCTCCAAGTAAATTACCGATGGAAGTGGACGAAAAGAGGGGATGCCTTCCGGGGCATCCCGAAGCTTTGACTTTTTGGTGTCCTTGGATTATCTTGGGGGTGCCATGGGCATCCCCAAGCTTAGGCTCTTTCCACTCCTTGTTCCATGATCCATCAAAAGAATTCACCCAAAACTTGAAAACTTCACAACACAAAACTCAAAATAGAAAACTCGTGAGCTCCGTTAGCGAAAGAAAACAAAAGACCACTTCAAGGTACTGTAATGAACTCATTCTTTATTTATATTGGTGTTAAACCTACTGCATTCCAACTTCTCTATGGATTATAAAATATTTTACTAGCCATAGATTCATCAAAATAAGCAAACAACACACGAAAAACAGAATCTGTCAAAAACAGAACAGTCTGTAGTAATCTGTAGCTAGCGCAAGATCTGGAACCCCAAAAATTCTAAAATAAATTTCTGGACGTGAGGAATTTATCTATTAATCATATTCAAAAATAATTAACTAAATAGCACTCTTCAAATAAAAATGACAGCAGTTCTCGTGAGTGCTAAAGTTTCTGTTTTTTACAGCAAGTTCAACAAGACTTTCCCAAGTCTTCCCAACGGTTCTACTTGGCACAAACACTAATTAAACACAAAAACACAACCAAAACAGAGGCTAAATAATTTATTTATTAAATGACAGCAAGGAAAAATATTGGGTTGCCTCCCAACAAGCGTTTTTCTTTAAAGCCTTATAGCTAGGCATTGATAATTTTAATGATGCTCACATGAAAGACAAGAATTGAAGCACAAAAGGAGCATCATAAAGCATGTGACAAACACATCTAAGTCTAAGATACTTCCTATGCATAGGCATCTTATAGGCAAACAAATTATCAAGGCAAGCAAAAACTAGCATATGCAAGGAAGCGGAAAGAAACAATAGCAATCTCAACATAACGAGAGGTAATTTAGTAACATGAAAATTTCTACAACCATATTTTCCTCTCTCATAGTAATTACATGTAGGATCATAAGCAAATTAAACAATATAGCTATCACATAAAATATTCTCAACATGATCCACATGCATGCAGAGTTGGCACTTTTCCGAAATAGTGGGATTAACATTAACTAAAGTCATGACCTCCCCAAATGCACTTTTATCAAAAACTTCATAAGATTGAACATTCTCTAAATATGTGGGATCTAAAGTTGAAATTCTTCCAAACCCACTTTCAATATTATTGAAAACATTATAATCAACCTCATATTCATCATGGGGTTTAAATAAATTTTCAAGATCAAAAGAAGAATCACCGCAATCATGATCATTGCAACAAGTAGAGGACATAACAAAACTAGCATCCCCAAGCTTAGGGTTTTGCATATTATTAGCACAATTTTCATTAATAGAATTTATAATAACATCATTGCAATCATGCTTTTTATTCAAAGATCTATCGTGAATCACTTCATAACATACTTCATTGCAATTTTCAGATTCACGAATTTCAAGCAAAACTTCATAAAGATAATCTAGTGCACAAAACTCACTAGCAATTGGTTCAACATAACTGGATCTCTTAAAAAGATTAGCAAGCGAATGAGGATCCATAAATCTTAGGCTCTCTATTTAGTAATAAATAAATGACTATTCCAACCATATGAGCAAACAAAAAGTAAACGGGCCAGAAGAGGCAAATAGAGAGGGAGGATAGAGAGAGAGGGCGAATAAAACGGCAAGGGTGAATTGGGGGAGAGGAAAACGAGAGGTGAAAGTGCGTTATATCGACTAGAGGGGGGGGGGGTGAATAGGCGATTTTTATGAAAGTCTTCAAAGCGTGGAAGTTATGAAGACAAACAATAGAAATAAACCTATTACCCTGCAGCGGAAGGTAGACTACACTAGGCAAGCCATAGTCAAGTATTCAATAGAGTGAAAGCACAGTGACTAATAGCAGCAATGTAGTAAGGATCAAGTAGGAAGATATTGTGAAGCCACACAGAACACGCAGTCACTCAGTGAAGACAAAAGATAGTTCGAACATACAATGACTTCACAAGGAGTAACAGTAAGTAAAGGGAAGGGAAGATGAAACCAGTGACTCGCTGAAGACAATGATTTGTTGGACCAGTTACAGTTGCTGTGACAACTGTACGTCTGGTTAGGGCGGCTAGGTATTTAAACCTTAGGACACACAGTCCCGGACACCCAGTCCTGAACACGCAGCTCAGGACACCCAGTCCTCACCGTATTCCCCTTGAGCTAAGGTCACACAGACCTCGCCCAATCACTCTGGTAAGTCTTCAAGGTAGACTCCCAAACCTTCACAGACTTCGTTCACCGGCAATCCACAATGTCTCTTGGATGCTCAGAACGCGACGCCTAACCGGCTGGAGGATGCACAGTCCTCAAGTGTAATAAGTCTTCAGATCACACAGACAAGAAGACTTAAGTGATGCCTAATTCTCTTTGGCTCTGGGTGGTTAGGGCTTTATCCTCGCAAGGAATTCTCTCTCAAAGGCTTCGAGGTGGGTTGCTCTCAAACGACAAAAGCCGTACTCTGAATCTGAGTAGCCAACCGTTTATGGTTGTAGGGGGTGGGCTATTTATAGCCACTTGGCAACCCGACCTGATTTGTCCGAAATGACCCTGGGTCACTAAGGAACTGACACGTGTTCCAACGGTCAGATTTCAAACTCACACGGCAACTTTACTTGGGCTACAAGCAAAGCTGACTTGTCCGACTCTGGACAAGATTCGCTCTCATAGTCTTCACTCGAAGACATAGGTTATGTTTAAGCATCACTTCAGTCATTCTGACTGGTTCTCTTGGACCCCACTTAACAGTACGGTGGTTCCTATGACTCAACAAAGAAGAAGAAGAAAAAGAACTACGAAAGATCTAAGTCTTCGAGCTCCATAGGCTTCATGTGATGTCTTCTCTTGTCATAGTCTTCAATGTGAATATCTTCATATACCACCTTTGACTTCATTGTCTTCATACATTTTTAGGGGTCATCTCTGGTAGGAAAACCGAATCAATGAGGGACTTCTATCTGTGTTATCCTGCAATTCTCACAAACACATTAGTCCCTCAACTAGGTTTGTCGTCAATACTCCAAAACCAACTAGGGGTGGCACTAGATGCACTTACAATCTCCCCCTTTTTGGTGATTGATGACAAACTAATTGAAGTTTTCAACGGGGAATATAATCTGTGAAATTGTAAAGGATAAGGAATTGTCTTCATAAGTTGCAAGGGCTCCCCCTGAAGATGTGCATATAAGTAATTTGCTTTTGGAATGCAAATGCACATGGCAGGTTGTACTTGTGGAGATCCACTTCAACTTATGATGACAATCCACTATGCATGTGAAAGTATATGAAGATAATGACATGCATAATGGAAAATGGACGTCTGCAGAATGATCTAAGTGCAGAATTTATCGTCGCACATGCGGAATTTATCATCGCAACACAAGGTGGCAGATAAGTAGCAGACGACCATCGAGTTTAAGTGTTACAACTCAAAGAACCAAATGTAGCAAAACGAGAGTTGTAAGCACGAAGCAAAATATAAAGCACCCACCCATATGGACCCGCTTGAAGACTATGAACCTCATATGCTTCTCCCCCTTTTGCCAGTAAGGACCAAAAAGGTTTGAAGACATAGAGCATCTACTCGTTCCCATGAGGAGTAGGTGAAGCAGCAGGGTCGTTGGTGGTGTTTGGCGGTGCTGAAGAGCTTGGAGCAGAGTCGAAGCATGCTGAAGGAGGTGGCGATGAAGTAGCATCGTCTTCATCCTCGATCACTCTGGCAGTCACAGTTGCAGCAGAGAAAGAGAACTCAGAGTCTTCAAGGGATGGAGTTCGTCGCAGCACTGCCCTTCGAGGAGGTGTGGAGTCAAACTTGAATCGCTCGGTGAAGCCATCCTCTTGAAGATCATCTTCAGAACACATCAGCATTAGCCCTTTCCATGTGCGGTGAGAGGTTTCATGGGCAACAAAAGCATTCTTGGTGGCAAGATTGCGAATGCGATTAACATCCACCAAGAGGCTTTGCATCTGACGCTTCAGCCAGTAATGATGCCTATCCTGTTTCTGATGAAGAGCCACAAGAAGCTCTCGGTCATTGAGAACACGAGTGCGCTTCTTGGGTCGTGGAGCAGTTGTACTGTCAGTGGCTTCAGTGAGAGCAGGATGCGGTGCACGTGTAGTTCCAGCCAAAGGATACACACGAGTGACTGCTTCAACTCCTTCAATGTTCTGAGAAAAACTCTGATGCTCTGCATTCTGAAGACTTAGGGGTTCCTTGGCAGGCTCAGGATAGATGGCTTCAATCGACATATCCACATCAGGCAAAAAAATCCGATGATTGCGAGCAGATGGTTGATATGAGATAGTGGAGTGAAGTTTGATCAGCCGCATGACCCATGGGGCGTAGAACTTCAAGCCAAACAGATAAGAGCCTGATGCAGCAAGTTGGCGAATGAAGGAATCCTGTGTATTGAAGCATTTTCCATGAAGAATGTAGAAGACCAAAGTCTTCATTGCACCTTCCAGCTTGGCATGGGGAGAATGTCCTTTGATTGGCCAGAGAGTTCGCCTTATGATGTGATAAATGGTTCTTGGCAGATACTCAAGGTCTTCAACGAAGAACTTCATGGGATAAGCAGCATCTTGGGGCAATGGCTTCATCATACTGAGCATCTGACTCATATTAGGTTCAGTCTTCTGAAAGATGCTCTCAATAGCTTCACTATGAAGCTGACAGCCATGCTCGTAGAGATCGCCAGGAGTGGGCAAACCAGTGAGCTCAATGATGTCAAAGGCTTTGGCTTCGTGATGAACGTTTCCTGTCATCCACTGCAGGACCCAAGTCTTCGGATCTCTGCTATACCCGCGGATGTGAAGTGTGGCATAGAATTGGAGCAGCAACTCTTCATTCCAATGCTCTTAGTCAGTGACGAATGGCAGCAATCCAACTTCTTTGAAGCAATCCAGAGCTTCTTCCAGACAGGGCAGACCAACTATTGCTTCAATGTCAAGGCGCTTGTGTGGGAAGATGCGACCTTGGTTGTAAAGAACACATGAGTAATAGCTTCGCTGCGGATAACTCCAGAACCGATCATATGATATTCTTTCCCTGGAGTAGGGGTTCCTGGAGCTGTTTAAGAATGTGTTGTCTGCTCTGAAGCCATTGATATTGAAGGAGCCAGGTGCTGATGCAGGACCTGGGAACCTTGGCAATCTTGGGATTGGCTTCTGTACCTGAGGCCTGTGCTCAACATGATAGTCGAACTGGGGACCGACAGCAGACGCAGGAACAGAAGCGGCGGGATCAGTGGCTTCGCTGTCTTCTGGTGCTTTTGTTGGTGAGGGCTCCACATTAGCTTCAGCCATGACAGCGTCAGTGGCTTCAGTGGTGTTGGTGGTGGCAGCCTCAAGATGTTCATGGACATCTTCTTGGTGGGACAGGGGAGTAGCAGCTTGTGGGACTTCTTCTTCATCGGCTGATGCAGCCAGAATGTCTTCAGCAGATCCAGCTTCAGACGCAGAGACTGGAGGCCTTGGTCCTTTGCGAAGCCTGCGCAACGCAGGCGAAGCCTATGTAGTTGGAGTTGGCTGGGCCTCAAAGTCTTCTTCCTCTTGTGGGCGATCAGCCCATGAAGCATCCTGAGCGATTGACGTCAGAGGACGACCAATGCTGAGGAGTTCGCTATGCTCGAGCTAAGGAAGGACTGCACCATCTTCTACACGGTCATGGTGACCAATGTCTTCAGCAGCGATGGGATTAGCTACTGGAAAGTCTTCAGCTTCATGAGCCTTTGTGAAAGCAGGCTCATGGATAGTCAGTTGATGTTCTTGTGGATCGGCGTCGGGGTGAACCATGGAAATGGGTTCAACAATGAAGGGCTCTGTGTGAGCAGCCCGTTCCTTCTTGGTCTTTCTTTTCTTCTTGGCGGGGGCAGTAGGAGAGGCTTTAGGATGTTTTCTCTTCCTTGCTTCAGCCTCAGCAGTCCTGGTCTTCTTCAGTTCTGAAGCGGTTGACCTGGCCTTTGGCTTCGAGCCAGTCATTCTAGTTGGGAAGACAATGGGATCTGCTTCCTGCCTTGGTGCGTCGGGTTCAGCCGTAGCGGGCTTCTTCTTCTTCTTTGCGGCCATCCTGGGGTCGATGCCAGGACGCCCAAGGGCCTTGCGCTTCTCGGCCTCATTGTAGGCCTGCACACATTTGTCAGCCAGAACCTTCATGCGCTCACGAAAACCTTGAGCTTCTGCATGTTTCTTGAGAAAGGCTTCCTTGAGCTCGTGCAGCATAATCTTGAAGTTCTTCACCTCTTGCACGCTGAGCTTGGCCATATGCTTCTTGAATTGAGCCTTTTCATAGTCAATTTTTTGCTTCAGTTCAACAATGCACCGGGCGATAGCTAACTCTGAAGCAATGGCGCCATGGAAGGCGACACTGAGGCCAATGGGTAGCTGCAGATCTTTGAAGCTGATGTTTGGCGTGTCAAACCACTCATCAATGAAGTTGTGGATGATTGTCACATCAAAGAGAGGCAGATCATTGAAGATTTCTGCTTCTTCTTTGCTCTTGATGAGTTGCTCAAGAGCGTCATCTGCAAGATCTTCATCACTTGACAGATCAATGGCATCATTGCGCAGAATGGCAGCAGCTGTTAGCTCTTGGCCGGTGTGTGGCAGAGGCATCTTGACCTTCTGGGGCTTGGAGATGCGTGATAAATCTTCGGACTGCACACTGTCTTCAGGAGGTGCAGTTGCCAGTGGCTTCGCCCGTGAGATTTTTGGTGAAGGGGCAGGCTTTGAAGCTTTAGGCTTCTTCAACTTCTTTGGCTTCGGCGCTGCAGGCGCTTCATCTGATTCAGCATCAGCTGCAGGCTCATTCACTGCAGTCCCTTGAACCAAGATATGGGTGATGAGGCCTTCAAGGTTGTAGAAAGGACCGACGACATTGGGTTCTGCATCACGTGTGCCATCAGCCCTTGGAGCTGAGGGACCAGGGTTGAAGTCTAGTCCCAATGTCTTCTTGTTTTTCTTCGCTGAGTTCTGGGCAAACTGGAAGTTGCGCTTGAACAGAATGTCGTCACGACACCATAGTAGTGACAATGGGTGTGCATCAACAGGCTGTGGCCCACGGACCATGCAGGGATAGAAGCCTTGTTCAATGGCTTCATCTTTGGACCTGGGTTGAAGATTCTTGTATAGGATGTCTCCCCACGGTCTCTTGATGGCATTTTTCTCAGCATATTCCTGGGTTACAAATCGGTATTTGAACCATTGTTCTGCCCAATATCTTCGAATCCATTGGATTCGGGTCTTGCGCTGATTGTAATCCTCTTCAGGATCTGTCTCGTACAGTTCTGAGAGGTCATCTGGCAGATCTCTAGATGTTTCTCCATGACGCTTTCTGCCACCCTTCCTTGCTGATTTCTCTGAAGCCATGAACTTTAAACTGAAAGGCTTCAACACGTTCAAAGGCTTCAAAGGTTTTCGCTTGCTGGACAAACAGGAACTGGCTTCAGGAGAATTTATGTGATGCTATAAGAATTCTGCAAATGAATGCAGACTATGAGAACCAAAGGATTCTCCCACGGACATGTACCTGTGACAACATTAAGGTGCGAGGGAAGGGGAAGAGGTCATATGCATTCTCAGAAGATTTTGAAGATAAATCAGTTTAGAAGACATTGATCTCATCGTGCGAAGACATTCACTCATAGATAAGCAGTTGGTTCTAGATTTGTATGAATCCAGAGATCAGTACAAGTGAGGAATCTAACTACTTTGTGAAGTACAAGTGAATATACTAGGCATGTTATGAGATGCAGTATGAGAGAGATCTAACTTGTGTGAATAGAAACTGCTTGTGGTAGAAAGTGACAAAGCCATAGGATCAACAGTGCCGTAAAAAGGAAGTTTTATTTACCACACTAAGAACTGCTAGACGGAGTGGAAGATGAGGCTGAGCAGTTCGATCTTCCGTGCCCTAACTTGGTGACGGAGGACACCTACGGCGACGGCGGAGAGGACGATGTCCGCGGTCGGCGTGAAGACGGTGTCGGAGAGGTTGCGGCAGCGAAGCGCTTCGTCGCCGGTGTCGTCGAGGGCTAGCGGTGGCGCTAGGGTTCGTGCGGGAGTGGAAGAAGAGATAATGACTGCCATGAAGTGTGTATTTATAGGTACAGGGGCAACACTGCATTATTACACAGGTGCCCCTGGCGATTCGCATCTGAGGAACACGTGGCCATTATGCAGAATTTTGGGGTTTGTTCCACGTCCCACGCACGCCTGGATTGTCGGGTGGTCGTTCCTACTTCTCCGGGTTTCATGTGGAGGAATGAGCATTGAAAGTGGACTTAAGGTTTGTCTTTGTATCTTCTGCTGACAAGGACGCAGAGAAGACATTCGATAGTTTCAATAGAATGCATATGATTTGGAGAGATAGAGTTTGAGATAGATAGCATAGAGAGGTTAGGGTCCGATCACATTCACTTAGTTCAAAAGATTCAACAAGAAGGCATAGCTATAAGTGAATGCTGTAGAGGACAGAACACTAGTATATATATAATCAACATAGTGAAGATAATCATGAAGACATGTTGAGAATGAAGCCAAACCAAATGTGAAGACATAGAAAGGTAACGGCACGAGTGAAACACTTCAAAATAGAACATTTGGTGGTGGCGTTACCCACCGTATAGGAAGTATTAGACCCAGACACGACGCACAATTATCGTGGCGCTCCGAAGTCAAATTCCACATTAATGTATTCACACTTAGAATGTATGTCTTCATTGATTGAAGATATACTTTACTTCGTGTGTTGCACATCTAAGTCATCAATATGCATAAGGGTTAGGATGTGTGCCTGATCACAGGACATTTGAGGATTCTAGGATATTTAGCTCACACCGTAACTTGCAAAATCTCTTCTCATCCAAGGGCTTGGTGAAGATATCTGCCAATTGCTCTTCAGTGTTGACGTGTATGATATCAATATCTTCCTTCACAACATGATCTCTGAGAAAGTGATGACGAATTTCAATGTGCTTTGTCTTCGAGTGCTGAACTGGGTTGTTGGCAATCTTGATGGCGCTTTCGTTGTCGCAGTAGAGTGGCACTTGCTTCAGATGAATGCCATAGTCTTTGAGCGTTTGCTTCATCCACAGAAGCTGAGCGCAGCAAGATCCAGCAGCAATGTATTCAGATTCAGCAGTGGAGAGAGATACACAGTTCTGCTTCTTTGAAGACCAACATACAAGTGATCGTCCCAGAAAGTGACATGTGCCTGATGTAGACTTGCGATCAACTTTGTCACCAGCATAATCAGCATCCGAGAATCCAACCAGATCAAACTCTGAGCCCTTTGGATACCATAATCCTAGAGTTAGGGTGTGAGCCAAATATCGAAGAATTCGCTTCATAGCTAAGTGATGCAACTCCTTTGGTGCCGCTTGAAATCGAGCACACATACAAACACTAAGCATAATATCTGGCCTAGATGCACATAGATAAAGTAAAGAACCAATCATGGAGCAGTATGCCTTTTGATCGAACTCTTTACCATTGTCGTCAGGACCCAGATGATGCTTGGCTGGCATTGGCGTCGTGAAGCCTTTGTAGTCTTGCATACCGAACTTCTTCAGGCAATCTTTGAGATACTTCTCTTGAGATATGAAGATGCCGTTGCATTGCTGTCGTATTTGAAGACCGAGAAAGAACTTCAGCTCTCCCATCATAGACATTTGATATTGCTCTTGCATCATATATCCAAACTCTTCACTGTACTTCTGATTGGTGCAGCCGAAGATAATGTCATCCACATATATTTGGCACACAAACAGTTCACCATCATATGTCTTCGTGAAGAGAGTGGGGTCGAGAGAACCAGGTATGAAGCCTTTGCTCTTCAGGAAGTATTTGAGTGTGTCATACCAGGCCCGAGGGGCTTGTTTGAGGCCATACAGTGCCTTGTTGAGCTTGTATACCATGTCAGGATGTTTTGGATCTTCAAACCCAGGAGGTTGTGCAACATACACTTCTTCTTCAATCTTGCCATTGAGGAAGGCACTCTTCACATCCATTTGATAAAGAAGTATGTTGTGATGATTTGCATAGGCCAGCAGTATGCGTATGGCTTCAAGTCTAGCCACAGGAGCAAATGTTTCATCGAAGTCAATGCCTTCCACTTGAGTATATCCTTGAGCAACGAGATGAGCTTTGTTTCTGACAACTTGACCATGCTCATCTTGCTTGTTGCGGTATATCCATTTGGTGCCTATTATGTTGTGCTTCCGAGGATCGGGACGCTTGACCAGTTCCCATACATTATTCAGCTCAAACTGTTGAAGCTCGTCTTGCATAGCTTGAATCCATTCAGGTTCCATGAAGGCTTCTTCAACTTTCTTGGGCTCTGTTATTGAGACGAATGCGAAGTGCCCACAGAAATTTGCCAGCTGAGTCGCCCTTGAACGAGTGAGTGGACTGGGTGCATTGATGCTATCAATTATTCTTTCAATCTGCACTTCATTGGCAACGCGAGGATGTATAGGGCAAAGATTTTGCTCTTGCTGATCATTGTTGTTGTTAGAAGGAATGTCTTCAGGCTGAGCATTGTCTTCATGTTGATCAGGTGCTGAGATGATAAGTTCTTCTTCAGGATGAGCTTCAGAAGGTATAATTTCTCCAGTTCCCATTAGCTTGATTGATTCACTGGATGGAACTTCATCTAGCACATTTGGCAGTTGCTCTATTTGTGAACCGTTGGTCTCATCGAACCGCACATCCACTGTTTCAACCACTTTGTAATGAAAGAGATTGAAGACTCTGTAGGAGTGCGAATCCTTTCCATATCCAAGCATAAAACCCTCATGTGCTTTTGGTGCAAACTTTGAGGTGTGATGTGGGTCCTTGATCCAGCACCTGGCGCCAAATACTCTGAAGTAACTGACATTTGGCTTCTTGCCAGTAAGGAGCTCATAAGATGTCTTGTTCAGAAGCTTGTGAAGATAAACACGATTGATTGTATGGCTTGCAGTATCAATGGCTTTAGGCCAGAATTTTCTTGGAGTCTTGTATTCATCTAGCATCGTTTTGGCCATCTCAATGAGTGTTCTGTTCTTGCGTTCGACGACCCCATTCTGCTGTGGCGTGTACGGGGCTAAGAATTCATGTGTGATGCCCAAGGTATCAAGATATGTATCAAGGCCAGTGTTCTTGAATTTAGTGCCATTGTCACTTTTGATATGCTTTATCTTGGCGCCATAGTTGTTCATTGCTCGATTGGCGAAGCGTCTGAAGACATCCTGCACTTCAGTCTTGTAAAGGATTATGTGCACCCAAGTATATCTAGAATAATCATCAACAATGACAAAGCCATAGAGACAAGCAGTAGTAGTAAGAGTTGAGTAATGAGTGGGACCGAAAAGATCCATGTGAAGCAGTTCGAAGGGTCGAGTAGTGGTCATGATTGTCTTCGAGGGATGTTTGGCCCTCGTCATCTTTCCTGCCTCACAGGCACCGCATAAGTGATCTTTCTTGAACTTTACGCCCTCGATGCCTATGACATGCTTCTTCTTTGCCAGGGTGTGGAGGTTCCTCATGCCAGCATGCCCAAGCCTCCGATGCCAGAGCCAGCATTCTGAAGCTTTTGCTAGAAGACATACGGCAAGCTGTGGTCCTGCTGAGAAATCTACCATGTACAAATCATCTTTTCGATACCCTTCAAATACTAGAGACTTGTCAGATTCCATTAGAACAAGGCAACGATATTTTCCAAATATTACGATCATGTTTAAATCGCAAAGCATTGAGACAGACATTAAGTTGAAGCCAAGGGATTCAACAAGCATGACTTTATCCATGTGTTGATCCCTTGAGATTGCAACTCTACCTAGACCCAATACCTTACTTTTACCAGTGTCAGCAAATGTGATGTGGCTCTTGTCAGATGGACGTAAGGTTGAGTCCATAAGAAGGCTTCTTTTGCCAGTCATGTGATTTGTACACCCACTATCAATAATCCATTCTGAAGACGCTGGTGTCGTACCCTACAGTGCAGTTAGGGGGATAGGCTTCACGAAGAGCATTGTGAAGCAAAAACATTTGATGAACGAGTGGGTTATGAAAGCTTAGATCCAGATTAGGACTAATGGGGAGAGTGGCAAGCGATTCAGGAACGAAGTACATAGTAAGACCATTCGGGCATTTGATCTTGCGCCCTACAAGATGTTTAAGGTCCCCAGCAATAGCGTCAGACGATTTTGGTTTTCTGCTGGAGACCTTTCCCTGCAAAAAGAGAGTTAAGCTTTCTTAGCCACCCACATCTTCAAGGGTGGCTTAGAAGCAATAAGTCTAAGTGCAGCATCTGAGAACTTTGTCTTTGGAGCCCTAGCAAACAGTCTTGCAGGTGGACAATAGTACTCATAAGAATAAGCAGAATAGTTCTTGGTCTTATGAACATGGCGGTTTGATGAACCGCTCTCATATTCATATGCCTGAGTATGGTTTCCCTGCAAAACATTTGCGTTAGTGCGACTCAGGTGAGTCCTCTGTCTGTATGAAGCCTTTGGACCGTATGAAGCCTTTGGTCTGAGGTTTGTCTTCTTCACGTGAGGTGACATGATGACATTCACAGGAAGATTCTCCAGACACCTTTTCGGAACCCAGATCTTCTTCATAGGCGGTCCATTCCTGCAGTTAGTACCAATGTATCTGGCAAACACTTCACCATTCTGATTCTTAAACAGTTTATAGTTTGCATCAAGGGATCATCAATGATAATGGGGTTAGCACAAGTGAAGCCAGATAGATTGGATGGATCTGCTGAAGGTTCCTTTGCAGCAACCCACGTGGTTTTGGGCTACTGCTCAGGTTTCCAGTAAGAGCCATCATCATTCATTTTCCTTACGAACCCAACACCCTCTTTCCTCGGGTTTCGGTTCAGAATCTTCTTTTTGAGGACATCACATAGTGTCTGATGCCCTTTAAGACTTTTGTACATCCCTGTTTCAAGCAATGTCTTCAACCTAGCATTCTCATCAGCAATAGCAGTGGTATCCTCAGCAGAGGGGTTAGTTACCACATCAACAGTTGAAGATATTGCAACAGTAGTAGCAGTAGAACATTCATCAACAGAAGTAGCATTATCATGCTCAATGAATTTAAGACATGGTGGTTCAAATCCTTCCTGAGCGGAACTGATCTGTTTGGCGCGAAGTGACTCGTTTTCCTTTTGAAGATCTTCATGAGCCGCTCTCAATTTCTCAAGATCTTGCTTCCTTTGAAGATAATCATAGGAAAGCTTTTCATGAGTTGTTGAGAGAGTTTCATGACGACTTTCAAGTTCCTGATACTTAACGTGAAGATTTTTTATGTCTTCAATTAAGGATTCAGATTGAGTCATTTCAGCACCTAACAGATCATCGCTTCTGTCTAACAGTTTTTGAATATGTTCCATAGCTTTCTGTTGTTCAGTTGCAATTTTAGCAAGTGTTTTGTAGCTGGGTTTTGAACCACAATCAGAGTCATCGTCACTAGATGTTTGATAGTGAGTAGTGTGTGTGTTTACCTTGGCACCGCGTGCCATGAAGCAGTAGGTAGAAGCGGAGTAGTCCTTGTCATTTGCATCGGTGTCGGTGATGAAGTCATTGTCTTCAGTGTTGAAGATGGACTTGACAACGTATGATGTAGCCAGACTTGCGACGCCTGAATCGGATGCCTCCTCAGAATCCATTTCCTTGCCAACAAACGCATGTGCCTTGCCAGATGAGCTCTTCTTGTGTGATGAAGACTTTGAGGAAGACTTGGAAGAAGACTTTGAGTATTTCTTCTTCTTCTTCTTGTCGTCAGAGTCATATTCCTTGCTCTTCTTCTTCTTTTTGTTCTCATTGTCCCACTGTGGACACTCAGAGATGAAGTGGCCAGGTTTCTTGCACTTGTGACATGTTTTCTTCTTGTAGTCGTGAACAGAAGCTTCATCATTCCTTGAGCTTGATCGGGAAGACTTTCTGAAACCTTTCTTTTTGGTGAATTTTTGGAACTTCTTCACAAGCATAGCAAGTTCCCTTCCAATGTCTTCAGGATCATCCGAACTGCTGTCAGACTCTTCTTCAGATGAGGAGACAACTTTTGCCTTCAAGGCACGAGTTCGCCCATAGTTTGGACCGTAGATATCTCTTTTCTCAGAAAGCTGAAACTCATGTGTGTTGAGCCTCTCAAGTATGTCAGACGGCTCGAGTGTCTTGAAATCAGGACGTTCTTGAATCATCAGGGCTAGGGTGTCAAACGAACTATCAAGTGATCTCAGTAGTGTCTTGACGACTTCATGTTTGGTGATCTCAGTAGCGCCAAGGGCTTGAAGTTCATTTGTGATGTCAGTGAGTCGGTCAAATGTGAGCTGGACATTCTCATTGTCATTTCGCTTGAAGCGGTTGAAGAGGTTGCGAAGGACACTGATTCTCTGATCTCTCTAGGTTGAGACGCCTTCATTGACCTTGGAGGGCCAGTCCCAGACCAGCTTAGATGTTTCCAAAGCACTCACACGGCCATACTGTCCTTTGGTCAGATGACCACAGATGATATTCTTGGCAGTAGAGTCCAGTTGAACGAACTTCTTGACATCAGCAGTAGTGACACCTTCTCCAGCCTTGGGAATGCCATTCTTGACGACATACCATAGGTCGACGTCAATGGCTTCAAGATGCATGCGCATCTTATTCTTCCAGTAGGGATATTCAGTTCCATCGAAGATGAGGCACACAGCGGAGACTTTAATTATCCCTGCAGTCGACATAGCTAAAACTCCAGGTGGTTAAACCGAATCACACAGAACAAGGGAGCACCTTGCTCTGATACCAATTGAAAGTGCGTTATATCGACTAGAGGGGGGGGTGAATAGGCGACTTTTATGAAAGTCTTCAAAACGTGGAAGTTATGAAGACAAATGATAGAAATAAACCTATTACCCTGCAGCGGAAGGTAGACTACACTAGGCAAGCTATAGTCAAGTATTTAATAGAGTGAAAGCACAGTGACTAATAGCAACAATGTAGTAAGGATCAAGTAGGAAGATATTGTGAAGCCACACAGAACACACAGTCACTCAGTGAAGACAAAAGATAGTTCGAACATACAATGACTTCACAAGGAGTAACAGTAAGTAAAGGGAAGGGAAGATGAAACCAGTGACTCGCTGAAGACAATGATTTGTTGGACCAGTTCCAGTTGCTGTGACAACTGTACGTCTGGTTAGGGCGGCTAGGTATTTAAACCTTAGGACACACAGTCCCGGACACCCAGTCCTGAACACGCAGCTCAGGACACCCAGTCCTCACCGTATTCCCCTTGAGCTAAGGTCACACAGACCTTGCCCAATCACTCTGGTAAGTCTTCAAGGTAGACTCCCAAACCTTCACAGACTTCGTTCACCGGCAATCCACAATGTCTCTTGGATGCTCAGAACGCGACGCCTAACCGGCTGGAGGATGCACAGTCCTCAAGTGTAATAAGTCTTCAGATCACACAGACAAGAAGACTTAAGTGATGCCTAATTCTCTTTGGCTCTGGGTGGTTAGGGCTTTATCCTCGCAAGGAATTCTCTCTCAAAGGCTTCGAGGTGGGTTGCTCTCAAACGACAAAAGCCGTACTCTGAATCTGAGCAGCCAACCGTTTATGGTTATAGGGGGTGGGCTATTTATAGCCACTTGGCAACCCGACCTGATTTGTCCGAAATGACCCTGGGTCACTAAGGAACTGACACGTGTTCCAACGGTCAGATTTCAAACTCACACGGCAACTTTACTTGGGCTGCAAGCAAAGCTGACTTATCCGACTCTGGACAAGATTCGCTCTCATAGTCTTCACTCGAAGACATAGGTTATGTTTAAGCATCACTTCAATCATTCTGACTGGTTCTCTTGGACCCCACTTAACAGTACGGTGGTTCCTATGACTCAACAAAGAAGAAAAAGAACTACGAAAGATCTAAGTCTTCGAGCTCCATAGGCTTCATGTGATGTCTTCTCTTGTCATAGTCTTCAATGTGAATATCTTCATATACCACCTTTGACTTCAATGTCTTCATACATTTTTAGGGGTCATCTCTGGTAGGAAAACCGAATCAATGAGGGACTTCTACCTGTGTTATCCTGCAATTCTCACAAACACATTAGTCCCTCAACTAGGTTTGTCGTCAATACTCCAAAACCAACTAGGGGTGGCACTAGATGCACTTACAAGAGGCAAATGTCAAATAATATAATGTGAGAGATAGGGATTGTGATGGGTACTTGGTATATTGACTTTTTGCGTATACTCCTCGGCAACGGCGCCAGAAATCCTTCTTGCTACGTCTTGAGCTTGCGTTGGTTTCCCCCGAAGAGGAAGGGATGATGCAGCAGAGTAGCGTAAGTATTTCCCTCAGTTTTTGAGAACCAAGGTATCAATCCAGTAGGAGCCCACGCTCAAGTCCCTCGTACCTGCACAAAGCGATAGCTACTCGCAACCAACGCGACTAGGGGTTGTCAAGCCCTTCACGGTCACTTACGAGAGTGAGATCTGATAGATATAATATTTTTGGTATAAAGATGCAAAGTAAAAAGTAAAAGCAAAGTAAAAAAGCAAAGCAAGATTAAAGTAATGGAGATTGATATGATGAGAATAGACCCAGGGGTCATAGGTTTCACTAGTGGCTTATCTCAAGAGCATAAGTATTCTACGGTGGGTGAACAAATTACTGTTGAGCAATTGACAGAATTGAGCATAGTTATGAGAATATCTAGGCATGATCATGTATATAGGCATCACGTCCATGACAAGTAGATCGAAACGATTCTGCATCTACTACTATTACTCCACTCATCGACCGCTATCCAGCATGCATCTAGAGTATTAAGTTAAAAACAGAGTAATGCCTTAAGCAAGATGACATGATGTAGAGAGATAAATTCATGCAATATGAAATAAACCCCATCTTGTTATCCTCGATGGCAACGATACAATACGTGCCTTGCTGCCCCTTTTGTCACTGGGTAAGGACACCGCAAGATCGAACCCAAAGCTAAGCACTTCTCCCATGGCAAGAACTACCAATCTAGTTGGCCAAACCAAACGGATAATTCGAAGAGACTTGCAAAGATAACCAATCATACATAAAAGAATTCAGAAAAGATTCACATATTATTCATAGATATACTTGATCATAAACCCACAATTCATCGGTCTCAACAAACACACCGCAAAAAGAAGATTACATCGAATAGATCTCCACAAGAGAGGGGGAGAACTTTGTATTGAGATTCAAAGAGAGAGAAGAAGCCATCTAGCTACTAACTATGGACCTGAAGGTCTTAGGTAAACTACTCACACTTCATCGGAGGGGCTAGGATGATGTAGAAGCCCTCCGTGATGACGACCCTCTTCTGACGGAGCTCCGGAACAGGCCCCAAGATGGGATCTCGTGGATACAGAAAGTTGCGGCAGTGGAATTAGGTTTTTGGCTCCTGTTCTGATTGTTTGGGGGTACGTGTGTATATATAGGAGGAAGGAGTATGTCGGTGGAGCACTGAGGGGCCCAGGAGGCAGGGGCGCGCCCTAGGGGGGGCGTCCCCACCCTCATGACCTCCTCTTTGATCCCTTGCAGTAGGGTCCAAGTCTCCTGGATCACATTTGGTGACAAAATTACGTTCCCGAAGATCTTATTCCGTTTGGACTCCGTTTGATATTCTATTTATCCGAAACACTAAAATAGGCAGAAAAAACAACAATTTTGGGCTGGGCCTCCGGTTAATAGGTTAGTCCCAAAAATAATATAAAAGTGGAAAATAAAGCCCAATATAGTCCAAAACAGTAGAAAATATAGCATGGAGCAATCAAAAATTATAGATACATTGAAGAAGTATCAATGGTGCAATCTATGATGTCTCTTACCGATTTACAACTATTGTTTTGGGGTTATGCATTAGAGACAGCTGCATTCCCGTTAAATAGGGCACCATCTAAATCCGTTGAGATGACGCCATATGAACTGTGGTTTGGCAAGAAACAAAAGTTGTCGTTTCTTAAAGTTTGGGGTTGCGATGCTTATGTGAAAAAGTTTCATCCTGATAAGCTCAAACCCAAATCGAAGAAATGTGTCTTCATAGGATACCCAAAGGAGACAGTTGGGTACACCTTCTATCACAGATCCGAAGGCAAGACATTCGTTGCTAAGAATGGATCCTTTCTAGAGAAGGAGTTTCTCTCGAAAGAATTGAGTGGGAGGAAATTAGAACTTGATGAGGTAACTGTACCTGCTCCCTAATTGGAAAGTAGTTCATCACAGAAATCTGTTCTTGTGACTCCTACACCAATTAGTGAGGAAGCTAATGATGATGATCATGTAACTTCAGATCAAGTTACTACCAAACCTCGTAGGTCAACCAGAGTGAGATCCGCACCAGAGTGGTACGGATATCCTATTCTGGATGTCATGTTACTTGACCATGACGAACCTACGAACTATGAGGAAGCGATGATGAGCCCAGATTTCGTGAAATGGCTCGAGGCCATGAAATCTGAGATGGGATCCATGTATGACAACGAAGTATGGACTTTGATTGACTTGCTCGATGATCGGCGAGTCATTAAGAATAAATGGATCTTCAAGAGGAAGATGGACGTTGATAGTAGTGTTACTATCTACAAAGCTTGAATTGTCGCAAAATGTTCTCGACAAGTTCAAGGTGTTGACTATGATGAGGTTTTCTCACTCGTATCGGTGCTTAAAAGTCTGTCCGAATCATGTTAGCAGTTGCTGCATTTTATGAAATCTGGCAAATGGATGTCAAAATTGTATTCCTTCATGGATTTCTTAAACAAGAGTTGTATATGATGCAACCAGAAGGTTTTGTCGATCCTAAAGGTGCTAACAATGTGAGTAAGCTCCAGCGATCCATCTATGGACTGGTGCAAGCATCTCGGAGTTGGAATATATGCTTTGATAAAGTGATCAAAGCATATGGTTTTATACAAACTTGCGGTGAAGCATGTATTTACAAGAAAGTCAGTGGAAGCACTACAACATTTCTGATAAGTATACGTGAATGACATATTGTTGATCGAAAATAATGTAGAATTTTCTGGAAAGCATAAAGGAGTGTTTGAAAGGAGTTTTTCAAAGAAAGACCTCGATGAAGCTGCTTACACATTGAGCATCAAGATCTATAGAGATAGATAAAGACGCTTGATAAGTTTTTTTCAATGAGTACATACCTTGACAAGATTTTGAAGTAGTTCAAAATGGAACATTCAAAGAAGGAGTTCTTGCCTATGTTGCAAGGTGTGAAGTTGAGTAAAGACTCAAAACCCGACCACAGCAGAAAATAGAAAGAGAATGAAAAGTCATTCCCTATGCCTCAATCATAGGTTCTATAAAGTATGCTATGTTGTTTACCAGTCCTATTGTATACCTTACCATCATTCTAGCAAGGGCGTACAATAGTGATCGAGGAGTAGATCACTGGACAGCGGTCCAAATTATCCTAAGAGGACTAAGGGAATATTTCTCGGTTATGGAGGTGATAAAAGAGTCCGTCGTAAAGAGTTACATTGATACAAGCTTTTTACATCGATCTAGATGACTCTAAGTCTCGATCTGGATACATATTGAAAGTGGGAGAAATTAGCTAGAGTAGCTCCGTGCAGAGCATTGTAGACAAAGAAATTTGCGAAATACATACAAATCTGAATGTTGCAGACCCGTTGAAAGGACATGCGGTGCCCCCATGTGTGGTTTTGGTAATTGATGACATTCTCTATGAACTAATGGTTGCATTGAGTTATATTTGAAGGATTTTTCCATAGGCATTTCTTGAAGTCCATGTGTTGGTTTCAAGAATTTTATGGGTTGACCAAGGTGCTATTAAGGAATTATCCAAAGATTGGTCATGTGAGTGTTGAGCTTATTGCAAGCATGTCTTGAAGAAGAAGATTTTGTGATCATTCATGTTTACCTTCAAGACATCATCCAAACGAAGAGAGTTGGAAAGATTCAAGGTTGATCAAGACTAAGTCAAGAGTGAATCAAGTTGATCAACTCACAAAGAGTAGAAGATGTACCGAGAGGGATCAAGTGATCCCATGGTATGGTAAGCATTGTCCATTGCACTTTGTGTACTAACCCATGGTCTATGTGAGAGTCTATGTGGGGTTAGGTACGTGTCCATGGGCTTGCGTCAAGAGGATGATATCATACAACCCATGGGAAGGATGACATCAACTGGTGATCGTCATCAAGATTGCCGTGTGCAAGTTCAAGTGGAGAAACACGAAGAGATCAAGTGCTTGAAGCTTGCCATCCATTTGGTGTCAATGGACTTGTGAAGATGTGCCGAAGAGTGGCTCACCCATAGTGGAGTATGGGGGAGCAATCATCTAGTCTCCATCGACCCAACGCAATCAAGAAAGGTGGTCCATCTTGAGGAGGACAAGATCGTCATCATCTAGCTCGAGTGGATCATGTGCAAGGCAAAGGTTTGCCCTTGATAGGTTTTCTATTTTACCGGTCTCATGGTGGTAGTTTGGAGACCGGGTTATAGGATCGATAGCCTTACTATCAAGGGGGGCTCTCAAGTGAGTAGCTTGATTGTATCGTTCGTCGAGAGCTCAAACCATTGCATCCTTGCATTATGTTTCTTGGTTCTTGTTTGGTTCTCTTTGTGAGTCTTAGAGCTTATGGTCATCTTGATTACAAGCTTGAGTTCATCGAAAACGGAGTTTGCCTGCGTCTTCTATGATGTTTTCGGTGTTGGAGGTTTTACCGGTCTTATCCGAGGAAGGGTTCTCACCATTTTCTTTTGGGACCTTTCTCATTTGCTTATTATTGGTATTTCTATCAAGATTGTGTTAGCCCTTGTCGCTAGCTTTCCAACAAACTTGATTTCGTCGAATTCGGAGTCCGTTTGCAGAAGTTGTGGTAGTTTTGGTGTTCTGAAAAGGCTGCAGCGGTACTACCGCGGGTAGGAGCGGAAGTAATTTTTTACTACCGCCCTTGGGAGCGGTACTACCGCTTGGAGCAGTACTACCGCGGCTACTTTCGTGGCTACTTCCACTCGGGACCAAAAACTCGTCACAAGTCCAGCGGTGGTAGGCACGGATGTAATTTTTTAGTATCGCTCTCAAGCAGTAGTACCGCTACCCTTAGCAGTAGTACCGCTACCCCTAGCGGTAGTACCGTGATGTCAAGCGGTACTACCACTCCGACGGTTCTTATGGCTTTTTTGCCTCCTCGCTGTTGCGTTTCAAAGGGCTACTACCGCCCTAGCGGTAGTATCGCTCCTTGGAGCGGTAGTACCGCTCGGTGCGGGCTGTGAGCATAACGGTTGGATTTTTCCCCACCTATAAAATGGGGTCTTCTTCCACATTGAACCTAATCTCTTCAGCTGGTGTTCTTCCCCCATTGTTGACCTTCTTCGAGCTTGCTAACTCTCAATCCCTCCAATGATTCTTGCTAGTTCTTGAGGGAAAAGATAGAGGAGATCTAGATCCACGTTTCCACCAATCACTTTCTCCTATATGTGAGGGGAACCCCTTGGATCTAGATCTTGGAGTTCTTCGTGTTCTCTTCTTTGTTATTCCTCTCATTTTCCTCCCTAGCATTTGTTGCTTCGGTGGGATTTGGGAGAGAAGGACTTGGGCACTCCGTGTGCCCTTGCCATTGCATTTGGTGCATCGGTTTGAGTTCTCCACGTGATACGTGGAAGTTACAAGTTGAGAAGCTTATTACTCTTGGGTGCTTGGTACCCTTGAGCTTGTTCCTCTTGGGTGCTTGGGCGCCCTAGACGGTTGGTGGTGTTCGGAGCTCAATCATTGTGGTGTAAAGCTCCGGGCAAGCGTCGGGGTCTCCAATTAGGTTGGGGAGATCGCCCCGAGCAATTTGACGGGTACCGGTGACCGCCCCCAAGGGTTGCCAAAGTGTACGGTTCGGTGACCGCCCCCAAGGGTTGCCATTTGTACGGGTTCGGTGACCGCCCTCAAGGGCCCCTTAGTAAAATCACGGCATCTTGGATTGTGCAAAGCGTGAGGAGATTACGGTGGCCCTAGTGGCTTCTTGGGGAGCATTGTGCCTTCACACCGCTCCAAATGGAGATTAACATCCGCAAGGGTGTGAACTTCGGGATACATCATTGTCTTCGCGTGCCTCGGTTATCTCTTACCCGAGCTCTTTACTTATGCACTTTACTTTGTGATAGTCATATTGTTTCTTGTCATATATCTTGCTATCACCTAGTAGTTTATCTTGCTTAGCATAAGTTGTTGGTGCACGTAGGTGAGCCTAGTTGTTTTAGGTTTTGTGCTTGGCAAATTAACTGCTAGGTTTATTCCGCTTTTGTTCAAGCCTAAACCGTAATTATTTTAAAGCGCCTATTCACCCCCCCTCTAGGTGGCATCCACGATCTTTCAGTTGGTATCAGAGCCTCGTCTCTCTTTATAGGGCTTAGCCGCCTAGAGAGTAAGGATGTCGACTAGGGGTTTAGGATTCTCTGACACTCTTAGTTTCGATGGCACAAATTTTGATGTTTGGGTAATTCGCATGCTTAATCTCTTTAGGGTCATGGACCCAAATTTAGAGCGAATTGTAGATATGGGTTTTTCTCCTCCAAAGGATCCCCAAAGATTATCTTTATAGGATGATAAAAACTCTTATCTCAATGCTCAAGCTTCTAATGTGCTTTTCGATCCTTTGAGCAATGTAGTTATATTTCAACTCATGCCATTCCGGGATGCTCATGAGTTGTGGGCGAAGCTTCAAGATAAATATTGTGTGTCCAAGATTTGTGGGGATGATTGTTCTCCCTCCACCTCCGGTCGTATAGTCTTCTCAACTTCTTCTACTTCACCTACATGTGGTTTGCCACAAGGTAATGATATGGTGAGTAGTGTTGGTCATTGCAATGATGATAGTATGCTTATTGTGGATGCTACTTCATCACTATCTTATTGCAATGCATCTTTTTTGGACTTTAACACTTCGAGCACCATACATGTTTCACATGCTTGTGTTGATAGTCCTTGCATATCATGTAAAAATTGCTTGACTAAATCTCATGATGATATGCTTGCTATATCTTGGTGCCATGATAAAAATGCATGTATTTCCTCGAGTTGTTGTGCTAACAATATAGAGGAAACCCAACACTCCATGGAACAAGATGTGGTCTTGGACGGTTCTTCAAGGGATCCTACATCATCATCTATTGCATTTTGCCTTATGGCCAAGGCTTCAAAGGTATCTCCCACTTTGAATCCCAATATATCTTGTGATGATATTGATGATGGAAAGAGTGATGATGATGTTGATTATGATGAAGAGAAGGATGATGTTGCCTCCTTAAAAATTAAGGGGGAAATGATTTTTAAAGCTCTTCTTAAGAATAAAATTGCTTGTTCCAACTTCATGGAAATCATGTCTATTGCTATTGAGGGCAAGAAATATATTGATGAGTTGGAATCTCGTCTTGAGGAGCATGAGGTCACCATTGATAAAATGGAAGGTCATGAGCATGATTACGCTAATGAGATCGCGGACCTCTCCCAAGCTCTCGAACTTGAACAAACCACCAAGGAATCTCTTGAGGAGACTTTTGCTCTAGAATTATCTAGAGTGAAGGAATCTCATGATAGAGCTATTGAGGTGGCCAATGTCTTTGAAACTAAAAATGAGAAGCTTGAAGTTGCGCATGCTAAACTCCTTGAGGACTTTGGGCACCTCGAAAATGGCTCAAGGGTCATTAAAAGTGAGCTCATCAAACTCACCGAGTCTCATGCACAACTTAAAGCTTCATATTCAAAAGAGCTTGCCAAGTTGTCTTCTCCTCTTGTTGCTAATGATGATGCTTGTGCTACTAACTCTATTACTTGTGAAGCATCCATTTTGAAGGAGAATGTTGAGCTTCGGGCTCAACTTGAGTTGCTATCTAGCAATTATGGGAAATTGGAAGAAACCCATGAAAAGCTCTCAAGCTCTCATGATGATCTTCTAGTATCCCATAATGAGCTAAAGATAGCTCATGAGGCCATGATTTCTAAGGTAACATCTAGTGAGCCTCATGTGGATACTAGCACTACTTCTAGTCAAAATGCTATATTGCCATGTGCTAGTCCTTGTAATTCATCTACTCGCAATGTTGGTACATCTTGTGATGAATTGCTTTCCTTGCCTTGTTGCTCTAACGATGAAGCTTATACTTCCTCTAGTACTTGTGTTGAGACTAACCATGTAGAGGAAATCAAAGAGCTCAAGGCCCAAGTCACTTCTTTGAAGAAAGACTTGGAAAAGAGTCATGAAGGGAAATCCACACTCAACAATATCTTGAGTGTGCAAAAATCCCCCAATGACAAAGGTGGACTTGGATTCAACTCCAATAAGAAGAAGAAGTACAAAATGATCAAGAAGAAGGGCCAAGAACAAGTCTAGAATTCGGCCAAGATTATTTGCTTCAAGTGCAAAATTGAAGGGCATCATGTTAGATCTTGCCCATTGAAGAAGAAACCCATTAGTGACAAGCAACAAGGGAAGCGGCCACAAGTTCATTGTCATGCTCAACCTCAAGTTGAAGAAAAGCCTCTTCCCAAGAAGACTCAAGCTTTTGCTTCTCAAGTTGAGAAATCAAGTGAGAAGAAAGTGAAGAGTGGACGTTGCTACTTATGTTGTGAGAAAGGTCACCTCGCCTCTTCATGCAATAGTGGTAACTTATCCAACCCAATTATTATTGATGATATCTATTCTCTTTGGAAGGATAAGGTTGGCAATGTGTTTGCCAAAGTTGTTGGTACTCAAAGTGGTGTCAAGAAGAGAACCATTTGGGTAGCCAAGCCTATTGTGACTAACCTCTTAGGACCCAACTTGGTTGGGGGCCAACAAGCTCAAACTTGATCAATAGGTGTTGTTGGAGGGCATTGGAGACTTGGCTACTTTATGAAGAATTAAGGGGACTTCATCATTCTAATTGTCTCAAGCCAAGTTATTCAAATTATCAAATTTCTATCTTATATCCAATGTTTCTCCATGCGGTAACTCGTGCTTAAAGTGTTTACATTGATAGTTACTTACCCCTTTGCATGTTTGGTTTTGTTCCTTGCATGTGTTTGTATATGTTGTGCTTCCAACTTGATTATCTTGAGCAATCAAGTATGTGTGTGTTGGTTTGCACATCATGTACGTGTATGTCATGCATTGAGCCTTTTGCATCTTGTTCTTTTCTTAGTTGGCTCTTGTGAGAGATTAATGGAATATCCCATTATGGGGGAGTGATGTGCTTTGTGCACCTCACAATCCTATATATGTGCGTATATGAGTAATACCATCTAGTATTGATATTTCAAGATTATCTAGTCGCTATGTGGTATGTCTTCTCATGAGAAATTCAAATTCTATATTGTCCATTAATTATCTCGTGTTGGATTGTTATTTTGCCTCTTGTTTATCTTTAATTGGTATCACATTATGGGGGAGTAATATGCTATGTGTATATTACTAGCCTATAAAATGTGTACATTTGAGATATTGTCACCTAGAATTGATATTGTAAATTATCTTGTTCCTAGGTGGCATGTTAGCTCTACAAGATGCAATTTGCTTTTTGTTTGGTGTGAAGATTATGTCGGATATCCTTGTTATCTACCACCGGGAATTATTTCCAAATACTTCTTGTCTTTTGACAATTGGCACTCACTTATGTGTGGTAGAAATTATTGATCATCTTTACATTGGCCTTTGCTTTTATTTGCTTTATCTCTTGCCTAGGATTGTGTCAACTTCCATTGTATTCCATACCACTTGTGGATCTTGTTAATTTCTTGACCTTGTCTAGTGTTTTCTAGATATAGTGAAAGTGGTGATCCCACCTCATGCATTTTGTATTCAAATGCAAAATCTCTATAATGCACTAGTCTTTGGGGAGCTATCCTATTCTCTATAAAACACTCATCTTGTGATCCTTATCAAGTGTGTGTTTGTGGAAGGCAAGCCGTTTCTTTTTGGTGCTTTGTGCCATCATGAAACTTTGTAGAGGGCTTGGTTTGTTTGGAACCATTCTCTCTTTTGGGAGTTTGACATCTTTGTTTTTGAGTGTATCAATGGATATCTCATTCCTTGATGTATCTTTTATGGATATCCTCCAAGTGATGATTTATTCATTTGGTATCTTTTCTTCGCTTGGTATTTCTTTGTCTTTTGGTCTCGGTTCTTGAAAGTCTTGAGCATGCATATTTACTTCTTGTAGTTTCTTTGGCATGTTTTCTTTCTTTGACCCAATATATAGGGGGAACTCCACCAAGTCTCAAATTGGATGAGATGTGCATGAAATTCATTTTCATATCTATATGCACATATTTATGTGGAGTTTGTCCTATGTGTTGTTGGTTCTCTAACTCTTTGGTCCCAATGAGTTTGGGTACCATTTTGTTTGTGTTGTTGTTCTAGGAACAAGTGGAGATGCATTGGATGCTCGGCTCACTCACAAGGAAGGTGTTGTCACCATGTGCTTATTGGAGTCAAGCTAGGATGATCAATGAACTACTTTGTACCTTCAATTGGTATCTACTACATCCTTCCAATGTTATCTCGGTAACAAGTATCTTCATATACTTTATGCACACTTTTCTTGCATCAACCTTGTGTAGGTTGTATCATGGCATGTTATCCATTCTTTCTTGTGATACTTGTTTCCATTCTCAAAGCATCCCAACAATGATGTCTTGTTGCTAGTTGTGATGTCTTTGATGTTCGTGTGGTTGGAATTCATTTATATACAATAAGACCATATCTAGCCATGTGCTATGCTCTCAAGCAAATATCTTATTGGTATATGTGTGAGTTCCTTTTGGATATCTTGTTCCTTCGTGTTGTAACTATTTCGGGTGTACATCCTTCTTTGTAGATATATATATCATCATGATTTCGTCTACCTAGAATCTTATACACTTGAGAGAAGTTGCATATCTAGATGTATCCTTTCTTTCATGTCCACCTTGTCTTTCTTATGTTATTTCTTTGGTGGCTCCGTGAAAGCTTTTGCCTTGAGTGCGTGTCTTCTATCGTTGCATCTTGATGCGCTCTTGTGTGGTGAAGATTATTTTCCTCATGCTTATCTTTATGAGGTTTTTGCCATCTTAATTGGCATCCCTCGTCTTGATGTGCCTTTCATCTTCTATGTTCACCGCGGGTTGTCACAAGCATAGGTTCTCTATATGCTTATTAGTAAGCTTGTGAACCCATTTGCTAGTTGTGTGTGGGAATGATAGGCCTTGCACCGTGTGCCTCATTCTTTGAAGACTTTATTGATGCTTAATGCTCTTCTGTACATTAGTCTTCTCAAGTGCATTACCTTGACTCACACACATCTTTTTGGTTGAGTCCACTCTTAAGTTGCCTCTCTTACTTGTTGCTCAACCATGTGTTTGTTGCAAGTATTAGCCTTAGTTTCCTATATGCTCTCTTGCACTTGTTGTAAGTTTCTATTGATTTTGGGGGAGCTATGATCCTATTTTGTGCACTTTGTATCCAAATACAAAAATTCTTGATGTGCACAAATCACGGGGAGCTTCTCTAGTTTCTTTAGAACACTGCTCCGCTCTTATCATAATATCCTTTATTCATGTGGCTCGTAGGATCATTGGCCTAGTTGGTTCAATTGGTATCTTTTGATAGCTTGCTTCAATAGGTATCTTTTGATTGCTTGATTGCTTGTTTCTCTCTTTGATTATGTCTTTGTGGCATATCTTCCTTTTGCAATCTTTGGGCCTCAATATAGTTTATCTTCCTCCAAGTATTTATCATTGGATATGTGTATTGCATTCCACTCTCTTGTTGAGAAATACACAATTTATGGAGGAACACATTTTATATTGGCCTTCTAAGCTTTTATCCCATTTTGGCAATCAATGCCAATGGGGGAGAAGTTTCAGAGAGTTTTGTGGAGAAGTTTAAAGAGTTGTCTCTTCTGGCTTTGGTTTGTTCCTAAGCATACGCATCTCCTACGCATGCATTATTGGTTGTTGCATTTCATGGTGATGCATAATTCCTTATATAAACTCTCTCGAAAGTGATTGTCATCAATTACCAAAATGGGGGAGATTGAAAGGACATGCGGTGCCCCCATGTGTGGTTTTGGTAATTGGTGACATTCTCTATGGACTAATGGTTGCATTGAGTTATATTTGAAGGATTTTTCCATAGGCATTTCTTGAAGTCCATGTGTTGGTTTCAAGGAGTTTATGGGTTGACCAAGGTGCTATTAAGGAATTATCCAAAGATTGGTCATGTGAGTGTTGAGCTTATTGCAAGCATGTCTTGAAGAAGAAGATTTTGTGATCATTCATGTTTACCTTCAAGACATCATCCAAACGAAGAGAGTTGGAAAGATTCAAGGTTGATCAAGACTAAGTCAAGAGTGAATCAAGTTGATCAACACACAAAGAGTAGAAGATGTACCGAGAGGGATCAAGTGATCCCATTGTATGGTAAGCATTGTCCATTGCACTTTGTGTACTAACCCATGGTCTATGTGAGAGTCTATGTGGGGTTAGGTACGTGTCCATGGGCTTGCGTCAAGAGGATGATATCATACAACCCATGGGAAGGATGACATCAAGTGGTGATCGTCATCAAGATTGCCGTGTGCAAGTTCAAGTGGAGAATCATGAAGAGATCAAGTGCTTGAATCTTGCCATCCATTGTGGTGTCAATGGACTTGTGAAGATGTGCCAAAGAGTGGCTCACCCATAGTGGAGTATGGGGGAGCAATCATCTAGTCTCCATCGACCCAACGCAATCAAGAAAGGTGGTCCATCTTGAGGAGGACAAGATCGTCATCATCTAGCTCAAGTGGATCATGTGCAAGGCAAAGGTTTGCCCTTGATAGGTTTTCTATTTTACTGGTCTCATGGTGGTAGTTGGGAGACCGAGTTATAGGATCGATAGCCGTACTATCAAGGGGGGCTCTCAAGTGAGTAGCTTGATCGTATCATTCATCGAGAGCTCAAACCATTGCATCCTTGCATCATGTTTCTTGGTTCTTGTTTGGTTCTCTTTGTGAGTCTTAGAGCTTATGGTCATCTTGATTACAAGCTTGAGTTCATCGAAAATGGAGTTTGCATGCGTCTTCTATGATGTTTTCGGTGTTGGAGGTTTTACCGGTCTTATCCGAGGAAGGGTTCTCACCATTTTCTTTTTGGGACTTCGCTCATTTGCTTATTATTGGTATTTCTATCAATATTGTGTTAGCCCTTGTCGCTAGCTTTCCAACAAACTTGGTTTCGTCGAATTCTGAGTTTGTTTGTAGAAGTTGTGGTAGTTTTGGTGTTCTGAAAAGGCTGCAGCGGTACTACCGCGGGTAGGAGCAGAAGTAATTTTTTACTACCGCCCTTTGGAGCGGTACTACCGCTTGGAGCAGTACTACCGCGGCTACTTTCGTGGCTACTTCCGCTCGGGACCAAAAACTCATCACAAGTCCAGCGGTGGTAGGCACGGATGTAATTTTTTAGTATCGCTCGCAAGCAGTAGTACCGCTACCCTTAGCAGTAGTACCGCTACCCCTAGCGGCAGTACCGTGATGTCAAGCGGTACTACCGCTCCGACGGTTCTTCTGGCTTTTTTGCCTCCTTTCTGTTGCGTTTCAAAGGGCTACTACCGCCCTAGCAGTAGTACCACTCCTTGGAGCGGTAGTACCGCTCGGTGCGGGCTGTGAGCATAACAGTTCGATTTTCCCCCACCTATAAAAGGGGGTCTTCTTCCCCATTGAACCTAATCTCTTCAACTCGTGTTCTTCCCCCATTGTTGACCTTCTTCGAGCTTGCTAACTCTCAATCCCTCCAATGATTCTTGCTAGTTCTTGAGGGAAAAGATAGAGGAGATCTAGATCCACGTTTCAACCAATCACTTTCTCCTCTATGTGAGGGGAACCCCTTGGATCTAGATCTTGGAGTTCTTCGTGTTCTCTTCTTTGTTATTCCTCTCATTTTCCTCCCTAGCATTTGTTGCTTCGATGGGATTTGGGAGAGAAGGACTTGGGCACTCCGTGTGCCCTTGCCATTGCATTTGGTGCATCGGTTTGAGTTCTCCACGTGATACGTGGAAGTTACATGTTGAGAAGCTTATTACTCTTGGGTGCTTGGTACCCTTGAGCTTGTTCCTCTTGGGTACTTGGGCGCCCTAGATGGTTGGTGGTGTTCGGAGCTCAATCATTGTGGTGTAAAGCTCCGGGCAAGCGTCGGGGTCTCCAATTAGGTTGTGGAGATCGCCCCGAGCAATTTGACGGGTACCGGTGACCGCCCCCAAGGGTTGCCAAAGTGTACGGGTTCTGTGACCGCCCCCAAGGGTTGCAAATTGTACGGGTTCGGTGACCGCCCTCAAGGGCCCCTTAGTGAAATCACGGCATCTTGCATTGTGCGAGGGCGTGAGGAGATTACGGTGGCCCTAGTGGCTTCTTGGGGAGCATTGTGCCTCCACACCGCTCCAAATGGAGATTAACATCCGCAAGGGTGTGAACTTCGGGATACATCATCGTCTTCGCGTGCCTCGGTTATCTCTTACCCGAGCTCTTTACTTATGCACTTTACTTTGTGATAGCCATATTGTTTCTTGTCATATATCTTGCTATCACCTAGTAGTTTATCTTGCTTAGCATAAGTTGTTTGTGCACATAGGTGAGCCTAGTTGTTTTAGGTTTTGTGCTTGGCAAATTAACCGCTAGGTTTATTCCGCTTTTGTTCAAGCCTAAACCGTAATTATTTTAAAGCGCCTATTCACACCCCCTCTAGGTGGCATCCATGATCTTTCAATTGGTATCAGAGCCTCGTCTCTCTTTATAGGGCTTAACCGCCTAGAGAGTAAGGATGTCGACTAGGGGTTTAGGATTCTCTGACACTCTTAGTTTCGATGGCACAAATTTTGATGTTTGGGTAATTCACATGCTTAATCTCTTTAGGGTCATGGACCCAAATTTAGAGCGAATTGTAGATATGGGTTTTTCTCCTCCAAAGGATCCCCAAAGATTATCTTTATAGGTTGAGAAAAACTCTTATCTCAATGCTCAAGCTTCTAATGTGCTTTTCGATGCTTTGAGCAATGTAGTTATATTTCAACTCATGCCGTTCCGGGATGCTCATGAGTTGTGGACGAAGCTTCAAGATAAATATTGTGTGTCCAAGATTTGTGGGTATGATTGTTCTCCCTCCACCTCCGGTCGTATAGTCTTCTCAACTTCTTCTACTTCACCTACATGTGGTTTGCCACAAGGTAATGATATGGTGAGTAGTGTTGGTCATTGCAATGATGATAGTATGCTTATTGTGGATGATACTTCATCACTATCTTATTGCAATGCATCTTTTTTGGACTTTAACACTTCGAGCACCATACATGTTTCACATGCTTGTGTTGATAGTCCTTGCATATCATGTAAAAATTGCCTGACTAAATCTCATGATGATATGCTTGCTATATCTTGGTGCCATGATAAAAATGCATGTATTTCCTCGAGTTGTTGTGCTAACAATGTAGAGGAAACCCAACACTTCATGGAACAAGATGTGGTCTTGGATGGTGCTTCAAGGGGTCCTACATCATCATCTATTGCATTTTGCCTTATGGCCAAGGCTTCAAAGGTATCTCCCACTTTGAATCCCAATATATCTTGTGATGATATTGATGATGGAAAGAGTGATGATGATGTTGATTATGATGAAGAGAATGATGATGTTGCCTCCTTAAAAATTAAGGGGGAAATGATTTTTAAAGCTCTTCTTAAGAATAAAATTGCTCGTTCCAACTTCATGGAAATCATGTCTATTGCTATTGAGGGCAAGAAATATATTGATGAGTTGGAATCTCGTCTTGAGGAGCATGAGGTCACCATTGATAAAATGGAAGGTCATGAGCGTGATTACGCTAATGAGATCGCGGACCTCTCCCAAGCTCTCGAACTTGAACAAACCACCAAGGAATCTCTTGAGGAGAATTTTGCTCTAGAATTATCTAGAGTGAAGGAATCTCATGATAGAGCTATTGAGGTGGCCAATGTTTTTGAAACTAAAAATGAGAAGCTTGAAGTTGCACATGCTAAACTCCTTGAGGACTTTGGGCACCTCGAAAATGGCTCAAGGGTCATTAAGAGTGAGCTCATCAAACTCACCGAGTCTCATGCACAACTTAAAGCTTCATATTCAAAAGAGCTTGGCAAGTTGTCTTCTCCTCTTGTTGCTAATGATGATGCTTGCGCTACTAACTCTATTACTTGTGAAGCATCCATTTTGAAGGAGAATGTTGAGCTTCGGGCTCAACTTGAGTTGCTATCTAGCAATTATGGGAAATTGGAAGAAACCCATGAAAAGCTCTCAAGCTCTCATGATGATCTTCTAGTATCCCATAATGAGCTAAAGATAGCTCATGAGGCCATGATTTCTAAGGTAACATCTAGTGAGCCTCATGTGGATACTAGCACTACTTCTAGTCAAAATGCTATATTGCCATGTGCTAGTCCTTGTAATTCATCTACTCGCAATGTTGGTACATCTTGTGATGAATTGCTTTCCTTGCCTTGTTGCTCTAACGATGAAGCTTATATTTCCTCTAGTACTTGTGTTGAGACTAACCATGTAGAGGAAATCAAAGAGCTCAAGGCCCAAGTCACTTCTTTGAAGAAAGACTTGGAAAAGAGTCATGAAGGGAAATCCACACTCAACAATATCTTGAGTGTGCAAAAATCCCCCAATGACAAAGGTGGACTTGGATTCAACTCCAATAAGAAGAAGAAGTACAAAATGATCAAGAAGAAGGGCCAAGAACAAGTCTAGAATTCGGCCAAGATTATTTGCTTCAAGTGCAAAATTGAAGGGCATCATGTTAGATCTTACCCATTGAAGAAGAAACCCATTAGTGACAAGCAACAAGGGAAGCGGCCACAAGTTCATTGTCATGCTCAACCTCAAGTTGAAGAAAAGCATCTTCCCAAGAAGACTCAAGCTTTTGCTTCTCAAGTTGAGAAATCAAGTGAGAAGAAAGTGAAGAGTGGACGTTGCTACTTATGTCGTGAGAAAGGTCACCTCGCCTCTTCATGCAATAGTGGTAACTTATCCAACCCAATTATTATTGATGATATCTATTCTCTTGGGAAGGATAAGGTTGGCAATGTGTTTGCCAAAGTTGTTGGTACTCAAAGTGGTGTCAAGAAGAGAACCATTTGGGTAGCCAAGCCTATTGTGACTAACCTCTTAGGACCCAACTTGGTTGGGGGCCAACAAGCTCAAACTTGATCAATAGGTGTTGTTGGAGGGCATTGGAAACTTGGCTACTTTATGAAGAATTAAGGGGACTTCATCGTTCTAATTGTCTCAAGCCAAGTTATTCAAATTATCAAATTTCTATCTTATATCCAATGTTTCTCCATGCGGTAACTCATGCTTGAAGTGTTTACATTGATAGTTACTTACCCCTTTGCATGTTTGGTTTTGTTCCTTGCATGTGTTTGTATATGTTGTGCTTCCAACTTGATTATCTTGAGCAATCAAGTATGTGTGTGTTGGTTTGCACATCATGTACGTGTGTATCATGCATTGAGCCTTTTGCATCTTGTTCTTTTCTTAGTTGGCTCTTGTGAGAGATTAATGGAATATCCCATTATGGGGGAGTGATGTGCTTTGTGCATCTCACAATACTATATATGTGTGTATATGAGTAGTACCATCTAGTATTGATATTTCAAGATTATCTAGTCGCTATGTGGCATGTCTTCTCATGAGAAATTCAAATTCTATATTGCCCATTAATTATCTCGTGTTGGATCGTTATTTTGCCTCTTGTTATCTTTAATTGGTATCACATTATGGGGGAGTAATATGCTATGTGTATATTACTAGCCTAGAAAATATGTACATTTGAGATATTGTCACCTAGAATTGATATTGTAAATTATCTTGTTCCTAGGTGGCATGTTAGCTCTACAAGATGCAATTTGCTTTTTGTTTGGTGTGAAGATTATGTCGGATATCCTTGTTATCTACCACCGGGAATTATTTCCAAATACTTCTTGTCTTTTGACAATTGGCACTCACTTATGTGTGGTAGAAATTATTGATCATCTTTACATTGGCCTTTGCTTTTATTTGCTTTATCTCTTGCCTAAGATTGTGTCAACTCCCATTGTATCCCATACCACTTGTGGATCTTGTTAATTTCTTGACCTTGTCTAGTGTTTTCTAGATATAGTGAAAGTGGTGATCCCACCTCATGCATTTTGTATTAATGCAAAATCTCTATAATGCACTAGTCTTTGGGGAGCTATCCTATTCTATATAAAACACTCATCTTGTGATCCTTATCAAGTGTGTGTTTGTGGAAGGCAAGCCGTTTCTTTTTGGTGCTTTGTGCCATCATGAAACTTTGTAGAGGGCTTGGTTTGTTTGGAACCATTCTCTCTCTTGGGAGTTTGACATCTTTCTTTTTGAGTGTATCAATGGATATCTCATTCCTTGATGTATCTTTTATGGATATCCTCCAAGTGATGATTTATTCATTTGGTATCTTTTCTTCCCTTGGTATTTCTTTGTCTTTTGATCTTGGTTCTTGAAAGTCTTGAGCATGCATATTTACTTCTTGTAGTTTCTTTGGCATGTTTTCCTTCTTTGACCCAATATATATGGGGAACTCCACCAAGTCTCAAATTGGATGAGATGTGCATGAAATTCATTTTCATATCTATATGCACATATTTATGTGGAGTTTGTCCTATGTGTTGTTGGTTCTCTAACTCTTTGGTCCCAATGAGTTTGGGTACCATTTTGTTTGTGTTGTTGTTCTAGGAACAAGTGGAGATGCATTGGATGCTCGGCTCACTCACAAGGAAGGTGTTGTCACCATGTGCTTATTGGAGTCAAGCTAGGATGATCAATGAACTACTTTGTACCTTCAATTGGTATCTACTACATCCTTCCAATGTTATCTCGGTAACAAGTATCTTCATATACTTCATGCACACTTTTCTTGCATCAACCTTGTGTAGGTTGTATCATGGCATGTTATCCATTCTTTCTTGTGATACTTGTTTCCTTTCTCAAAGCATCCCAACAATGATGTCTTGTTGCTAGTTGTGATGTCTTTGATGTTTGTGTGGTTGGAATTCATTTATATACAATAAGACCATATCTAGCCATGTGCTATGCTCTCAAGCAAATATCTTATTGGTATATGTATGAGTTCCTTTTGGATATCTTGTTCCTTTGTGTTGTAACTAATTCGGGTGTACATCCTTCTTTGTAGATATATATATCATCATGATTTAGTCTACCTAGAATCTTATACACTTGAGAGAAGTTGCATATCTAGATGTATCCTTTCTTTCACGTCCACCTTGTCTTTCTTATGTTATTTCTTTGGTGGCTCCGTGAAAGCTTTTGCCTTGAGTGCGTGTCTTCTATCTTTGCATCTTGATGCGCTCTTGTGTGGTGAAGATTATTTTCCTCATGCTTATCTTTACGAGGTTTTTGCCATCTTAATTGGCATCCCTCGTCTTGATGCGCCTTTCATCTTCTATCTTCACCGCGGGTTGTCACAAGCATAGGTTCTCTATATGCTTATTAGTAAGCTTGTGAACCCATTTGTTAGTTGTGTGTGGGAATGATAGGCCTTGCACCGTGTGCCTCATTCTTTGAAGTCTTTATTGATTCTTAATGCTCTTCTGTACATTAGTCTTCTCAAGTGCATTGCCTTGACTCACACACATCTTTTTGGTTGAGTCCACTCTTAAGTTGCCTCTCTTACTTGTTGCTCAACCATGTGTTTGTTGCAAGTACTAGGCTTAGTTTCCTATATGCTCTCTTGCACTTGTTGTAAGTTTCTATTGATTTTTGGGGAGCTATGATCCTATTTTGTGCACTTTGTATCCAAATACAAAAATTCTTGATGTGCACAAATCATGGGGAGCTTCTCTAGTTTCTTTAGAACACTGCTCCACTCTTATCATAATATCCTTTATTCATGTGGCTCGTAGGATCATTGGCCTAGTTGGTTCAATTGGTATCTTTTGATAGCTTGCTTCAATAGGTATCTTTTGATTGCTTTATTGCTTGTTTCTCTCTTTGATTATGTCTTTGTGGCATATCTTCCTTTTGCAATCTTTGGGCCTCAATATAGTTTGTCTTCCTCCAAGTATTTATCATTGGATATGTGTATTGCATTCCACTCTCTTGTTGAGAAATACACAATTTATGGAGGAACACATTTTATATTGGCCTTCTAAGCTTTTAGCCCATTTTGGCAATCGATGCCAATGGGGGAGAAGTTTCAGAGAGTTTTGTGGAGAAGTTTAAA
Organism: Triticum dicoccoides; assembly: GCF_002162155.2. Taxonomy (NCBI): domain Eukaryota; kingdom Viridiplantae; phylum Streptophyta; class Magnoliopsida; order Poales; family Poaceae; genus Triticum; species Triticum dicoccoides. The sequence continues at coordinate 272,472,480 of NC_041380.1, read as the reverse complement.
GAGTTGTCTCTTCTGGCTTTGGTTTGTTCCTAAGCATACGCATCTCCTACGCATGCATTATTGGTTGTTGCATTGCATGGTGATGCATAATTCCTTATATAAACTCTCTTGAAAGTGATTGTCATCAATTACCAAAATGGGGGAGATTGAAAGGACATGCGGTGCCCCCATGTGTGGTTTTGGTAATTGGTGACATTCTCTATGGACTAATGGTTGCATTGAGTTATATTTGAAGGATTTTTCCATAGGCATTTCTTGAAGTCCATGTGTTGGTTTCAAGGAGTTTATGGGTTGACCAAGGTGCTATTAAGGAATTATCCAAAGATTGGTCATGTGAGTGTTGAGCTTATTGCAAGCATGTCTTGAAGAAGAAGATTTTGTGATCATTCATGTTTACCTTCAAGACATCATCCAAACGAAGAGAGTTGGAAAGATTCAAGGTTGATCAAGACTAAGTCAAGAGTGAATCAAGTTGATCAACTCACAAAGAGTAGAAGATGTACCGAGAGGGATCAAGTGATACCATGGTATGGTAAGCATTGTCCATTGCACTTTGTGTACTAACCCATGGTCTATGTGAGAGTCTATGTGGGGTTAGGTACGTGTCCATGGGCTTGCGTCAAGAGGATGATATCATACAACCCATGGGAAGGATGACATCAAGTGGTGATCGTCATCAAGATTGCCGTGTGCAAGTTCAAGTGGAGAATCACGAAGAGATCAAGTGCTTGAAGCTTGCCATGCATTGTGGTGTCAATGGACTTGTGAAGATGTGCCGAAGAGTGGCTCACCCATAGTGGAGTATGGGGGAGCAATCATCTAGTCTCCATCGACCCAACGCAATCAAGAAAGGTGGTCCATCTTGAGGAGGACAAGATCGTCATCATCTAGCTCAAGTGGATCATGTGCAAGGCAAAGGTTTGCCCTTGATAGGTTTTCTATTTTACCGGTCTCATGGTGGTAGTTGGGAGACCGGGTTATAGGATCGATAGCCGTACTATCAAGGGGGGCTCTCAAGTGAGTAGCTTGATCGTATCGTTCGTCGAGAGCTCAAACCATTGCATCCTTGCATCATGTTTGTTGGTTCTTGTTTGGTTCTCTTTGTGAGTCTTAGAGCTTATGGTCATCTTGATTACAAGCTTGAGTTCATCGAAAACGGAGTTTGCCTGCGTCTTCTATGATGTTTTTGTTGTTGGAGGTTTTACCGGTCTTATCCGAGGAAGGGTTCTCACCATTTTCTTTTGGGACTTTTCTCATTTTCTTATTATTGGTATTTCTATCAAGATTGTGTTAGCCCTTGTCGCTAGCTTTCCAACAAACTTGGGTTTGTCGAATTCGGAGTCCGTTTGCAGAAGTTGTGGTAGTTTTGGTGTTCTGAAAAGGCTGCAGCGGTACTACCGCGGGTAGGAGCAGAAGCAACTTTTTACTACCGCCCTTGGGAGCGGTACTACCGCTTGGAGCAGTACTACCGCGGCTACTTTCGTGGCTACTTCCGCTCGGGACCAAAAACTCGTCACAAGTCCAGCGGTGGTAGGCACGGATGTAATTTTTTAGTACCGCTCGCAAGCAGTAGTACCGCTACCCTTAGCAGTAGTACCGCTACCCCTAGCGGTAGTACCGTGATGTCAAGCGGTACTACCGCTCCGACGGTTCTTCTGGCTTTTTTGCCTCCTCGCTGTTGCGTTTCAAAGGGCTACTACCGCCCTAGCGGTAGTACCACTCCTTGGAGCGGTAGTACCGCTCAGTGCGGGCTGTGAGCATAATAGTTGGATTTTCCCCCACCTATAAAAGGGGGTCTTCTTCCCCATTGAACCTAATCTCTTCAGCTCGTGTTCTTCCCCCATTGTTGACCTTCTTCGAGCTTGCTAACTCTCAATCCCTCCAATTATTCTTGCTAGTTCTTGAGGGAAAAGATAGAGGAGATCTAGATCCACGTTTCAACCAATCACTTTCTCCTCTATGTGAGGGGAACCCCTTGGATCTAGATCTTGGAGTTCTTCGTGTTCTCTTCTTTGTTATTCCTCTCATTTTCCTCCCTAGCATTTGTTGCTTCGATGGGATTTGGGAGAGAAGGACTTGGGCACTCCGTGTGCCCTTGCCATTGCATTTGGTGCATCGGTTTGAGTTCTCCACGTGATACGTGGAAGTTACAAGTTGAGAAGCTTATTACTTTTGGGTGCTTGGTACCCTTGAGCTTGTTCCTCTTGGGTGCTTGGGCGCCCTAGACGGTTGGTGGTGTTCGGAGCTCAATCATTGTGGTGTAAAGCTCCGGGCAAGCGTCGGGGTCTCCAATTTGTTGTGGAGATCGCCCCGAGCAATTTGACGGGTACCGGTGACCGCCCCCAAGGGTTGCCAAAGTATACGGGTTCGATGACCGCCCCAAGGGTTGCCATTTGTACGGGTTCGGTGACCGCCCTCAAGGGTTCCTTAGTGAAATCACAACATCTTGCATTGTGCGAGGGCGTGAGGAGATTAAGGTGGCCCTAGTGGCTTCTTGGGGAGAATTGTGCCTCCACACCGCTCCAAATGGAGATTAGCATCCGCAAGGGTGTGAACTTCGGGATACATCGTCATCTCCGCGTGCCTCAGTTATCTCTTACCCGAGCTCTTTACTTATGCACTTTACTTTGTGATAGCCATATTGTTTCTTGTCATATATCTTGCTATCACCTAGTAGTTTATCTTGCTTAGCATAAGTTGTTGGTGCACATAGGCGAGCCTAGTTGTTTTAGGTTTTGTGCTTGGCAAATTAACCGCTAGGTTTATTCCGCTTTTGTTCAAGCCTAAACTATAATTATTTTAAAGCGCCTATTCACCCCCCTCTAGGTGGCATCCACGATCTTTCACCCGTAGGCTAAACTTCTCTCACAAGCAAAACATGATCACTCTTTGGGTGTTAATCACATAGCGATGTGAACTAGATTATTGACTCTAGTAAACCCTTTGGGTATTAGTCACACGGAGATGTGAACTAATCACATAAAGATGTGAACTAGATTATTGACTCTAGTGCAAGTGGGAGACTGAAGGAAATATGCCCTAGAGGCAATAATAAAGTTATTATTTATTTCCTTATATCGTGATAAATGTTTATTATTCATGCTAGAATTGTATTAACCGGAAACTTAGTACATGTGTGAATACATAGACAAACAGAGTGTCACTAGTATGCCTCTACTTGACTAGCTCGTTGAATCAAAGATGGTTAAGTTTCCTAGCCATAAACATGAGTTGTCATTTGATTAATGGGATCACATCATTAGAGAATGATGTGATTGACTTGACCCATTCCGTTAGCTTAGCATGATGATTGTTTAGTTTGTTGCTATTGCTTTCTTCATGACTTATACATGTTCCTTTGACTATGAGATTATGCAACTCCTGAGTACCGGAGGAACACTTTGTGTGCTACCAAACATCACAATGTAACTAGGTGATTATAAAGGTGCTCTACAGGTTTCTCCGATGGTGCTTGTTGAGTTGGCATAGATCGAGATTAGGATTTGTCACTCCGATTGTTGGAGAGGTATCTCTGGGCCCTGTCGGTAATGTACATCACTATAAGCCTTGCAAGCATTGTGACTAATGAGTTAGTTGCGGGGATGCATTACGGAACGAGTAAAGAGACTTGGCGGTAACGAGATTAAACTAGGTATTGAGATACGGACGATCGAATCTCGGGCAAGTAACATAACGATGACAAAGGGAACAACATATGTTGTTATGCGGTTTGACCGATAAAGATCTTCGTAGAATATGTAGGAACCAATATGAGAATCCAGGTTGCGCTATTGGTTATTGACTGGAGACGAGTCTCGGTCATGTCTACATAGTTCTCGAACCCGTAGGGTCCGCACGCTTAAAGTTTGGTGACGATCGGTATTATGAGTTTATGTGTTTTGATGTATCGAAGGTAGTTCGGAGTCTCGGATGTGATCACGGGCATGATGAGGAGTCTAGAAATGGTCGAGACGTAAAGATTGATATATTGGACGGCTATATTCGGACACCGGAAGTGTTCCGGATGTTTTCGAAGAAAACTGGAGTGCCGGAGGGGTTACCGGAACCCCCCGGGAAGTATTGGGCCTTAGTGGGCCTGAGGGGAGAGAGAGGGCTGCAGCGCAGGAGGTGGCCCCCCCTCCCATGGGGTGTCCGACCTAATTGGACTAGGGGAGGGGGGCACGGCCCCTCTTTCCCTCTCCCTCTCCCTCTCTTTCGTTCCCCATTCCCTCCTCCTAGTTGGACTAGGAAAGGATGAATCCTCTTCCTAGTAGGAAGAGGATTCCTCCTCTCCTTGGGGTGCACCAAGGTTGGCCGGCCTCCCCCTTGATCCTTTATATACGGGGGCGGGGGGCACCCATAGACACACAAGTTGATTGTTTCAAGCCGTGTGCGGTGCCCCCCTCCACCATAATCCACCTCGATCATATCGTAGAAGTGCTTAGGCGAAGCCCTACGTCGGTAGCAACATCATCACCGTCATCATGTCGTCGTGCTGACAGAACTCTCCCGAGAAACTCTGCTGGATCAGAGTGCGTGGGATGTCATCGAGATGGACGTGTGCTGAACTCGGAGGTGCCGTGCGTTCGGTACTTGGATCGGTCGGATCATGAAGACGTACAACTACATCAACCGCGTTCTCATAACGCTTCCGTTTACGGTATACGGGGGTACGTGGAAGATACTCTCCCCTCTTGTTGCTATGCATCACCATGATCTTGCGTGTGCATAGGATTTTTTTGAAATTACTATGTTTCCCAACAATTTTTCCAGCGGGTAACTGCATCGTCACGTCGCGCCCGGCGCAACCGCTTGCACACGAACGTGCGTGATCCTGCGCCGGCTCTAAACACTGGCAACGCGTGTGGAGGGACGAGGGAAGAGCACCCGGAGGGACGCAAGAGCACAGCGCGCGCGGCGGGATGCGAGCAGAGCACGCCGCGGCCGCCTGAACCGCAAGCAACCACACGCATAGAGCAGTTGAATAGGCAGGAAATGGTCGCCTACAAGCCAGCTGGCAGTAGCGTCACTACCTAGAGAGCGGCCGTGGCTACCACCTCCATCTAGTATATAGTCTCCTTTATATTTTGTGCCATAGTTTGCCCTCAAATTTGACCAACAAAATGTTAATGCATGTTTAAAAAATTATATAATTGGAAACTATGTTCGAATACAAATCCAACTATATAATCTTTGGCGACATGCATTCGTATTTTATTAGTTAAATCATACTTATAAACCAGGACGATGGTATCGTAGGTAATTAAATCGCAAACGTTTTTTTATTAACCATATGTGTACGTGGCCTTTCGTCCTCCTCTCGCACGAATTGTCACCCCGCTGCCGCAGACAACTTATAGCGCAAGTTTGCGCAGCGCGTGGGGGAATTCTTTTGGCCAAACGGTGGCGCCAATGAATCGTCGGTGAGCCTGTTCCCGCGCAACCTCGTAGGTTCCCGCGCAAGCTTCCCGCCGACTCGGTGAAATCCCCCAAAATCCCAATGCTTACCGGCCTGCTATAAAAATGCTCACGGCCTGCGTCGCATTCCCCCCCTCCCTGTAGCTTATCTGCTTCTCCCACAATCGCCAATGGCACCGGTTCGTCGTCGTCGCTCAGCCACTCCGCCATCATCAGAGGACAGCTCCAGCTGGGAGGCTACACCGTGGCGGCGGCGCAGTCCCCGCTGTAGTGTAGTGCGTGTGGTGTCCCTGTTGGGTATGCGCGGAACACCCACCACACGCTCCACTGCCGATGCCCGTCGGCATCTGTTGCCGGCCGCCGTTGCCGCCACACCACCGTTGAAAGCCAGGGCCGTCGCGCGCTCTGCCACCACGGCCCGATGGCGGGAGGTGGCCGTCGTGGCCGCCACCCCACTGCCGGCCACTGTGGCCATCACCCGCTCTGCCACCGCGGCCCGAAGGCGGGAGGTGGTGGTTGTGGCCGCCACCCCGTCGTTGGCCGCCGTGGCCGCCAGCCCACCGTCGACCGTCGGGGTCATCACCCGCTCCACCACCGCCGCCCAAAGGCGGGAGGCAGAGGTGGATGCCCGCACGTGCGTCAGCGACCTCGCACGCTACACCGAGTTCCCGCGGGAGGAGGAGGAGCGCCTCGTCGAGCACACAAAGAGCCTTACCTACGCCGTGGCCGCGGCACACGCCGCCTCAGAGGCGAGGAATCAGGAGATCTACGAGGAGAACCACCACTTCGAGAGGGGTTGTCTGGAGCGGCAGAGGGCGTTCGAGGTGAGCGTCGCTGAAGCTCCAACAGCGGCAGGCACCGTATTATAGTTGCCCAGCTCGTCGGTAGGCTCCTCCTGCTCCACCTACTGAGCGCGCTCGGCAAAAGAGAGGCAGCCGGAAGTGGTACAAAGCCCCTCCGCAGTAGTACTAGTTTTTTGGGGCTATTTTTTTCAGTTCACATGACTATAGATGTGGTGGAACTGTACAACGTACTTAAAATTAGCTAGTATATCTAGTTGAACTAGCTATTTCAGTACGTGGTTGGCAACGATTGGGGAAAAGTTTGGTCGGTTCAGCTGTCGAGTTGAACTATTTGTATAAATTAAGAACGACTTCTTAATCTATGAATGAAATATATGCTTAATTACTGAATATTAGTTGCAAAAATTAGATACTGCTAGTGATTTTTAGCTTCATATTTTGACAAATCGCAGTGGTACAAGGATTGACAAATCTTACCAAATTGTTTGTACGTGGTTGCACACGGGTCATCCAAAACAACCGTTTGCGTTGAAGAGATGCACAAATCATGTGCCACTCTCACTTTGCATACGGGTGTTCTATCTAAAACGTTTGCTGTCAAAAGCTACAGAAATCCTGCTCGGCACATTTTCACTTGGCTTCCTGGGGAAGCTATCGGTTCGCATACGGGTGTTCTAACTAAAACGTTTGTGATGAGTGTTTTATATTTAAAAAGCGAATTAAACTGTGGCTTGGGCGCCTCCTCGAATGCGTAGGCTCACCGGGAAGCATGCAAGATGCACGCTGCGTAGGCTCACTGGGAAGCGTGCCCTTTGACTTCCATGGCCGCCCGCCTTGCTCGCATCCTCTCCATTAATGGCGCCCAAGCCACAGTTTAATTCTCTTTTTAAATATAAAACACTCATCACAAACGTTTTAGTTAGAACACCCATATGCAAACCGATAGCTTCCCCAGGAAGGCAAGTGAAAATGTGCCAAGCAGGATTTCTGCAGCTTTTGATCGCAAACGTTTTAGATAGAACACCCGTATGCAAAGTGAGAGCAACACAGGATTTGTGCATCTCTTCAACGCAAACGGTTGTTTTGGATAACCCGTGTGCAAACACGTACGAACAATTTGGTAAGATTTGTCAATCCTTGTAACACTGCGATTTGTCAAAATATGAAGCTAAAAATCACTAGCAATATCTAATTTTTGCAACTAAAATTCAGTAATTAAGCATAGATTTCCTCCGCCTCTTACTGAGCGCGCTTGGCAGAGGAGAGGCAGCTAGAAGTAGTACAAAGCCCCTCTGCAGTAGTACTAGTATTTAGGGGCTATTTTTCAGTTCATCTGACTATAGATGTGGTGGAACTGTACACCGTACTTAAAATTAGCTAGTATATCTAGTTGAACTAGCTATTTCAGTACGTGGTTGGCAACAATTGGGGAAAAGTTTGGTCGGTTCAGCTGTCGAGTTGAATAGTTTGTATAAATTAAGAACAACCGCTTAATCCATGAATGAAATCTATGCTTAATTACTGATTTTTAGTTGCAAAAATTAGATACTGCTAGTGAGATTTAGCTTCATATTTTGACAAATCGCAGTGTTACAAGGATTGACAAATCTTACCAAATTGTTTGTACGTGGTTGCACACGGTTCATCCAAAACAACTGTTTGCGTTGAAGAGATGCACAAATCCTGTGCCGCTCTCACTTTGCATACAGGTGTTCTATCTAAAACATTTGCGATCAAAAGCTGCAGAAATACTGTTCGGCACATTTTCACTTGGCTTCCTGGGGAAGCTATCGGTTTGCATATGGGTGTTCTAACTAAAACGTTTGTGATGAGTGTTTTATATTTAAAAAGCGAATGAAATTGTGGCTTGGGCACAATTAATGGAGAGGATGCGAGCAAGGAGGGAGGCCATGGAAGTCAAAGGGCACGCTTCCCAGTGAGCCTACGCAGCGTACATCTTGCATGCTTCCCGGTGAGCCTGCGCATTCGAGGACAACTTGCACGCCTCTCGGTCAGCCTGCGCACCGGACAGCGCTCGTACGCCTCTCGTTCAGTCAAGGTCAAGCACCTATCCGCACGGCACCTCCTACAGCCATTAAAACCAAGACACGTGGCATCACGTGAATGGTTAACAGAACGCACATGGTTTGAATTATACAAACGTTTGAGATATTAAAATGGCAGCTATTTTTTCAAAATGCCTTTGTTGGCTGTTATTATTTGAGTGTGCCTTCTCTCAAAATGGACACGAAAAATACCACAGCATGTCAGGTGCCATTCCATGATAGCATGCCAAATTTCATGAATTTCAGATGAGTTTTGGATTTACTAGAATTTAAAAACCAGGCATCACAATGTTTTGTCGGCAATCGACGGTGCCCTGGTGTTTGAAATTCATTCGCATTTCTTGCATGGGACCTAAGCATGCACCCAAGGACACATATTTGATTTTTCAACGAATTTATATGCACTTGAGCATGTGCATGTAGTTCAAATTTGAATTATGCACATAAATGCATTGAAAACTCTGTTAATGCATAAAAATGTTCAAACGAACCCCGAATAATCACAAAAATTCACACAACGCTCCTGTTGTTCTATGTTGACACAAGAAAAAATTTGAAAGCAATAAGAGGCAATGGATATTGTTTCGTCCCCAAAGGTGGGACGTTCCCTACCAAAAACCATCATGCTTGTTGTGAGAAGCTCCGGTTTGTGAGAAGCATATACCCAAACCTGCCCCAAATGTGACAATTTTTTTTACCACGGCATGTTGATGCCGCTCCACGATAGCATGCCAAGTTTCATGAATTTCAGAAGGGTTTTGGATTTACTAGAATTTAAAAACCAGGCATCTCAATGTTTTGTCGGCAATCAACGGTGCCCTGGTGTTCGAAATTCATTCCCATTTCTTGCATGGGACCTAAGCATGCACCCAAGGACACAGATTTGATTTTTCAACCAACTTATATGCACTGGAGCATGTGCATGTAGTTCAAATTTGAATTATGCACACAAATGCATTGAAACCTCAGTTAATGCATAAAAATGTCCAAAGGAACCCCGAAAAATCACAAAAATTCACACAACACTCCTGTTGTTCTATGTTGACACGAGAAAAAATTGAAAGCAATAAGAGGCAATGGATATCGTTTCGTCCCCACAGGTGGGACGTTCCCTACAGATGACAATCATGCTTGTTGTGAGAAGCTCCAGTTTGTGAGAAGCATATACCCAAACCTGCCCCAAATGTGACAATTTTTTTACCACGGCATGTTGATGCTGCTCCATGATAGCATGCCAAGTTTCATGAATTTCAGACGGGTTTTGGGTTTACTAGAATTTAAAAACCAGGCATCTCAATGTTTTGCCGGCAATCAACGGTGCCCTGGTGTTTGAAATTCATTCCCATTTGTTGCATGGGACCTAAGCATGCACCCAAGGACACAAATTTGATTTTTTTTCAACCAATTTATATGCACTGGAGCATTGTTACGTCCCCAAAGGTGGGATGTTGCCTACCGAAAACCATCATGCTTGTTGTTAGAAGCTCCGGTTTGTTAGAAGCATATACCCAAACTTGTCCCAAATGTGAATTTTTTTACCACGACATGTTGATGCCGCTCCATGATAGCATGCCAAATTTCATGAATTTCACACGGATTTTGGATTTACTAGAATTTAAAAACCAGACATCTCAATGTTTTGCCGGCAATCAACTGTGCCCTGGTGTTTGAAATTCATTCTCATTTCTTGCATGGGACCTAAGCATGCACCCAAGGACACAGATTTGATTTTCCAACCAATTTATATGCACTGGAGCATGTGCATGTAGTTCAAATTTGAATTATGCAAATAAATGCATTGAAAACTTGGTTAATGCACAAAAATGTCCAAACGAATCCCGAAAAATCACAAAAATTCACACAACACTCCTATTGTTCTATGTTAACACGAGAAAAAGTTTGAAAGTAATAAGAGGCAATGGATATCGATTCGTCCCCAAAGATGGTACGTTCCCTACCGAAAACAATCATGCTTGTTGTGAGAAGCTCCGGTTTGTGAGAAGCATATACCCAAACCTGCCCCAAATGTGACAATTTTTTTACCACGACATGTTGATGCCTCTCCATGATAGCATGCCAAGTTTCCTGAATTTTAGACACGTTTTAGGTTTACTAGAATTTAAAAACGAGGCATCTCAATGTTTTGCCAGCAATCAACGGTGCCCTGGTGTTTGAAATTCATTCCCATTTCTTGCATGGGACCTAAGCATGCACCCAAGGACACAAATTTGATTTTTCAACCAATTTATATGCACTAGACCATGTGCATGTATTCAAATTTGAATTATGCACATATATGCATTCAAAACTCAGGTAATGCATAAAAATGTCCAAACGAACCCTAAAAAATCACAAAAATTCACACAACACTCCTGTTGTTCTATGTTGACACGAGAAAAAATTGAAAGCAATAAGAGGCAATGGATATCGTTTCGTCCCCAAAGGTGGGACATTGCCTACCTAAAACCATCATGCTTGTTGTGAGAAGCTCCGATTTGTGAGAAGCATATACCCAAACCTGCCCCAAACATGACAAATTTTTTATTATGACATTTGGATGCCGCTCCATGATAGCATGCCAAGTTTCATGAATTTCAGACGGGTTTTGGATTTACTAGAATTTAAAAACCAGGCATCTCAATGTTTTGCCGGCAATCAACAGTGCCCTGGTGTTTGAAATTCATTCACATTTCTTGCATGGGATCTAACCATGCACCCAAGGACACATATTTGATTTTTCAACCAATTTATATGCACTGGAGCATGTGCATGTAGTTCAAATTTGATTATGCACATAAATGCATTGAAAACTCAGTTAATGCATAAAAATGTCCAAATGAACCCGAAAATCAAAAAAATCACACAACACTCCTGTTGTTCTATTTTAACACGAGAAAAAAAATTGAAAGCAATAAGAGGCAATGGATATTGTTTAGTCCCCAAAGGTGGGACGTTCCCTACCGAAAACCATCATGCTTGTTTTAGAAGCTCCGATTTGTCAGAAGCAAATATCCAAACCTGCCCCAAATGTGATTTTTTTACCACGGCATGTTGATTCCGCTCCATGATAGCATTCCGAGTTTCATGAATTTCAGACGGGTTTTGGATTTACTAGAATTTAAAAACCAGACATCTCAATGTTTTGCCGGCAATCTACGGTGCCCTGGTGTTTGAAATTCATACCATTTCTTGCATGGGACCTAAGCATGCACGCAAGGACACAAATTTGATTGTTCAACCAATTTATATGCACTAGAGCATGTGCATGTATTCAAACTTGAATTATGGACATAAATGCATTGAAAACTCACTTAATGCATAAAAATGTCAAAACGAACCCCAAAAATCACAAAAATTCACACAATACTCCTGTTGTTCTATGTTGACACAAGAAAAAAAAATTGAAAGCAATAAGAGGCAATGGATATCGTTTCGTCCCCAAACATGGGACGTTTCCTACCGAAAACCATCATCCTTGTTGTGAGAAGCTCCGGTTCATGAGAAGCATATACCCAAACTTGCCCCAAATGTGACAAATTTTTTACCACGGCATGTTGATGCTGCTCCATGATAGCATGCCAAGTGTCATGAATTTCAGAAGAGTTTTGGATTCACTAGAATTTAAAAATCAGGCATATCAATGTTTTGCCGGCAATCAATGGTGCCCTGGTGTTTGAAATTCATTCCCATATCTTGCATGGGACCTTAGCATGCACCCAAGGACACATATTTGATTTTTCAACCAATTTATATGCACTGGAGCATGTGCATGTAGTTCAAATTTCAATTATGCACATAAATACATTGAAAACTCAGTTAATGCATAAAAATGTCTAAATGAACCCGAAAAATCAAAAAACATTCACACAACACTCATGTTGTTCTATGTTGACACGAGAAAAAATTGAAAGCAATAAGAGGCAATGGATATCATTCTGTCCCCAAAGGTGGGACATTCCCTACTGAAAACCATCATGCTTGTTGTGAGAAACTCCGGTTTGTGAGAAGCATATATCCAAACTTGCTCCGAATGTGATTTTTTTACCACGGCATGTTGATGCCGCTCCATGAAAGCATGCCAAGTTTCATGAATTTCAGACGGGTTTTGGATTTACTATAATTTAAAAACCAGGCATTTCAATGTTTTGCCGGCAATCAACGGTGCCCTGGTGTTTGAAATTCATTCACATTTCTTGCATGGGACCTAAAAATGCACCCAAGGACACATATTTGATTTTTCAACTAATTTATATGCAACGGAGCATGCACATGTAGTTCAAATTTGAATTATGCACATAAATGCATTGAAAACTCAGTTAATGCATAAAAATGTCCAAACGAAACCCGAAAAATCCAAAAATTCACACAACATTCCTGTTGTTCTATGTTAACCCGAGAAATTTTTTTGAAAGCAATAATACGCAATGGATATCGTTTGGTCCCCAAAGGTGGGACGCTCCCTACCGAAAACAATCATGCTTGTTTTGAGAAGCTCCGGTTTGTGAGAAGCATATACCCAAACATGCCCCAAATGTGACAATTTTTTTACCACCGCATGTTGATGCCGCTCCATGATAGCATGCCAAGTTTCATGAATTTCAGACGGGTTTTGGGTTTACTACAATTTAAAAACCATGGATCTCAATGTTTTGCCGGCAGTCAACGGTACCCTGGTGTTTGAAATTCATTCCCATTTCTTGCGTGGGACCTAAGCATGCACCCAAGGACACATATTTGATTTTTCAACCAATTTATATGCACTAGAGCATGTGCATGTAGTTCAAATTTGAATTATGCGCACAAATGCATTGAAAACTCAATTAATGCATAAAAATGTCCAAACGAACCCCGAAAAATCACAAAAATTCACACAACACTCTTGTTGTTCTATGTTAACACGAGAAAAAAAATTGAAAGTAATAAGAGGCAATGGATATTGTTTCGTCCCCAAACGTGGTACGTGCCCTACCGAAAACAATCATGCTTGTTGTGAGAAGCTCTGGTTTGTGAGAAGCATATACCCAAACCTGCCCCAAATATGACAATTTTTTACGACCGCATGTTGATTCCTCTCCATGATAGCATGCCAAGTTTCCTGAGTTTCAGACGCGTTTTGGGTTTACTAGAATTTAAATACCAGGCATCTCAATGTTTTGCCGGCAATCAACATTGCCCTGGTGTTTGAAATTCATCCCCATTTCTTGCATGGGACCTAAGCATGCACCCAAGGACACAAATTTGATTTTTCAACCAATTTATATGCACTGGAGCATGTGCATGTATTCAAATTTGAATTATGCACATATATGCATTGAAAACTCAATTAATGCATAAAAATGTCCAAACGAACCCCGAAAAATCACAAAAATTCACACAACACTCCTGTTGTTTTATGTTAACGTCAGAAAAAAATTGAAAGCAATAAGAGGCAATGGATATCGTTTCGTCCCCAATGGTGGGACATTGCCTACCAAAAACCATCATGCTTGTTGTGAGAAGCTCTGGTTTGTTAGAAGCATATACCCAAACTTGCCCTAAATGTGACAAATTTTTTACCACGGCATGTTGATGCCGCTCCAAGATAGCATGCCAAGTTTCATGAATTTTAGACGGGTTTTGGATTTACTAGAATTTAAAAACAAGGCATCTCAATGTTTTGCCGGCAATCAACGGTGCCCTGGTGTTTGAAATTCATTCCCATTTCTTGCATGGGACCTAAGCATGCACTCAAGGACACATATTTGATTTTTCAACCAATTTATATGCACTGGAGCATGCGCATGTAGTTCAAATTTGATTATGCACATAAATGCATTGAAAACTCAGTTAATGCATAAAAATGTCCAAATGAACCCGAAAAATTAAAAAAAATTCACACAACACTCCTATTGTTCTATGTTGACATGAGAAAAAATTGAAAGTGATAAGAGGCAATGGATATCGTTTCGTCCCCAAAGGTGGGACGTTCCCTACCGAAAACCATCATGCTTGTTTTAGAAGATTCGGTTTGTGAGAAGCATATATCCAAACCCGCCCCAGATGTGAATTTTTTTACCAGGGCATGTTGATTCCGCTCCATGATAGCATGCCAAGTTTCATGAATTTCAGACGGGTTTTGGATTTACTAGAATTTAAAAACCAGGCATCTCAATGTTTTGTCGGCAATCAACGGTGCCCTGGTGTTGGAAATTCATTCCCATTTCATGCATGGGACCTAAGCATGCACCCAAGTACACGGGTTTGATTTTTCAACCAATTTATATGCAATGGAGCATGCGCATGTAGTTCAAAATTTAATTATGCACATAAATACATTGAAAACTCAGTTAATGCATAAAAATGTCCAAACGAAACCCGAAAAATCACAAAAATTCATACAACACTCCTGTTGTTCTATGTTGACATGAGAAAAAATTTGAAAGCAATAATAGGCAACGGATATCATTTCATCCCCAAAGGTGGGACGTTCCCTACCGAAAACAATCATGCTTGTTGTGAGAAGCTCCGGTTTGTGAGAAGCATATACCCAAACCTGCCCCAAATATGACAATTTTTTTAGCACGGCATGTTGATGCCTCTCCATGATAGCATGCCAAGTTTCCTGAATTTCAAACGCGTTTTGGGTTTACTAGAATTTAAAAACCAGGCATTTCATTGTTTTGCCGGCAATCAACGGTGCCCTGGTGTATGAAATTCATTCCCGTTTCTTGCATGGGACCTAAGCATGCACCCAAGGACACAAATTTGATTTTTCAACCAATTTATATGCACTGGAGCATGTGCATGTATTCAAATTTGAATTATGCACATAAATGCATTGAAAACTCAGTTAATGCATAAAAATATCCAAACGAACCCTGAAAAATCACAAAAATTCACACAACACTCCTATTGTTCTATGTTGACACGAGAAAAAAATTTGAAAGCAATAAGAGGCAATGGATATCGTTTCGTCCCCAAACGTGGCACGTGCCCTACCGAAAACAATCATGCCTGTTGTGAGAAGCTCTGGTTTGTGAGAAGCATATACCCAAACCTGCCCCAAATATGACAATTTTTTACGAACGCATGTTGATGCCTCTCCATGATAGCATCCCAAGTTTCCTGAATTTCAGACATGTTTTGGGTTTACTAGAATTTAAATACCAGGCATCTCAATGTTTTGCCGGCAATCAACGGTGCCCTGGTGTTTGAAATTCATCCCCATTTTTTGCATGGGACCTAAGCATGCACCCAAGGACACAAATTTGATTTTTCAACCAATTTATATGCACTGGAGCATGTGCATGTATTCAAATTTGAATTATGCACATATATGAATTGAAAACTCAGTTCATGCATAAAAATGTCCAAACGAACCCCGAAAAATCACAAAAATTCACACAACACTCCTGTTGTTTTATGTTAACGCCAGAAAAAAATTGAAAGCAATAAGAGGCAATGGATATCGTTTCGTCCCCAATGGTGGGACGTTGCCTACCAAAAACCATCATGCTTGTTGTGAGAAGCTCCGGTTTGTTAGAAGCATATACCCAAACTCGCCCCAAATGTGACAAATTTTTTACCACGGCATGTTGATGCCACTCCATGATAGCTTGCCCAGTTTCATGAATTTCAGACGGGTTTTGGATTTACTAGAATTTAAAAACCAGGCATCTCAATGTTTTGCCGGCAATCAACGGTGCCCTGGTGTTTGAAATTCATTCCCATTTCTTGCATGGGACCTAAGCATGCACTCAAGGACACAGATTTGATTTTTTCAACCAATTTATATGCACTCGAGCATGCGCATGTAGTTCAAATTTGATTATGCACATAAATGCATTGAAAACTCAGTTAATGCATAACAATGTCCAAATGAACCCGAAAAATAAAAAAAATTCACACAACACTCCTGTTGTTCTATGTTGACATGAGAAAAAATTGAAAGCGATAAGAGGCAATGGATATTGTTTCGTCCCCAAAGGTGGGACCTTCCCTACCGAAAACCATCTTGCTTGTTTTAGAAGCTTCAGTTTGTGAGAAGCATATATCCAAACCTGCCCCAAATGTGAATTTTTTTTACCACGGCATGTTGATTCCGCTCCATGATAGCATGCCAAGTTTCATGAATTTCAGACGGGTTTTGGGTTTACTACAATTTAAAAACCAGGCATGTCAATGTTTTGCCGACAATCAACGGTGCCCTGGTGTTTGAAATTCATTCCCATTTCTTGCATGGGACCTAAGCATGTACTCAAGGACATAAATTTGATTTTTCAACCAATTTATATGCACCGGAGCATGTGCATGTATTCAAATTTGAATTATGCACATAAATGCATTGAAAACTCAGTTAATGCATAAAAATGTCCGAACGAACCCCGAAAAATCACAAAAATTCACACAACACTCCTATTGTTCTATGTTGACACAAGAAAAAAATTTGAAAGCAATAAGAGGCAATGGATATCGTTTCGTCCCCAAATGTGGCACGTGCCCTACCGAAAACAATCATGCTTGTTGTGAGAAGCTCTGGTTTGTGAGAAGCATATACCCGAACCTGCCCCAAATATGACAATTTTTTACGAACGCATGTTGATGCCTCTCCATGATAGCATGCCAAGTTTCCTGAATTTCAGACGTGTTTTGGGTTTACTAGAATTTAAATACCAGGCATCTCAATGTTTTGCCGGCAATCAACGGTGCCCTGGTGTTTGAAATTCATCCCCATTTCTTGCATGGGACCTAAGCATGCACCCAAGGACACAAATTTGATTTTTCAACCAATTTATATGCACTGGAGCATGTGCATGTATTCAAATTTGAATTATGCACATATATGCATTGAAAACTCAGTTAATGCATAAAAATGTCCAAACGAACCCCGAAAAATCACAAAAATTCACACAACACTCCTGTTGTTTTATGTTAACACCAGAAAAAAATTGAAAGCAATAAGAGGCAATGGATATCGTTTCGTCCCCAATGGTGGGACGTTGCCTACCAAAAACCATCATGCTTGTTGTGAGAAGCTCCGGTTTGTTAGAAGCATATACCCAAACTCGCCCCAAATGTGACAAATTTTTTACCACGGCATGTTGATGCCACTCCATGATAGCTTGCCAAGTTTCATGAATTTCAGACGGGTTTTGGATTTACTAGAATTTAAAAACCAGGCATCTCAAAGTTTTGCTGGCAATCAACGGTGCCCTGGTGTTTGAAATTCATTCCCATTTCTTGCATGGGACCTAAGCATGCACTCAAGGACACAGATTTGATTTTTCAACCAATTTATATGCACTCGAGCATGCGCATGTAGTTCAAATTTGATTATGCACATAAATGCATTGAAAACTCAGTTAATGCATAAAAATGTCCAAATGAACCCGAAAAATAAAAAAAATTCACACAACACTCCTGTTGTTCTATGTTGACATGAGAAAAAATTGAAAGCGATAAGAGGCAATGGATATCGTTTTGTCCCCAAAGGTGGGACATTCCCTACCGAAAACCATCTTGCTTGTTTTAGAAGCTTCGGTTTGTGAGAAGCATATATCCAAACCTGCCCCAAATGTGAATTTTTTTTACCACGGCATGTTGATTCCGCTCCATGATAGCATGCCAAGTTTCATGAATTTCAGACGGATTTTGGGTTTACTGCAATTTAAAAACCAGGCATGTCAATGTTTTGCCGACAATCAACGGTACCCTGGTGTTTGAAATTCATTCCCATTTCTTGCATGGGACCTAAGCATGTACTCAAGGACATAAATTTGATTTTTCAACCAATTTATATGCACTGGAGCATGTGCATGTATTCAAATTTGAATTATGCACATAAATGCATTGAAAACTCAGTTAATGCATAAAAATGTCCAAACGAACCCCGAAAAATCACAAAAATTCACACAACACTCCTGTTGTTCTATGTTGACAAGAGAAAAAATTTGAAAGCAATAAGAGGCAATGGATATTGTTTCTTCCCCAAAGGTGGGACGTTCCCTACCGAAAACCATCATGCTTGTTGTGAGAAGCTCCGGTTTGTGAGACGCATATAACCAAAGTTGCCCCAAATGTGACAAATTTTTTACCACGGCATGTTGATGCCGCTCCATGGTAGCATGCCAAGTTTCATGAATTTCAGACGGGTTTTGGATTTACTAGAATTTAAAAACCATGCATCTCAATGTTTTGCCAGCAATCAATGGTACCCTGGTGTTTGAAATTCATTCCCATTTCTTGCATGGGACCTAAGCATGCACCCAAGGACACATATTTGATTTTTCAACCAATTTATATGCACTAGAGCATGTGCATGTAGTTCAAATTTGAATTATGCGCACAAATGCATTGAAAACTCAGTTAATGCATAAAAATGTCCAAACGAACCCCGAAATATCACAAAAATTTACACAACACTCCTGTTGTTCTATGTTAACACGAGAAAAAAATTTGAAAGCAATAAGAGGCAATGGATATCGTTTCGTCCCCAAATGTGGTACGTGCCCTACCGAAAACAATCATGCTTGTTGTGAGAAGCTCTGGTTTGTGAGAAGCATATACCCAAACCTGCCCCAAATATGACAATTTTTTTACGACCGCATGTTGATTCCTCTCCATGATAGCATGCCAAGTTTCCTTAATTTCAGATGCGCTTTGGGTTTACTAGAATTTAAATACCAGGCATCTCAATGTTTTGCCGGCAATCAACGGTGCCCTAGTGTTTGAAATTCATCCCCATTTCTTGCATGGGACCTAAGCATGCACCCAAGGACACAAATTTGATTTTTCAACCAATTTATATGCACTGGAGCATGTGCATGTATTCAAATTTGAATTATGCACATATATGCATTGAAAACTTAATTAATGCATAAAAATGTCAAAACGAACCCCGAAAAATCACAAAAATTCACACAACACTGATGTTATTTTATGTTAACGCCAGAAAAAAATTGAAAGCAATAAGAGGCAATGGATACCGTTTCGTCCCCAATGGTGGGACGTTGCCTACCAAAAACCATCATGCTTGTTGTGAGAAGCTCCGGTTTGTTAGAAGAATATACCCAAACTTGCCCCAAATGTGACAAATTTTTAACCACAGCATGTTGATGCCGCTCCATGATAGCATGCCAAGTTTCATGAATGTCAGACGGGTTTTGGATTTACTAGAATTTAAAAACCAGGCATCTCAATGTTTTGCCGGCAATCAACGGTGCCCTGGTGTTTGAAATTCATTCCCATTTCTTGCATGGGACCTAAGCATGCACTCAAGGACACATATTTGATTTTTCAACCAATTTGTATGCACTAGAGCATGCGCATGTAGTTCAAATTTGATTATGCACATAAATGCATTGAAAACTCAGTTAATGCATAAAAATGTCCAAATGAATCCGAAAAATAAAAAAAATTCACACAACACTCCTGTTGTTCTATGTTGACATGAGAAAAAATTGAAAGCGATAAGAGGCAATGGATATCGTTTCGTCCCCAAAGGTGGGACGTTCCCTACCGAAAACCATCTTGCTTGTTTTAGAAGCTTCGGTTTGTGAGAAGCATATATCCAAACCTGCCCCAAATGTGAATTTTTTTTACCACGGCATGTTGATTCTGCTCCATGATAGCATGCCAAGATTCATGAATTTCAGGCGGGTTTTGGATTTACTAGAATTTAAAAACTAGGCATCTCAATGTTTTGCCGGTAATCAATGGTGCCCTGGTGTTTGAAATTCATTCCCATTTCTTGCATGGGACGTAAGCATGCACACAAGGACACGGGTTTGATTTTTCAACCAATTTATATGCAATGGAGCATGCGCATGTAGTTCAAAATTTAATTATGCACATAAATACATTGAAAACTCAGTTAATGCATAAAAATGTCCAAACGAAACCCGAAAAATCACAAAAATTCATACAACACTCCTGTTGTTCTATGTTGACACGAGAAAAAATTTGAAAGCAAAAATAGGCAATGGATATCGTTTCATCCCCAAAGGTGGGACGTTCCCTACCGAAAACAATCATGCTTGTTGTGAGAAGCTCCGGTTTGTGAGAAGCATATACCCAAACCTGCCCCAAATGTGACAATTTTTTTACCACGGCATGTTGATGCCTCTCCATGATAGCATGCCAAGTTTCCTGAATTTCAGACGCGTTTTGGGTTTACTAGAATTTAAATACCAAGCATCTCATTGTTTTGCCGGCAATCAACGGTGCCCTGGTGTATGAAATTCATTCCCATTTCTTGCATGGGACCTAAGCATGCACCCAAGGACACCAATTTGATTTTTCAACCAATTTATATGCACTGGAGCATGTGCATGTATTCAAATTTGAATTATGCACATAAATGCATTGAAAACTCAGTTAATGCATAAAAATATCCAAACGAACCCTGAAAAATCACAAAAATTCACACAACACTCCTGTTGTTCTATGTTGACACGAGAAAAAAATTTGAAAGCAATAAGAGGCAATGGATATCGTTTCGTCCCCAAAGGTGGGACGTTCCCTACCGAAAACCATCATCCTTGTTGTGAGAAGCTCCGGTTTGTGAAAAGCATATACCCAAACTTGCCCCAAATGTGACAAATTTTTTGCCACGACATGTTGATGCCTGATATGTCTCCAATGTATCTATAATTTTTGATTGCTCCATGCTATATTATCTACTGTTTTTTACATTATTGGGCTTTATTATTCGCTTTTATATTATTTTTGGGACTAACCTATTAACCGGAGGCCCAGCCCAGAATTGCTGTTTTTTGCTTGTTTTAGGGTTTCGAAGAAAAGGAATATCAAACGGAGTCCAAACGGAATGAAACCTTCGGGAACGTGATTTTCTCATTGAATACAACTCAGGAGACTTGGACCCTACGTCAAGACATGTAAGAGGAGGCCACGAGGTAGGGGGCACGCCTACCCCCCTAGCGCTCCCTCCACCCTCGTGGGCCCCCCTGTTGCTCCACCGACGTACTTCTTCCTCCTATATATATCCACGTACCCTCAAACGATCAGAACATGAGCCAAAACCCTAATTCCACCGCCGTAACTTTCTTTATCTACGAGATCCCATCTTGGGGCCTGTTGCGTAGCTCCACCGAAGGGGGCATCGATCATGGAGGGCTTCTACATCAACACCATAGCCCCTCCGATGAAGTGTGAGTAGTTTATCTCAGACCTACGGGTCCATAGTTAGTAGCTAGATGGCTTCTTCTCTCTTTTTGGATCTCAATACAATGTTCTCCACCTCTCTTGTGGAGATCTATTCGATGTAATCTTCTTTTTGCGGTGTGTTTGTTGAGACCGATGAATTGTGGGTTTATGATCAAGTCTATCTACGAATAATATTTGAATCTTCTCTGAATTCTTTTATGTATGATTGGTTATCTTTGCAATTCTCTTTGAATTATTAGTTTGGTTTGGCCTACTAGATTGATCTTTCTTGCAATGGGAGAAGTGCTTAGCTTTGGGTTCAATCTTGCGGTGTCCTTTCCCGGTGACAG
The DNA here is from genome assembly GCF_002162155.2 of Triticum dicoccoides. Taxonomy (NCBI): domain Eukaryota; kingdom Viridiplantae; phylum Streptophyta; class Magnoliopsida; order Poales; family Poaceae; genus Triticum; species Triticum dicoccoides. Next base: position 272,450,700 of record NC_041380.1, on the reverse strand, counting down.
TAAGGGCAACAATGCACGTATTGTATTGTTGCCATCGAGGATAACAAGATGGGTTTTTTTCTTCTTATTGCATGAGTCTATCCCTCTACATCATGTCATCGTGCTTAAGGCGTTACTCTATTTTTAACTTAATACTCTAGATGCATGCTGGATAGCGGTCGATGAGTGGAGTAATAGTAGTAGATGCAGGCATGAGTCGGTCTACTTGTCTCGGACGTGATGCCTATATACATGATCATGCCTAGATATTCTCATAATTATGCTCAATTATGTCAATTGTTCAACAGTAATTTGTTCACACACCGTAGAATACTTGCGCTCTCGAGAGAAGCCACTAGTGAAACCTATGGCCCCCGGGTCTATCTTTATCATATTGATCTCCTACTACTTTGGTATTTACTTTGCCTTTATTTTACTTTGCATCTTTATCATAAAAATACCAAAAATATTATATTTATCATATCTATCAGATCTCACTCTCGTAAGTGGCCTCATAGGGATTGACAACCCCTATTTGCGTTGGTTGCGAGGATTTATTTGTTTCGTGCAGGTACGAGGGACTCGCGCGTAGCCTCCTACTGGATTGATACCTTGGTTCTCAAAAACTGAGGGAAATACTTACGCTACATTGCTCCATCATCACTTCCTCTTTGGGGAAAACCAACACGGTACTAAAAGAGGAAACAATGCCGCTCCATGATAGCATGCCAAGTGTCATGAATTTCAGACGGGTTTTGGATTTACTAGAATTTAAAAACCAGGCATCTCAATGTTTTGCCGGCAATCAACGTGCCCTGGTGTTTGAAATTCATTCCCATTTCTTGCATGGGACCTAAGCATGCACCCAAGGACACATATTTGATTTTCAACCAATTTATATGCACTGGAGCAAGTGCATGTAGTTCAAATTTGAATTATGCACATTAATGCATTGAAAACTCAGTTAATGCATAAAAATGTCCAAACGAATCCCGAAAAATCACAAAAATTCACACAACACTCCTGTTGTTCTATGTTAACATGATAAAAAATTTGAAAGCAATAAGAGGCAATGGATATTGTTTCGTACCCGAAGGTGGGACGTTCCCTACCGAAAACCATCATGCTTGTTGTGAGAAGCTCCGGTTTGTGAGAAGCATATACCCAAACCTGCCCCAAATGTGACAAATTTTTTACCACGGCTTGTTGATGCTGCTCCATGATAGCATGCCAAGTTTCATGAATTTCAGACGGGTTTTGGATTTACTAGAATTTAAAAACTAGGCATCTCACTGTTTTGCCGGCAATCAACGGTGCCCTGGTGTTTGAAATTCATTCCCATTTCTTGCATGGGACCTAAGCATGCACCCAAGGACACGGATTTTATTTTTCAACCAATTTATATGCTCTGGCGCAAGTGCATGTAGTTCGAATTTGAATTATGCACATTAATGCATTGAAAACTTAGTCAATGCATAAAAATGTCCAAACGAACCCCGAAAAATCACACAAATTCACGCAACACTCCTGTTGTTCTATGTTGACATGAGAAAAAAAATTGAAAGCAATAAGAGGCAATGGATATTGTTTCGTTCCCAAAGGTGGGACGTTCCCTACCGAAAACCATCATGCTTGTTGTGAGAAGCTCCGGTTTGTGAGAAGCATATATCCAAACCTGCCCCAAATGTGACAAATTTTTTACCATGGCATATTGATGCCACTCCATGATAGCATGCCAAGTTTCATGAATTTCAGACGGGTTTTGGATTTACTATAATTTAAAAACCAGATATCTCAATTTTTTGCCGGCAATCAATGGTGCCCTGGTGTTTGAAATTTATTCCCATTTCTTGCATGGGACGTAAGCATGCACCCAAGGACACAAATTTGATTTTTCAACCAATTTATATGCAATGGAGCATGCGCATGAAGTTAAAATTTTAATTATGAACATAAATACATTGAAAACTCAGTTAATGCATAAAAATGTCCAAACGAAACCCGAAAAATCACAAAAATTCATACAACACTCCTGTTGTTGTATGTTGACACGAGAAAAATTTGAAAACAATAATAGGCAATGGATATCATTTCATCCCCAAAGGTGGGACGTTCCCTACCGAAAACAATCATGCTTGTTGTGAGAAGCTCCGGTTTGTGAGAAGCATATACCCAAACCTCCCCCAAATGTGACAAATTTTTTACTACGGCATGTTGATGCCGCTCCATGATAGCATGCCAAGTTTCATGAATTTGAGACGGGTTTTGGGTTTACTAGAATTTAAAAACAAGGCATCTCAATGTTTTGCCGGCAATCAACGGTGCCCTGGTGTTTGAAATTCATTCCCATTTCTTGCATGGGACCTAAGCATGCACCCAAGGACACCAATTTGATTTTTCAACCAATTTACATGCACTGGAGCATGTGCATGTATTCAAATTTGAATTATGCACATAAATGCATTGAAAACTCAGTTAGTGCATAAAAATGTCTAAACGAACCCCGAAAAATCACAAAAATTCACACAACACTCATGTTGTTCTATGTTGACACGAGAAAAAATTGAAAGCAATAAGAGGCAATGGATACCGTTTCATCCCCAAAGGTGGGACGTTCCCTACCGAAAACCATCATCCTTGTTGTGAGAAGCTCCGTTTTGTGAGAAGCATATACCCAAACTTGCCCCGATGTGACAAAATTTTACCACGACATGTTGATGCCGCTCCATGATAGCATGCCAAGTGTCATGAATTTCAGACGGGGTTCGGATTTACTAGAATTTAAAAGACATGCATCTCAATGTTTTGCCGGCAATCAACGGTGCCCTGGTGTTTGAAATTAATTCCCATTTCTTGCATGGGACCTAAGCATGCACCCAAGGACACAGATTTGTTTTTTCAACCAATTTATATGCACTGGAGCATGTGCATGTAGTTCAAATTTGAATTATGCACATAAATGCTTTGAAAACTCAGTTAATGCATAAAAATGTCCAAACGAATCCCGAAAAATCACAAAAATTCACACAACACTCCTGTTGTTCTATGTTAACATGATAAAAAATTTGAAAGCAATAAGAGGCAATGGATATTGTTTCGTATCCAAAGGTGGGACGTTCCCTACCGAAAACCATCATGCTTGTTGTGAGAAACTCCGGTTTGTGAGAAGCATATACCCAAACCTGCCCCAAATGTGACAAAATGTTTACCACGCCTTGTTGATGCCGCTCCATGATAGCATGCCAAGTTTCATGAATTTAAGACGGGTTTTGGATTTACTAGAATTTAAAAACCAGGCATCTCACTGTTTTGCGGGCAATCAACGATGCCCCGGTGTTTGAAATTCATTCCCATTTCTTGCATGGGACCTAAGCATGCACCCAATGACACATATTTAATTTTTCAACCAATTTATATGCACTGGAGAAAGTGCATGTAGTTCAAATTTGAATTATGCACATTAATGCATTAAAAACTCAGTCAATGCATAAAAATGTCCAAACAAACCCCGAAGAATCACAAAAATTCACACAACACTCCTATTGTTCTATGTTGACATGAGAAAAAAAATTGAAATCAATAAGATGCAATGGATATCGTTTCGTCCCTAAAGGTGGGACATTCGCTACCGAAAACCATCATGCTTGTTATGAGAAGCTCCAGTTTGTGAGAAGCATATATCCAAACCTGCCACAAATATGACAAGATTTTTACCATGGTATATTGATGCCGCTCCATGATAGCATGCCAAGTTTCATGAATTTCATGCGGATTTTGGATTTACTAGAATTTTGAAACCAGACATCTCAATGTTTTGCCGGCAATCAACGGTGCCCTGGTGTTTGAAATTCATTCCCATTTCTTGCAAGGGACCTAAGCATGCACCTAATGACACAGATTTGATTTTTCAACCAATTTATATGCGCTGGAGCATGTGCATGTAGTTCAAATTTGAATTATGCACATAAATGCATTGAAAATTAGTTAATGCATAAAAATGTCCAAAGGAACCCCAAAAAATCACAAAATTTCACACAACACTCCTGTTGTACTATGTTGACACGAGAAAAAAATTGATAGCAATAAGATGCAATGGAAATCGTTTCATCCCCAAAGGTGGGACGTTCCCTACCGAACACAATCATGCGTGTTGTGAGAAGCTCCAGTTTGTGAGAAGCATATACCCAAACCTCCCCCAAATGTGACAATTTTTTTACCACGACATGTTGATGCCGCTCCATGATAGCATGCCAAGTTTCATGAATTTCAGACGGGTTTTGGATTTACTAGAATTTAAAAACCAGGCATCTCAATGTTTTGCCGGCAATCAACGGTGCCCTGGTGTTTGAAATTCATTCCCATTTCTTGCATGGGACCTAAGCATGCACCCAAGGACACATATTTGTTTTTTCAAGCAATTTATATGCACTGGAGCATGTGCATGTAGTTCAAATTTGAATTATGCACATAAATGCATTGAAAACTCAGTTAATGCATAAAAATGTCCAAACGAATCCCGAAAAATCACAAAAATTCACACAACACTCCTGTTGTTATATGTTAACATGATAAAAAATTTGAAAGCAATAAGGGGCAATGGATATTGTTTCGTACCCAAAGGTGGGACGTTCCCTACCGAAAACCATCATGCTTGTTGTGAGAAGCTCCGGTTTGTGAGAAGCATATACCCAAACCTGCCCCAAATGTGACAAAATTTTTACCACGCCTTGTTGATGCCGCTCCATGATAGCATGCCAAGTTTCATGAATTTAAGACGGGTTTTGGATTTACTAGAATTTAAAAACCAGGCATCTCATTGTTTTGCCGGCAATCAACGATGCCCCAGTGTTTGAAATTCATTCCCATTTCTTGCATGGGACCTAAGCATGCACCCAAGGACACATATTTGATTTTTCAACCAATTTATATGCACTGGAGCAAGTGCATGTAGTTCAAATTTGAATTATGCACATTAATGCATTGAAAACTCAGTCAATGCATAAAAATGTCCAAACGAACCCCGAAAAATCACAAAAATTCACACAACACTCCTGTTGTTCTATGTTGACATGAGAAAAAAAATTGAAAGCAATAAGAGGCAATGGATATCATTTCGTCCCTAAAGGTGGGACGTTCGCTACCGAAAACCATCATGCTTGTTGTGAGAAGCTCCAGTTTGTGAGAAGCATATATCCAAACCTGCCACAAATATGACAAATTTTTTACCATGGCATATTGATGCCACTCCATGATATCATGCCAAGTTTCATGAATTTCATGCGGATTTTGGATTTACTAGAATTTTAAAACCAGACATCTCAATGTTTTGCCGGCAATCAACGGTGCCCTGGTGTTTGAAATTCATTCCCATTTCTTGCAAGGGACCTAAGCATGCACCTAATGACACAGATTTGATTTTTCAACCAATTTATATGCGCTGGAGCATGTGCATGTAGTTCAAATTTGAATTATGCACATAAATGCATTGAAAATCAGTTAATGCATAAAAATGTCCAAACGAACCCCGAAAAATCACAAAATTTCACACAACACTCCTGTTGTTCTATGTTGACACAAGAAAAAAATTGAAAGCAATAAGATGCAATGAAAATCGTTTCATCCCCAAAGGTGGGACGTTCCCTACCGAAAACAATCATGCTTGTTGTGAGAAGCTCCGGTTTGTGAGAAGCATATAGCCAAACCTCCCCCAAATGTGATAATTTTTTTACCATGACATGTTGATGCCGCTCCATGATAGCATGCCAAGTTTCATGAACTTCAGACGGGTTTTGGATTTACTAGAATTTAAAAACCAGGCATCTCAATGTTTTGCCGGCAATCAGTGGTGCCCTGGTGTTTGAAATTCATTCCCATTTCTTGCATGGGACCTAAGCATGCACCCAAGGACACATATTTAATTTTTCAACCAATTTATATGCACTGGAGCATGTGCATGTATTCAAATTTGAATTATGCACATAAATGCATTGAAAACTCAGTTAATGCATAAAAATTTCCAAACGAACCCCAAAAAATCACAAAAAATCACACAACACTCTTGTTGTTCTATGTTGACACGAGAAAAAAAGTGAAAGCAATAAGAGGCAATATTGTTTCGTCCCCAAAGGTGGGACGTTCCCTACCAAAAACCATGATGCTTGTTCTGAGAAGCTCCGGTTTGTGATCAGCACATACCCAAACCTGCCCCAAATGTGACAAAAAATTTACCACGACATGTTGATGCCGCTCCATGATAGCATGCCAAGTTTCATGAATTCCAGACGGGTTTTGGATTTACTAGAATTTAAAAACCAGGCATCTCAATGTTTTGCAGGCAATCAACAGTGCCCTGGTGTTTGAAATTCATTCCCATTTTTTGCAAGGGACCTAAGCAGGGGACGTGCCCTAGAGGGGTGGGCGCGCCCTCCACCCTCGTGGGCAGGTGGTTGACCCCCCTGGTGTGTACTCAGCTCCATAAATCCTCAAATATTCTAGAAAAAAAATCATATTTAAATTTCAGGGAATTTGGAGAACTTTTATTTTCGAGGTATTTTTATATTACACGGATAATCAGATAATAGACAGAAAAATATTTATTTTATTTTATTTAATATAAATAACAGAAAGTAAAAGTGGGGTACAGAAGGTTGTGCCTTCTAGTTTCATCCTTCTCATGATCATCAAAAGGAATCCACTAACAAGGTTGATCAAGTCTTGTTAACGAACTCATTCCGAATAACACGGAACCGGAGAAATTTCGAATAACACTATGTTACCTTAACAGGGATATGCACATCCTCAATAATAAGAATATCATATGTCTTCTTGAAAGTAGGAAGAGGAAATTCGAAACCTCCAGATATAATCAATGGAATTTTTCCAATAGAGTTGATACTATGAACTTGAGGTTGTTTCCTCGGAAAGTGTACCGTATGCTCATTGCCATTAACATGAAAAGTGACATTGCCTTTAGCACAATCAATAACAGCCCCTGCATGTCGGTGTACTAGAATAGGGGTACCCTAGTACCCCAAACTTGTGCATGGGCAGTTGTAGCACCCCGCGACAAGGCTTGCCAGGCGAACGCCAAGATTCTCTGTGGTTCCCTTGGAGCCATTCAAGAACAAAGTATTTAAGCTCAGGAGACAAGGCCCCGGCAAGAGGAGCTTGCCGGGAAGGCCAACCAAGGCACTCCAAGGAACTTGCCGCGACGCGCCACGCGCTCCGGCAAGGCAACAAGGCCCCGGCAAGAGGAGCTTGCCGGGAAGACCAACCAAGGTACCTCGAGGCCCGGTGAGCGACAAGCTTCCGGACCCGACAAGATAACAACAGCGGCAAGGCGCTTGCCGCAGCAGGCGGCCACTCTGTGCCCACGCTCCAGCGCATCCACCAACGTGTCGCTCTGGGGGCCTCTCCAGGCGCGCGTGGCGGGAGGCTGTGTAGCCAGCAGTGCGCAGTGGCATGCGAAGCTGACAAGATCGCCATCGTGGCGAACGGTGGCGCCCCTAACGGTCCTTTTCTGCACTGTTTGGGCGACTCATACGGGCATTTAATGCCCTTGTCCCCTACCGTCAGGGTTAGGTAGGGTGCACTGTACAAGTAACTGTACCAACCACCTCACTTTTTACATTTGTACCCTTCTCTGCGTTGCCACCGTCGGTGACCCCTTTAGCGTATAAAAGGAGGCCCATGCGCAACGTAGAGGGGGTTCGAGGGTTGGACTGGTTCGGAACCCAGAAAACACTACGCTCTCTCTCTGGAGCAAGAACACAAGACAATCAAACAAGCAGCAGTAGGAGTGTTATCTCTCCGGAGAGCTCCGAAGCTGGGTAAACTGCTCGTGTGCTTCGCCTCGATCCGCTCTTCGTGCGATCTCCGCCCCCCGCCGAACCGAAAGGGGCCCGGTCCGCCGGCCCCATAGGTGTTCGTGGATCAGTTTCCCCCGACATCTTTGGCGCACCAGGTAGGGGGCGTCGAGATTGTGTGAACCTGATCCGGCGTTCACACGAGCTAGATCTTCATTCCCTTCATCAACATGCCACCGAAGAAGAAGACTTCGGCGGCAGCCGCTCCGTCCACGTCACTTCCGCCACCGTTGGAGCAAACGGGTGGTGGAATGGACGCCGGCAGAAGAATGGACGTCGACGAGGAAGCTTATGATGCTGCCAGGTCCAAGGACAAGGCTGCACAAACCTCGACGACTGTACATGTTCCGCGCCACTCTCAGGAGGCGCAAGACCAACAGCGTCATGGCACTCGCAGTGCCATACGCAAGATAGGCCAAGACCAAGCTGGTGGATCTCGGGGCGCTCAAGACCAGCATGCACGCCAGCGTGCTGACACGAGCGGGGCACGGTCGCCTGGACGGGATACTGCTCCTTCTAACACCTTTAGAAGTCTGAGCACGTCCCGCTCCTCGCGCCGTCCGCGGACAAGATCGACGAATGGAGGGCCACCATTCAGAGTCTCATCGGCTACGCCAACGGCAACACTCCACGGCGGCCGAGCGCGTCGCCGCCGCGGCAGGGTTGCCGGGCGCAAGCCGGTGGCGACGAAACGGGAGGAGGTGCAACTACCATGCAATCACCACCCCGAAGGCCAAGATCGCCGACTCACCGGATCCACCTCGGCAGCGACTCCACCGCATCATCGGATCCACGAGCTCGTCGCGATCAGCGCCAAGTTCTTCATGATCGACAACAAGAAGACGCTCGAACTCGCATTGAGCGCCGAAGAGAAGCGCAACGTCAATCCGACAAGCGCGCTGGGCCCTCTGTTGACATGCATGCTCCAGGGGAACCAGGCGATCTGCCGTACGTGGTAGGTTGCCCTGCGTTCACTCATGAGCTGCGGCAAGTCCAGTGGCCCAGCACGAAGAACTTCAAGCCAGACGTACCGGAGAAGTACGATGGCAAGACGCATCCGTCGGAGTTCCTCAGCATCTACACCATTGCGGTGCAGGTTGCCGGGGGACGGGATGACAAGATCCTTGCCAACTACTTCCCGCTAGTGCTCAAGCCCAACGTCAGATCCTGGCTCATGCACTTGCCGGACAACTCCATATCCTCTTGGGCTGATCTGTGCCATCAGTTTGTCGGCGCCTTCACAGGTGGACACAAGCCTCATGGCCAGGAGAGTGATCTTCATCTGCTCGCCCAGAAGGAAGGAGAGCCCCTGTGCAAGTACATTCAGAGATTCAGCAGTGTGCAGCACAACATCCCAGACATCCACCCTGCCGCGGTGATCAGCGCGTTCCATCAAAACGTGCGAAACCGCAGGATGCGGGAGGAAATGGCGATGTGCAAGATCAGGGACGTCAGTGAGTTATATGCACTAGCCGACAAGTGTGCACGTGCTGAGGAAGGGAGGTGACTCCCCGGAGAGAATGTAGGAGCGGGAGGATCTGACAGTGAAGATGCTGCCCCGACAAGGAAAAACCGGCGGCGGAACAACAGGAGGAGGAAAGGCAAAGAGGTGCTAGTTGTTGAGCAGTCCGGCAACGGTGGTGGCGCCAAGAAAGCCAAAGCTGGTGACTCCGGCAAGGAGGTTGCCGCGGAGGTGGCGGTCACCGACAAGCAGGACGGCACCAACAAGCAGTATTACAAGATCCACCGCACCAAGGGCCATGATCTCCAGAGCTGCAGAAAAGTCAAGCAGCTTGTTGAGCAACAGAAAGCTGAATACGAGCGGCGCGACAAGGAGAAGGCCCAGGAAGGTGCCGGGGGATCCGGCAAGAAACGTCCCGGCCGAGGAGGACGCAGCGGCAAGGCCAAGCAGCGGCAAGAAGACAGACCTCCTCGCGGCCGCGACAAGGATGAAGATGACGACGACGATGAAGACATGGATGATGAGGAGACTGATGAGCAGGAGTTCCAGAAAGCCACAGAGGTCCTGTGCGTTGATGGTGGTGCTTCTCTGCATACCTCGCACCGTCAGCTCAAGAAGTGGGTGCGGGAAGTTAATGCAGCAGAACCACCCGTCGAGTCATGCAAGCCTCTGAAATGGTCCAGCACGCCTATCATCTTTGATATTGAGGACCACCCTGATCGCATAACTGCGGTCGGGTGCTTGCCGATGTTGGTGTCTCCAACAATCCGCAACCTCAAGGTCACTAAGATGCTAGTTGACGGCGGGGCCGGCTTGAACCTGATCTCCTCCGCGGTGCTCCAGAAACTCCGGATCCCTGACAGCGAGCTTGAAGAGACCGGTACATTTCAAGGAATCAACCCGGGAAGGAGCAAGCCGAAGGGAAAGATCACGTTGCCGGTAACATTTGGCAGCGAGCCAAACTTCAAGACTGAGAGGGTCACGTTTGATGTTGCTGACTTTCCATTACCTTAAAATGGAATCCTTGGCCGTCCGGCACTCGCCAAGTTCATGGCAGCCTCTCACTATGCGTACAACGTGCTGAAAATGCCAGGCCCGATAAGTGTCATCTTTGTCCCTGGCGACAAGAAGGATGCTCTTATCTGTGCCGACAAGATCTACCGGGAAGCAGCAGCCGCAGCAGAACGCAAGACACTTGCTGCTGAAGCTCCCGGGGGGAAGAGGAAGACCAAGTCCGGCAAGAGCTCTGATGCCCACTCCAGCAAGCGCACCTCTTCGGAGTGCTGCGCTACCGTCGAGGACGCACCATCGAGCTCCACCGGCAAGTGTAAGAAGGCAATGGCAGCTCCACCTGAGACCAAGAAGGTGTCCGCCAAGGAGGACGGCACTGGTGGTACCTTCACCATCAGCGCCACTCTTGACCCCAAATAGGAAAGCGCGCTCGTTGCTTTCTTGTGGGCGAATGTCGACGTGTTTGCGTGGCAACCGTCTGATATCCCCAGTGTTCCCAGGAAAGTAATTGAGCACCACCTTGCCGTCTGTCCTCATGCACGGCCCGTCAAGCAGAAAGTCAGGAAACAAGCAGTGGAGCGCCAAGAATTCATCGCAGAAGAAATCAAGAAGCTAGAAGCAGCAGGCCTTGTCAGAGGAGTGCTCCATCCCACGTGGTTGGCCAATCCTGTTGTCGTGCGCAAGGCTAACGGGAAATGGAGGCTTTGTATTGACTTCACTGATGTTAATAAAGCTTGTCCCAAAGACCCATTTCCCTTGCCACGCATTGACCAGATTGTTGACTCCACAGCCGGATGTGATCTGCTTTCATTTCTTGATGAATACTCAGGATACCATCAGATCTTCATGGCAGAAGAGGATGAAGAGAAAACCGCATTTATCACCCTGTGTGGCATGTACTCCTTCGTATGGATGCCTTTCGGTTTGAAGAATGCTGGTTCAACATTCGCAAGGGTAGTCCACCACGCTTTTGAGCCACAGATGCACAGAAATGTGGAAGCCTACATGGATGACATAGTGGTCAAGAGCAAGAACAGGGCGACCCTGATTCAAGATTTAGACGAGACATTTGCAAATCTGCGCAAGATCAACCTCAAGCTGAACCCCGAGAAGTGCGTGTTTGGAGTCCCTTCCGGCAAGCTTCTCGGGTTCTTCGTGTCTCAGTGGGGAATTGAAGCCAATCCCGACAAGATCAAGGCCATTGAGCAGATCGAAGCACCAAAGTGCGTCAAGGATGTACGAAGGCTTGCCAGTTGCGTGGCTGCTCTCAGCAGGTTTATCTCTAGATCTACTGAGCGCACCCTGCCATTTTTCAAAATTTTGAAAAAGGCAGGTCCAATAAAATGGACTCCAGAGGTGGAGGCAGCGCTGCAAGACTTGAAGAGATACCTGTCCTGCACTCCAACACTTGTCGCACCTAAGCCGCAAGAGAAGTTGCTGCTGTATATAGCGGCAACCAATCAAGTGGTTAGTGCTGCGTTAGTGGCGGAGAGGGAGGCAGATGATGAGCCAGCAACCACGGCAGATGCATCCAGCGACAAGCAGGGGGCTTCGCCGACAAGCTCTGGCCCCGACAGAGATGGATCTGCGCAGGAGCATGATAAGATGCAGAAGAGAATGGTGCAGCGTCCAGTTTACTTTGTCAGTTCCCTTCTACAGGGGGCTAGATCGAGGTACTCTGGTGTGCAGAAGTTGCTTTTCGGCCTCCTCATGGCCTCGAGAAAGCTGCGCCATTACTTCCAAGCACATGAGATCACAGTCGTCACTCGCTTCCCGCTGAAGAGGATACTGCAAAATCCAGAAGCGACAGGCAGGATTGTCGAGTGGGCGCTGGAACTGTCAAGCTTTGGCCTCAAATTTGAGAGCACTTCAACTATCCAAAGCAGAGCAATGGCAGAATTCATAGCAGAATGGACGCCAACACCAGATGAAGAAATTCCAGAGACAAGCATCCCTGTCAAAGAGGCAAGCAAAGAGTGGCTGATGTACTTTGATGGTGCCTTCTCGCTGCAAGGCGCCGGTGCGGGCATGCTGCTTGTCGCGCCCTCCGGAGAGCACCTCAAGTACGTAGTCCAGATGCACTTTCCCAAGGAGCAAGCAACCAACAATACTGCATAGTATGAAGGATTGCTTGCCGGTCTCAGAATCACAGCAGACCTTGGGATCAAGAAGCTCATTGTCAGGGATGACTCACAGCTTGTCGTCCGCCAAGTGAACAAGAACTACCAGAGTCCATTGATGGAAGCATATGTCGATGAAGTGAGGAAGCTAGAAGAGCACTTTGACGGCCTACAGATGGAGCATATCCCAAGAGCTCAGAATGACATTGTTGATGGCCTGTCAAAATGCGCCGCACTAAAGTTACCTGTGGAACCAGGGATCTTTGTGCTCAAGTTGACTCAACCATCCGTAACACCATCAACTGGACAAAGCAAGAAGAGGAAGTTGGTTTCTGGTGACTACTTTTCGGCAGAGCTCCCCGAAGCCGCCGCCAAGAAAGTCCCCAAGATCAACACCAATGATGCTGAGGTGCAGTCTGCTCCGGCAAGCCTTATGGTTTGTTCCGTTGAAGCAGACGCTCCCGACAAGTTTTGCTCCGGCAAGCTTGCCGGGGAACATCAAGCTCAGGCAGGGCCGCAAGTCCTTGCCGTAGAAGCGGATGTTCCCGCAGCAGCAGATGTGCCTTTAGTCCTTGTTGTCGAGCCACAAGCTCCAGCATGGGCACAGCAGATTGTCCATTTCCTTCAGACAGGAGAACTTCCCGAAGAGCAAGAAGAAGCGGAAAAAGTAGCCCGACAGTCAAGTATGTACCAGTTTGTCGATAGCATACTGTACAGAAGAAGACTCAACGGTGTGAAATTGAAGTGTATTTGCCGGGAAGATGGACAAAAGCTGTTGGCAGAGATACATGGAGGCATATGTGGCCACCACATTGGCGCAAGAGCACTTGCCGGCAAAGCTTTCCGGCAAGGTTTCTTTTGGCCGATAGCCCTCCAGGATTCAACTGCACAAGTAACCAAGTGTGAAGCGTGCCAGTTCCACTCCAAACAGATAAACCAGCCAGCTCAAGCTCTCCAGACGATCCCTTTATCCTGGCCATTTTCGGTCTGGGGGCTCGATATCCTCGGCCCTTTCCCCCGAGCTGTCGGGGGCTTTGAGTACTTGTACGTCGCAATCGACAAGTTCACAAAGTGGCCGGAAGTGCAACAAGTGAGGAAGGTGACAGCACAGTCAGCAGTCAAGTTCTTCAGGTCAATTGTTTGCCGTTTCGGGATCCCTAACAGGATCATCACCGACAACGGCACGCAATTCACAAGCCGCACCTTCATGCAGTACGTCCAAGACCTTGGTGCCAAGGTTTGCTTCGCTTCTGTTGCTCATCCGAGAAGCAACGGTCAAGCAGAGAGGGCAAATGCTGACGTGCTGCGCGGGCTCAAGACCAGAACTTTCGACAGGCTGCGCAAGTGCGGAAGAAACTGGATCGAGGAGCTGCCGGTGGTTCTTTGGTCGATCAGAACGACGCCAAATCGAGCCACTGGCCAGACGCCTTTCGCTCTAGTCTATGGAGCAGAGGCAGTTCTCCCCACGGAACTCGTATACGGATCGCCTTGGGTGCTCGCTTATGATGAACTTGAGCAAGAATAGCTGCGACAAGACGACGCGCTGCTCCTTGAGGAAGATCGTCTTCAGGCTACTGTACGAGCTGCTCGATACCAGCAAGCTTTGCGCCGCTACCATAGCCGCAAAGTTAAGGCCAGAAGCTTCAAGGAAGGCGACCTTGTTCTTCGGCGCGTTCAGTCCGCCAAGAATTCCAACAAGTTGACGCCAAAGTGGGAAGGCCCTTATCGGGTGAAACGAGTCACTAGGCCCGGCGCTGTCCGCCTTGAGACCGAAGATGGCATTCCGGTGAGCAACTCCTGGAACATAGAACATCTTCGTAAGTTTTTCCCGTAGGGCGCGGTTGCGCGAACACGTTCCGACAACCACCTTTTGTACAAGTCTTGCCACTGTTGCATGTAATCCTTTGTACAAAGCCTGGCGCAGATCCCGTGCATAAGTAAAACCCCATGTGCTCCACACAACTTGTCCATTTCATGCATTAGTTTCTTTCTTGCATGCGTTATCTAACACTTTGTGCAGCACCTACATCCGGTAAGCAATAACGAGCCGAAGGGCTCCATATCATTATTTTCTCTTCTTTCTTCTTTTCAACAAAGGAAAAGAAGGTTCCCTCGCACACAAGTTTGCCGGGGGGGGGGGAAGGAGAAGATTGTGGTATGGACCAGGCGTTGTTCAAGCAAAGTTTTGCCTTGCCGGGAAGCAAACGACAGAAAAGCTAAGTTGCCAAAGTTTGAGCAATCAGTTTTTTAATTTTTGAGTTATCTTCCTCGAACGACCCTGCTTTGTATGGAAAACCTGTGCGCGGAGGAACCAACTCGTGGCTAGTTGCGCCCTTACTTTGTTTCGAGTCAGCTCAACAACTTAAGTGTGCTGCATCTAGTCGCGACAAGGTTTCTTGTCGCAAGCAGCGCCGCTAGCAAGCTGCTGACGTTTCGCACTCAGCGCTCGCGGCTCGGGTGCCTGCGCCGATAAGTTCCCTAGAAGCGTAGGGTAAAAACATACAAAGGAAGGAATCTAGTAGAGGAAATAACATAGCAATTGATAACAGAAATAAAGTTATATTACAAGATAACTTGTCGCAGCTCTAACAGACTGTTTTCATAACATGATTAGCAGCGACAAGGGAAAAGAAGAAATGGGCGGCCTAGTCTATGCGATCGCCCTCAACCCTCTTGATCTCGCTCACCTTGTCCACAATGGGTGCGACAAGGGTCTTGAGTGCGTCCCGATCGGCGTCTGGCGGCAAGGATTTGAGGACGTTGGTGAAGCCGAGGCCTGGATTGCGGAAGGCCACCTTCATCAGCACCTTCTGGAGAACCCCGGCGCAGATTTTGCGCGACTCGTCGGCCAGCTGCTTTGGGATCCTCTCCCGGAGCCGCTGGAGTGCCGTCGACACGCCCTTGAAGAATAGGCTGAGCTTGGCGCTGGGTTGGAGATTCTCGTCGGAGGGATACCCAAAGTCCTCCATCCCCAGCTGCTCCAGCTCCTCGTCGATGACTGCGGCAATATTCACCAGACCCTCGGTCTAGTGCTCCACAGTATCTCTGAATGAGTTCTGGGTAACTGTGATGCTCTGCAGCAGCGCCTTGTCAGCCTTGACCTTCTCTGATAAGGTCTTCTCCCGCTCCTTGGCGGCGTCCAGCGTCTGCGTTAGCGTGGCCAACTTCAATTCCAGGTCTGCATTGGAATCCTTGGCGGCGCTGAGCTCCTTGCCCCTCTCAGCGAGAAGACCTTGCAGCTCACCGTGGGCGGCAGCATCCTTCTCACGCTCACGCTTGAGCGCGGCAAGCTCCTCGCCGCTCTTCCCGATGTTGGCCTCCAGCTGTGCCACCTTCTCCTCCAACTCTTTCTTGGCGGCCTCTGCAATTGCAGCAGCGTCCTTTGCTTCCTTGAGCGCCCTGCCAAGTGCTTGCTCGCGCTCGGCGAGCTCCTCCTCGTAGCTGTCGAGGTTGGCCTTCCGCTGCACCAATTCGCCTTCTCGCGCGAACTGCTTCTCGGTGGCCAGCCTTTGTTCCTCCTCAGCTTCGGCCTTCTCGAGAAGGAAGGCCGTGCGTTCCTCGGCGAGTCGCTCCCGCTCCTGTGCCAGGGACCGGAGAGCTTCTTGATTGTGGCCCCGGAGCTGCTCCGCGCACTTCTCCATATCAACTCCCGCCTTCGCGACAAGCGCTTCCCGGGAAGCCAGCTTGGCTTGCCGGGCGCGGTAGAGTGACAGCAGCTTCCGCAGCAGCTGCTCCTCCTCAGGCTCGCCACTGCTGCTGCTGGGCGCGTCGACCAACGACAGTCCAGCGGAGGCGAGCACTTCCTCATCGAAAGTTTCCCCCTCGACCGGCGCCCTGGAGCTCGACGCCCAGGGTAGCTTGATGAAGATATCGTCGCCGGCCTTCAAGTAGGCGCCGGGCTGGGGCTCCTCGGAGCCCGGCCCCGTAGCAACGGCAGAGGGATCGGCGGTCGGCGCAGCGCCTGGCGCTCCTGCGGCCTCAGGGTCGACAGTGCGATCGCCCGACCCCTCGTCGGCTTCTGCGGCAGCCTTGGCGGCCTCCTCGCCGGCGGTCTCATCAGCACCTGCCCCTTCTTCATTGGCAGCGGCATCGTCAGTGCTGCCATGCGCGCCTTCCTTGCCGGCGCCCTCTATCTCCATTGGCTCAGCAGCAGATGGGTCTGAAGAACGAAGAAGGGAGAAAAATCAATCAAAAATCCAAGAGAAGAAAATCAGAAGAAGAAGAACCCAAGGGAAAGTTTTTGGACAAGTGAATTACCTGTGCCAAGATCTGCAGTTGCGGTCTCGGCCGCCGCAGGATCGACGGTGCTGCCCCTTGCCGGAGAGCGCTCCCTTACCGGGAACTCCTCCCTTGGCGGCGTAGTCGAAGCAGATGGCACTTTGGGACCTGCTTCCGGGCGCTCCTGATATGGCTGCTCTGCTCCTACACAAATCAACAAGTAAGATATCAACAAAGGAAAAAGCACTCATGCGCGCCTGACAACAGAAAGCTAACTATGAACTTACACTGGGGGCTGCGCTGGGGGCTGCTTTGAGGAGTGGTTGCCGGGTCCATCAAGATGGTCTCGGACCCACCCCCTGCTGACACGGTGGGGTCATCTTCGATGACAATCACCGCGGCCTTGGCCCTCTTCGCCGCTCTTTGGGCCAGCGTCCTGAAAAGAAAGAAGTTCAGATTGAAGCAAGTCAGATACAAGATAAAAACAGCAAGATTGAAGAACTACAAGAGCACCAAAGAAACTTACTCTTCTTCCTCCTCGTCGGAGCTGAGCACGGAAAGATCGAAGTCCGGCTCCCCTATGGCGCGGCGAGGCGGAGGAGTAGGATCCCTTGCCCGCTTGGCGGGGGCGGTGGCGGGGGCCCGGGAAGATCCCGCTCCAGTTGCCGCTGCTGCGTTAGGCGCTCCCGCGGCAACATTGCTTGCCGCGGTAGAGCGTGCCGCATGGCTCGGCGGCTGTTGACCCAGCTGCCGCCCCGCTACATCCGCGGCCCTGCGAAGATGCCTTCTTGGCGGGGCCGGGGGCTCCGCCTGCGGCAAGCTTTCTGAAGGCTCAGGCTCTTCCTCGCCGGCCTCGCTCGGCTCAGCTTCAGAGCCGGCAGGCTCTTCCTCGCCAATAAACTTAGCGCGCTCGGCGAGGTTTGCCGCCTCTGCCGCCTCCGCCTCCTCCACAGTGAACCCGAACGCGCCCGCGGCGGCTGCGGCCTCAACCTCTTCTGCCCTAGTGGCGATGCGCTGTAGCTCCTCGTCGGTGGTGTCACGGGTGAGGCTCTTCTGCTCGTCAGCGCAGACTGGCACTTCTTCCAAGTTGTCGAAGAACGCTTGTACAACGTCATCCGCAGGCTCTTGCCAAGTTGGAACGATTCCGTGTGAATCACACAACGGCATCATGGCGCGGATCCGGTCAAGCGAAGAATTATCGCACAATGGAACGACGCCCCTCGCCAGCGTGAATGGGTGCTGGGGATCGCGTTTGAACAACTCCAGGAGCATTGCATCCAGCTCCAAGACGGTGAAGTTGTAGTTGAGGCCCGGCCGCAGCCTCATGATGTCCGCCGAGTTCTTGAATTCCCAGGCGGGCCTCCCCCTCTCCTGCAGGGGGGCGATGCAGCGGCGGAGGAAATCTGCGCCTACAACGCCTACAGTGAGCCCGGCAAGCCTGAGGCGAAGGATCCTAGTAATGGAGATCTTCAGCCTCTCGTCTTCTGGGGCCACGTTGCTCCAGTCATTGCCGCGCACTATTGGAGCTTGGCGCACGGCGGTGAAGGGCTGCGGATTCTCCTCGATGATCCAGCACCACTCTGCTTTCCACTCCTCCCACTTGCTGCGGAGCTCACCCTCCAAGTACGCCTCCTTCTTGCCGACTCTCGAGATCCAGGCGATCCCTCCGGCAAGCGGCTCTCCTCTCTCTACCCGAGGTATGAAGAAGTGGCGGAAAAGAGCAACATTGGGGTGGACTCCGACAAAGTTTTCGCACAAATGTGCGAAAACTGCCATGGTCAGAACGGTGTTGGGGGTGAAATCAAGGAGGCAGAAGCCGTAGGTGTTCATGATATCACAGAAGAACTCCGAGAAGGGAGGGCAGAGCCCGCAATAGAAGAACAGCGCGAAGAATGGGTACCTGTTTGGAGCCAGTTCCGAAGCAGCGGCCGGGAGTACCCTCGTGCGCGGATGCGCCCGCGCCTCCATCGCCCAAAAGAGGTAGAAGTACTCCCTCAGCTCCTTCACGCCGAGCTGGGGGGAGAAGATCGCCCGCTCCTTCCGCAGCGCCGCGAGCTGCTGCGCCTCGGCCGACTTCACGCCCTTTACCTTGTCGTCTTTCGGAGCCATGGCGGAGGTGGTGGGGGAGGTGACGGCATTGGTGATGCTGGTGGCAATGGGGGGCGGAGCGCTGCTCTCTCGGCTTCGAGAAGAAGGGGGGGGAGCGGCGGAGGTTCGTGAAGATGGAGTAGTAACAACCAGCGAGGGGGAACGAACTGCCCCTGTTTCCTCTGCTTATAAAGAGGGACGGGGCGGACGTTTCGCCCTTCCGAATAAAGAACCACCCACGATCTCTCCCACGATGCCGCATTCAACGCGTGCCGTTAGGGGAGAGCGCGGTGGATACGGAGCGAGATTCGGCGTGGCCCAGTCCGCGTGTGCCCGTGCCCTGTCTTGGGCCTGGCCCAACAGCGCTCGGCATCGTGTCTGGCCCAGGCCCGGGGGCTCCTGTCGGTGTACTAGAATAGGGGTACCCTAGTACCCCGAACTTGTGCACGGGCAGTTGCAGCACCCCGCGGCAAGGCTTGCCAAGCGAACGCCAAGATTCTCCGTGGTTCCCTTGGAGCCATTCAAGAACAAAGTATTTAAGCTCAGGAGACAAGGCCCCGGCAAGAGGAGCTTGCCGGGAAGGCCAACCAAGGCACTCCAAGGAACTTGCCGCGACGTGCCACGCGCTCCGGCAAGGCAACAAGGCCCCGGCAAGAGGAGCTTGCCGGGAAGACCAACCAAGGTACCTCGAGGCCCGGTGAGCGACAAGCTTCCGGACCCGACAAGATAACAACAGCGGCAAGGCGCTTGCCGCAGCAGGCGGCCACTCTGTGCCCACGCTCCAGCGCATCCACCAACGTGTCGCTCTGGGGGCCTCTCCAGGCGCGCGTGGCGGGAGGCTGTGCAGCCAGCGGTGCGCAGTGGCATGTGAAGCTGACAAGATCGCCATCGTGGCGAACGGTGGCGCCCCTAACGGTCCTTTTCTGCACTGTTTGGGCGACTCAGACGGGCATTTAATGC
The DNA here is from genome assembly GCF_002162155.2 of Triticum dicoccoides. Lineage (NCBI taxonomy): Eukaryota > Viridiplantae > Streptophyta > Magnoliopsida > Poales > Poaceae > Triticum > Triticum dicoccoides. The sequence continues at coordinate 272,430,997 of NC_041380.1, read as the reverse complement.
CCTTGTCCCCTGCCGTCAGGGTTAGGTAGGGTGCACTGTACAAGTAACTGTACCAACCACCTCACTTTTTACATTTGCACCCTTCTCTGCGTTGCCACCTGTCGGTGACCCCTTTAGCGTATAAAAGGAGGCCCATGCGCAACGTAGAGGGGGTTCGAGGGTTGGACTGGTTCGGAACCCAGAAAAACAGTACGCTCTCTCTCTGGAGCAATAACACAAGATAATCAAACAAGCAGCAGTAGGAGTGTTATCTCTCCGGAGAGCTCCGAAGCTGGGTAAACTGCTCGTGTGCTTCGCCTCGATCCGCTCTTCGTGCGATCTCCGCCCCCGCCGAACCGAAAGGGGCCCGGTCCACCGGCCCCATAGGTGTTCGTGGATCAGTTTCCCCCGACACTGCAGTATTCTAAAAGGGTCTTCCAAGAATAATAGGCATACTATCGTCCTCGGGAATATCAGGAATAACAAAGTCTGTTAAAATAGTAACATTTGCAACTACAACAGGCACATCCTCACAAATACTGACAGGTATAGCAGTTGATTTATCAGCCATTCGCAAAGATATTTCAGTAGGTGTCAACTTATTCAAATCAAGTCTACGATATAAAGAGAGAGGCATAACACTAACACCGGCTCAAGATCACATAAAGCAGTTTTAACATAATTTCTTTTAATGGAGCATGGTATAGTTGGTACACCGGGATCTCCAAGTTTCTTTGTTATTCCACCCTTAAAAGTATAATTAGCAAGCATGGTGGAAATTTTAGCTTCTGGTATCTTTCTTTTAATTGTAATAATATCTTTCATGTACTTAGCATAAGGATTGGTTTTGAGCATATTAGTTAATCGCATACGCAAAAAGATAGGTCTAATCATTTCAGCAAAGCGCTCAAAATCCTCATCATCCTTTTTCTTGGATGGTTTGGGAGGAAAAGGCATGGATTTCTGAACCCAAGGCTCTCTTTCTTTACCATGTTTCCTAGCAACAAAGTCTTTCTTATCATAACGTTGATTCTTTGATTGTGGGTTATCAAGATCAACAGCACGTTCAATTTCTATATCATTATCATTACTAGGTTGAGCATCATTATGAACATTATTATTAGTATTATCACTAGTTTCAGGTTCATTACCAGATTGAGTTTCAGCATCAGAAATAGAAATATCATTTGGATTCTCAGGTGTTTCAACAATAGGATCACTAGAAGCATGCAAAGTCCTATCATTTTTCTTTTTCTTCTTTTTAGAAGAACTAGGTGCATCTATATTATTCCTCTGAGAATCTTGCTCAATTCTCTTAGGGTGGCCTTCAGGATACAACGGTTCCTGAGTCATTCTACCAGTTCTAGTATCCACTCTAACAACATTATCATTATTTTTACTATTCAATTCATTGAGCAAATCATTTTGAGCTTTAAGTACTTGTTCTACTTGAGTGGTAACCATAGAAGCATGCTTACTAATAAGTTTAAGTTCACCTTTTACATTAGCCATATAATCACCCAAGTGTTCAAGCATATTTGAATTGTATTTCAATTGTCTACCAAAATAAGCATTAAAGTCTTCTTGCTTAGCCATAAATTTATCAAACTCATCTAAGCATGAGCTAGCAAACTTAGTAAATGGGATTTCAGCTTTATCATATCTATAGAGAGAATTTGCCTTTACTACCTGTGTCGGGTTATCAAGACCATGAGTTTATTCAATAGGAGAAGGGTTTGGATTATGTGTTTCTTCAACAGGCGGTAAATTAAGACCATGTATTTCTTCAATAGGAGGTAAATTCTTAACATCTTCAGCTTTAATACCTTTTTCTTTCATAGATTTCTTTGCCTCTTGCATATCTTCAGGACTGAGAAATAGAATACCCCTCTTCTTCGGAGTTGGTTTAGGAATAGGCTCAGGAATTTGCTCCGGAGGTGTCCAATTATTTTCATTTGTCAACATATTGTTCAATAGAATTTCAGCTTCATCCGGTGTTCTTTCCCTGAAAACAGAACCAGCACAACTATCCAGGTAATCTCTGGAGGCATCAGTTAGTCCATTATAAAAGATATCAAGTATTTCATTTTTCTTAAGAGGATGATCAGGCAAAGCATTAAGTAATTGGAGAAGCCTCCCCAAGCTTATGGGAGACTCTCTTCTTCAATTTGCACAAAATTATATATATCCCTTAAAGCAGCTTGTTTGTTATGAGCAGGAAAATATTTAGCAGAGAAGTAATAAATCATATCCTGGGGACTACGCACACAACCAGGATCAAGAGAATTAAACCATATCTTAGCATCACTCTTGAGAACGGAAATATTTTAAGGATGTAAAAGTAGCGAGTTCTCTCATCTTTAGTGAACAGGGTGGCTATATCATTTAACTTAGTAAGATGTGCCACAACAGTTTCAGATTCATAACCATGAAAAGGATCAGATTCAACCAAAGTAATTATATCAGGATCAACAAAGAATTCATAATCCTTATCAGTAACACAGATAGGTGAAGTAGCAAAAGCAGGGTCAGGTTTCATTCTAGCACTTAGAGATTGCTTAATCCATTTAGCTAATAACCTTTTGAGTTCATTTCTATTTTCGCAAGCTAAGATAGTGAAAGAAGCTTCTTGATAAAAAACATAACCCTTAGGAATAACAAGTGATTCATCATCATCACTTTCATCAGTATCATCAGATTCAATATTTTCAATTTTTCTCTAGCCCTAGCAAGTTGTTTATCAAGAAAATCACTAAGTGGCATGGTAGTATCAGGCATAGAGGTAGTTTCATCATAAGTATCATGCATAGCAGAAGTGGCATCATCCATAACATGCGACATATCAGAACAAATAGCAGAAGCAAGTGTAGGTGTCGCAAACTTACTCATAAGAGAAGGTGAATCAAGTGCAGAGCTAGATGGCAGTTCCTTACCTCCCCTCATAGTTGAGGGATAGATCTTGGTTTTTGGATCTCTTAAGTTCTTCATAATGATAGGCAAATATATATCCCAAGTGACTCAAAGAACAGAGCTATGCTCCCCGGCAACGGCACCAGAAAATAGTCTTGATAACCCACAAGTATATGGGATCACAACAGTTTTTGAGGGTAAAGTATTCAACCCAAATTTATTGTTTTGACGCAAGGGGATCCAAAGAATACTCTGAAGTATTAGCAGCTGAGTTGTCAATTCAACCACACCTAGAAACTTAATATCTGCAGCAAAGTGTTTAGTAGCAAAGTAATATGATAGCAGTGATAACGGTAGCAAAAGGTAACAGTAGTAAAAGCAATGTTTTTGGTATTTCATAGTGATGATAGCAATAGCAATAGAAAAGTAAATAAGCGAAGAACAATATATGGAAAGCTCGTAGGCAATGGATCAGTGGTAGAGAATTATGCCGGATGTGGTTCATCATGTAACAGTCATAACCTAGGGTGACACAGAACTAGCTCCAGTTCATTGATATAATGTAGGCATGTATTCCGAATATAGTCATACGTGCTTATGGAAAAGAACTTGCATGACATCTTTTGTCCTACCCTCCCGTGGCAGCGGGGTCCTTACGGAAACTAAGGGATATTAAGGCCTCCTTTTGATAGAGAACCGGAACAAAGCATTAACACATAGTGAATACATAAACTCCTCAGACTATGGTTATCACCGGTAAGTATCCCGATTATTGTCACTTCGGGGTTTACGGATCATAACACATAATAGGTGACTATAGACTTGCAAGATAGGATCAAGAACACTCATATATTGATGAAAACATAATAGGTTCAGATCTGAAATCATGGCACTCGGGCCCTAGTGACAAGCATTAAGCATAGCAAAGTCATAGCAACATCAATCTCAGAACATAGTGGACACAAGGGATCAAACCCTAACAAAACTAACTCGATTACATGATAGATCCCATCCAACCCATCACCGTCCAACAAGCCTACGATGGAATTACTCACGCACGGCGGTGAGCATCATGAAATTGGTGATGGAGGATGGTTGATGATGACGATGGCGATAGATTCCCCTCTCCGGAGCCCCGAACGGACTCTAGATCAGCCCTCCCGAGAGGTTTTTGGGCTTGGCGGCGGCTCCGTATCGTAAAACGCGATGATTTCTTCTCCCTGCGTTTTTTTCTCATTGAAACTCAATATATGGAGGTGGAGTTGGAGTCGGAGAGGCAACAGGGGACCCATGAGGTAGGGGGGCGCGCCCTAGGGGGGCAGGCGCGCCTCCCACCCCCGTGGCAAGGTGGTGGGCCCCCTGGCCTTCATCTTTGGCAGGTATTTTTCTTATTTTCTAAAAAGTGGCTCCGTGAAGTTTCAGGTCATTCCGAGAACGTTTGCTCCTGCACATAAATAACACCATGGTAATTCTGCTGAAAACAACGTCAGTCTGGGTTAGTTCCATTGAAATCATGCAAGTTAGAGTCCAAGACAAGGGCAAAAGTGTTTGGAAAAGTAGATACGTTGGAGACGTATCAACTCCCCCAAGCTTAAACCTTTGCTTGTCCTCAAGCAATTCAGTTGACAAACTGAAAGTGATAAAGAAAAACTTTCACAAACTCTATTTGCTCTTGTTGTTGTAAATATGTAAAGCCAGCATTCAAGTTTTCAGCAAAGATTATAACTAACCACATTTACAATAATGCTCAGGTCTCAAGTTTACTCATATCAATAGCATAATCAACTAGCAAGCCATAATAATAAATCTCGGATGACAACACTTTCTCAAAACAATCATAATATGATATAACAAGATGGTATCTCGCTAGCCCTTTCTGAGACCGCAAAACATAAATCCAGAGCACCTTTAAAGACCAAGGACTGACTAGACATTGTAATTCATGGTAAAAGAGATCCAGTCAAGTCATACTCAATGTAAACTAACAATAATGAATGCAAATGACAGTGGTGCTCTCCAACTGGTGCTTTTTAATAAGAGGATGATGACTCAACATAAAAGTAAATAGATAGGCCCTTCACAGTGGGAAGCAGAGATTTGTAGAGGTGCCAGAGCTCGGTTTTGAAACAGAGGTGAATAATATTTTGAGCGGTATACTTTCATTGTCAACATAACAACCAAGAGATGGAGATATCTTCCATGCTACACACATTATAGGTGGTTCCCAAATAGAATGGTAAAGTTTATACTCCCCCTTCCACCAACAAGCATCAATCCATGGCTTGCTCGAAACAACGAGTGCCTCCAACTAACAAGAGTCCCAGGGGGAGTTTTGTTTGCAATTATTTTGATTTAGTTTACATAAAGCATGGGACTGGGCATCCCGGTGACCAGCCATTTATCTCGTGAGTGAGGAGCGGAGTACACTCCTCTTGAGAATAACCCGCCTAACATGGAAGATACAGACAGCCCTAGTTGATACATGAGCTATTCGAGCATACAAAACATGATATTTATTTGAATGTTTAGAGGTTGACACATACAAATTTACTTGGAACGGCAGGTAGATACCGTATATAGGTAGGTATAGTGGACTCATGTGGAATAACTTTGGGGTTTAAGGAGTTTGGATGCACAAGCAGTATTCCCGCTTAGTACAAGTGAAGGCTAGCAAAAGACTGGGAAGCGACCAGCTAGAGAGCGACAACAGTCATGAACATGCATTAAAATTAATCAACACCGAATGCAAGCATGAGTAGGATATAATCCACCATGAACATAAATATCGTGAAGGCTATGTTGATTTTGTTTCAACTACATGTGTGAACATATGCCAAGTCGAGTCACTTAAACCATTCAGAGGAGGATACCACCCTATCATACCACATCATAACCATTTCAATAGCATGTTGGCATGCAAGGTAAACCATTATAACTCATAGCTAATCAACATGGCACAAGAAACTATGATCTCTAGTTGTCATTGCAAACATGTTTATTCATAATAGGCTGAATCAGGAACGATGAGCTAATCATATTTACAAAAACAAAAGAGGTCAAGTTCATACCAGCTTTTCTCATCTCAGTCAGTCCATCATATATCGTCATAATTGCCCTTCACTTGCACGACCGAATAGTGTGAATAGTAATAATAGTGCACGTGCATTGGACTAAGCTGGAATCTGCAAGCATTCAATAAACAGGAGAAGACAAGGCAATATGGGCTCTTTTGTCAGATCAACAATAATGCATATAAGAGCCACTTCAACAATTTTAATTATGGTCTTCTCCTATCGAGCCCCAAAGAAAAGAAAAGAAATAAAACTATTTACATGGGAAAGCTCCCAACAAGCAAAAGAAGAATAGGAAATATTTTTGGGTTTCCTTTGTAATTACTACTACAAGCATGGAAATTAAAACTAGCTAAAATCTACAACTAATTTTTTGGTTTTTCTTAAGGTTTATTAAACACACAAGAAGAAAGCATAAAAAGGGAATTAAACTAGCATGGATGATACAATGAAAAAGTATGAGCACCGACATCTAGCAATGAGTGTGTGAACATAAATGTAATGTCGGTGGGAAATACATACTCCCCCAAGCTTAGGCTTTTGGCCTAAGTTGGTCTATGGCCACGGCTGGCCTAGCGGATATCCATAATAGTAGCTGGGGTCATACTATGATGCAGCGACTATCGCCTGCTGAGCTGCAGTGTGGCGACGAGCGGCCTCCTCTCTCCTCTCGTACTCATCTGCCTCCTCTCTGGTGATAGTATATCTTCCTCTTGCCTGATAATCAAAGAAGGCAGGAGTAGGGAGAGTAATATGGACAGCACGGCGTCTGTCGAAGATTAGTCGATACTGGAGAGGTGATTCATTCCTCTCAACAAACTGGTGGTGAACCATAGCATTACAATCTAGATAAGCAGGTGGTAATTCAATATCATCTTCGCGTATGTCTATACCAAGAAAATTAGTTTTGCGGGTTGCATAAATTCCTCCAAAGAAATCTCCATTATATCTATTAAGGTGCAACCTATGTGCAACAATGGCTCCCAAATTATAAGATTGGTCTCCTAACACAGCACTCCTAAGAATACTGAGATCGGGGACATACATGTGACATGCCTCATCTTTACCATTAATGCATCTACCTATGAAGAGAGCAAAGTAATGTATAGCAGGAAAGTGAATGCTCCCTATGGTAGCTTGTGTAATATCTCTAGATTCTCCCACAGTTATGCTACCAAGAAAATCTCTAAATTCAGATTTGCGAGGATCCCTTATACTACCCCATTGTGGAAGTTTGCATGCAGTGGTAAAATCCTCTAAGTCCATAGTGTAAGATTTATCATAAAGATCAAACATGACAGTTGGAGAATTACGTGAAGTTGAAAATTCAAACCTCCTCACAAAGGTACTGGTGAGGTTGTGATACTAACTGCACTTCTCTTCCTCAAAGCTCACAAGATCAGCGTTACGCAAATATGTGTTGAATTCTTCCTTAATTCCCGCTCGATCCACAAAGTTCTCAGAGGGCCATTCACAAGGACGCACTGGAGCGTCTCTTGGTGGCTCTTCATCAACATCACGCATTGCAAGCCTGGGTCCTTGCTTCCTTAAAGAACCACCTTGGAACATTTTCCTAAGCATTTTTCTTCCTCTGAAAAATTCTGAATTTTTTAGTAACTTCAAAATAAAAGTAAACCAAACTCAATAATATTGATAGCAACTACTCCTACAAGTGCCTAGGTCATATATCATGCATCAAAGCAACTTTTGACCATATAAATTTGACATGCAAGCTCAAGAACAGGGTCACCTAAGCAGAAAAAATTTGCAATGAATAAAGCACTAGAACAAAAACTAATTGGACTAATGGAGGAGTCACATACCAAGGAACAATCTCCCCAAGCAGTTTTCTGAGAGGTGCTTTGAGCAAGGAGATCGAAAATGGCAGCAAGATGAGCTAGAACTCGTGCTTGAGCTGGATATTCGTGTTTGTGGGAGGAAGATGAAGTGTGTGGGTGCAGGAATAAGTGGAGGAGGGCCACCGTGGGCCCATGAGGTAGGGGGCGCGCCCTAGAGGGGTGGGGGCGCCCTCCACCCTCGTGGGCAGGTGGTTGACCCCCCTGGTGTGTACTCAGTTCCATAAATCCTCAAATATTCTAGAAAAATCATATTTAAATTTTAGGGCATTTGGAGAACTTTTATTTTCGAGGTATTTTTATATTGCACGGATAATCAGATAACAGACAGAAAAATATTTATTTTATTTTATTTAATATAAATAACAGAAAGTAAAAGTGGGGTACAGAAGGTTGTGCCTTCTAGTTTCATCCTTCTCATGATCATCAAAAGGGGTCCACTAACAAGGTTGATCAAGTCTTGTTAACGAACTCATTCCGAATAACATGGAACCGTAGAAATTTCGAATAACACTATATTACCTTAATGGGGATATGCACATCCCCAATAATAAGAATATCATATTTCTTCTTGACAGTAGGAAGAGGAAATTCAAAACCTCCAAATATAATCGATGGAATTTTTCCAATAGAGTTGATACTATGAACTTGAGGTTGTTTCCTCGGAAAGTGTACCGTATGCTCATTGCCATTAACATGAAAAGTGACATTGCCTTTAGTGCAATCAATAACAGCCCCTGCAGTATTCAAAAAGGGTCTTCCAAGAATAATAGGCATACTATCGTCCTCGAGAATATCAGGAATAACAAAGTCTGTTAAAATAGTAACGTTTGCAACTACAACAGGCACATCCTCACAAATACTGACAGGTATAGCAGTTGATTTATCAGCCATTTGCAAAGATATTTCAGTAGGTGTCAACTTATTCAAATCAAGTCTACAATATAAAGAGAGAGGCATAACACTAACACCGGCTCCAAGATCACATAAAGCAGTTTTAACATAATTTCTTTTAATGGAGCATGGTATAGTTGGTACACCGGGATCTCCAAGTTTCTTTGGTATTCCACCCTTAAAAGTATAATTAGCAAGCATGGTGGAAATTTCAGCTTCCGGTATCTTTCTTTTATTTGTAATAATATCTTTCATGTACTTAGCATAAGGATTGGTTTTGAGCATATCAGTTAATCGCATACGCAAAAAGATAGGTCTAATCATTTTAGCAAAGCGCTCAAAATCCTCATCATCCTTTTTCTTGGATGGTTTGGGAGGAAAAGGCATGGGTTTCTGAACTCAAGGCTCTCTTTCTTTACCATGTTTCCTAGCAACAAAGTCTTTCTTATCATAACGTTGATTCTTTGATTGTGGGTTATCAAGATCAACAACAGGTTCAATTTCTATATCATTATCATTACTAGGTTGAGCATCATTATGAACATTATTATTAGTATTATCACTAGTTTCAGGTTCATTACCAGATTGAGTTTCAACATCATAAATAGAAATATCATTTGGATTCTCAGGTGTTTCAACAATAGGATCACTAGAAGCATGCAAAGTCCTATCATTTTTCTTTTTTTTCTTTTTAGAAGAACTAGGTGCATCTATACTATTTCTCTGAGAATCTTGCTCAATTCTCTTAGGGTGGCCTTCAGGATACAAAGGTTCCTGAGTCATTCTACCAGTTCTAGTAGCCACTCTAACAGCATTATCATTATTTTTACTATTCAATTCATTGAGCAAATCATTTTGAGCTTTAAGTACTTGTTCTACTTGAGTGGTAACCATAGAAGCATGCTTACTAATAAGTTTAGGTTCACCTTTTACATTAGCCATATAATCACCCAAGTGTTCAAGCATATTTGAACTGTATTTCAATTGTCTACCAAAATAAGCATTAACGTCTTCTTGCTTAACCATAAATTTATCAAACTCATCTAAGCATGGGCTAGCAAACTTAGTAAATGGGATTTCAGCTTTATCATATCTATAGAGAGAATTTACCTTTACTACCTGTGTCGGGTTATCAAGACCATGAGTTTCTTCAATAGGAGAAGGGTTTGGATTATGTGTTTCTTCAACAGGCGGTAAATTAAGACCATGTATTTCTTCAATAGGAGGTAATTCTTAACATCTTTAGCTTTAATACCTTTTTCTTTCATAGATTTCTTTGCCTCTTGCATATCTTCAGGACTGAGAAATAGAATACCCCTCTTCTTCGGAGTTGGTTTAGGAATAGGCTCAGGAATTGGCTCCGGAGGTGTCCAATTATTTTCATTTGTCAACATATTTTTCAATAGAATTTTAGCTTCATCCGGTGTTCTTTCCCTGAAAACAGAACCAGCACAACTATCCAGGTAATCTCTGGAGGCATCAGTTAGTCCATTATAAAAGATATCAAGTATTTCATTTTTCTTAAGAGGATGATCAGGCAAAGCATTAAGTAATTGGAGAAGCCTCCCCCAAGCTTGTGGGAGACTCTCTTCTTCAATTTGCACAAAATTATATATATCCATTAAAGCAGCTTGTTTCTTATGAGCAGGGAAATATTTAGCAGAGAGGTAATAAATCATATCCTGGGGACTACGCACACAACCAGGATCAAGAGAATTAAACCATATCTTAGCATCACCCTTTAATGAGAACGGAAATATTTTAAGGATGTAAAAGTAGCGAGTTCTCTCATCTTTAGTGAACAGGGTGGCTATATCATTTAACTTAGTAAGATGTGCCACAACAGTTTCAAATTCATAACCATGAAAAGGATCAGATTCAACCAAAGTAATTATATGAGAATCAACAGAGAATTCATAATCCTTATCAGTAACACAGATAGGTGAAGTAGCAAAAGCAGGGTCAGGTTTCATTCTAGCACTTAGAAATTGCTTACTCCATTTAGCTAATAACCTTTTGAGTTCATTTCTATTTTTGCAAGCTAAGATAGTGAAAGAAGCTTCTTGATCAAAATCATAACCCTTAGGAATAACAAGTGATTCTTCATCATCACTTTCATCAGTATCATCAGATTCAATATTTTCAATTTCTCTAGCCCTAGCAAGTTGTTTATCAAGAAAATCACTAAGTGGCATGGTAGTATCAGGCATAGAGATAGTTTCATCATAAGTATCATGCATAGCAGAAGTGGCATCATCAATAACATGCGACATATCAGAACAAATAGCAGAAGCAGGTGTAGGTGTCGCAAACTTACTCATAACAGAAGGTGAATCAAGTGCAGAGCTAGAAGGTGAATCGTAGTTGAGGGATAGATCTTGGTTTTTGGATCTCTTAAGTTCTTCATAATGATAAGTAGATATATATCCCAAGTGACTCAAAGAATAGAGCTATGCTCCCCGGCAATGGTGCCAGAAAATAGTCTTGATAACCCACAAGTATAGGGGATCGCAACAGTTTTCGAGGGTAAAGTATTCAACCCAAATTTATTGATTTGACACAAGGGGAGCCAAAGAATACTCTGAAGTATTAGCAGCTGAGTTGTCAATTCAACCACACCTGGAAACTTAATATCTGCATCAAAGTGTTTAGTAGCGAAGTAATATGATAGCAGTGATAACGGTAGCAAAAGGTAACGGTAGTAAATGTTTTTGGTATTTTGTAGTGATGATAGTAATAGCAACGGAAAAGTAAATAAGCGAAGAACAATATATGGAAAGCTCGTAGGCAATGGATCAGTGATAGAGAATTATGCTGGATGTGGTTCATCATGTAACAGTCATAACCTAGGGTGACACAGAACTAGCTCCAGTTCATTGATATAATGTAGGCATGTATTCCGAATATAGTTATACGTGCTTATGGAAAAGAACTTGCATGACATCTTTTGTCCTACCCTCCCGTGGTAGCGGGGTCCTTACGGAAACTAAGGGATATTAAGGCCTCCTTTTAATAGAGAACCGGAACAAAGCATTAACACATAGTGAATACATGAACTCCTCAAACTACGGTCATCACCAGTAAGTATCCTGATTATTGTCACTTCGGGGTTAACGAATCATAACACATAATAGGTGACTATAGACTTGCAAGATAGGATCAAGAACACTCATATATTGATGAAAACATAATAGGTTCAGATCTGAAATCATGGCACTCGGGCCCTAGTGACAAGCATTAAGCATATCAAAGTCATAGCAACATCAATCTCAAAACATAGTGGACACTAGGGATCAAACCCTAACAAAACTAACTCGATTACATGATAGATCCCATCCAACCCATCACCGTCCAGCAAGCCTACGATGGAATTACTTACACACGACGGTGAGCATCATGAAATTGGTGATGGAGGATGGTTGATGATGACTATGGCAACGAATTCCCCTCTCCGGAGCCCCGAACGGACTACAGATCAGCCCTCCCGAGAGGTTTTTGGCCTTGGCAGCGGCTCCTATCGTAAAACGCGATGATTTCTTCTCCTTGATTTTTTTCTCATCGAAACTCAATATATGGAGGTGGAGTTGGAGTCGGAGAGGCAACAGGGGGCCCATGAGGTAGGGGGGCGCGCCCTAGGGGGGCAGGCGCACCCCCACCCTCGTGGCAAGGTGGTGGTCCCCTTGGCCTTCATCTTTGGCAGGTATTTTTCTTATTTTCTGAAAAATGGCTCCGTGAAGTTTCAAGTCATTCGGAGAACGTTTGCTCCTGCACATAAATAACAGCATGGTAATTCTGCTGAAAACATCGTCAGTCCGGGTTAGTTCCATTCAAATCATGCAAGTTAGAGTCCAAGACAAGGGCAAAAGTGTTTGTAAAAGTAGATACATTGGAGACGTATCAACTCCCCCAAGCTTAAACCTTTGCTTGTCCTCAAGCAATTCAGTTGACAAACTGAAAGTGATAAAGAAAAACTTTTACAAACTCTGTTTGCTCTTGTTGTTGTAAATATGTAAAGCCAGCATTCAAGTTTTCAGCAAAGATTATAACTAACCACATTTACAATAATGCTCAGGTCTCAAGTTTGCTCATATCAATAGCATAATCAACTAGCAAGCCATAATAATAAATCTCGGATGACAACACTTTCTAAAAACAATCATAATATGATATAACAAGATGGTATCTCGCTAGCCCTTTCTGAGACCGCAAAACATAAATGCAGAGCACCTTTAAAGACAAAGGACTGACTAGACATTGTAATTCATGGTAACAGAGATCCAGTCAAGTCATACTCAATGTAAACTAACAATAATGAATGCAAATCATAGTGGTGCTCTCCAACTGGTGCTTTTTAATAAGAGGATGATGACTCAGCATGCCAAGTTTCATGAATTTCAGACAGGTTTTGCGTTTACTAGAATTTAAAAACCAGGCATCTCAATGTTTTGCCGGCAATCACCGGTGCCCTCGTGTTTGAAATTCAATTTTACAAATTTGAATTTTCAGCCAATTTATATGCATTGGAGCATGTGCATGTATTCAAATTTGAATTATGCACATAAATGCATTGAAAACTCAGTTAATGCATAAAAATGTCCAAACGAACCCCGAAAAATCACAAAAATTCACACTAAACTCCTGTTGTTCTATGTTGACACGAGAAATTTTTTGAAAGCAGAGGCAATGGATATCGTTTCGTCCCCAAAGGTGGGACGTTCCCTACCGAAAACCATCATGCTTGTTGTGAGAAGCTCCGGTTGTGAGAAGCATATACACAAACCTGCCCCAAATGTGACAAAATTTTTACCACGTCGTGTTGATGCTGCTCCATGATAGCATGCCAAGTTTCATGAATTTCAGATGGGTTTTGGGTTTACTAGAATTTAAAACCAGGCATCTAAATGTTTTGTCGGCAATCAACGGCGCCCTGGTGTTTGAAATTCATTCCCATTTCTTGCATGGGACCTAAGCATGCACCCAAGGACACATATTTGATTTTTAATACAACTTATATGCACTCGAGCATGCACATGTAGTTCAAATTTGAATTACGCACATAAATGATTTGAAAACTCAGTTTATGCATAAAAATGTCCAAATGAACCCCGAAAAATCACAAAAATTCACAAAACACTCCTATTGTTCTATGTTGACATGAGAAAGAATTTGAAAGCAATAAGATGCAATGGATATCGTTTCGTCCCCAAAGGTGGGACATTCCCTACTGAAAACCATCCTGATTGTTGTGAGAAGCTCCGGTTTGTGAGAAGCATATACCCAAACCTGCCTTAAATGTGACAAAAATTTTACGACGGCATGTTGATGCCGCTCCATGATAGCATGCCAAGTTTCATGAATTTCAGACGGGTTTTGGATTTACTAGAATTTAAAAACCAGGCATCTCAATGTTTTGCCGGCAATCAACGGTGCCCTAGTGTTTGAAATTCAGTCCCATTTCTTGCATGGTACCTAAGCATGCACCCAAGGACACAGATTTGATTTTCAACCAATTTATATGCACTGGAGCATGTGCATGTAGTTCAAATTTGAATTATGCACATAAATGCAATGAAAACTCAGTCAATGCATAAAAATGTCCAAACGAACCCCAAAAAATCACAAAAATTCACACAACACTCGTTTTGTTCTATGTTGACACGAGAAAAAAAATTGAAAGCGATGAGAGGCAATGGATATTGTTTCGTCCCCAAAGGTGGGACGTTCCCTATCGAAAACCATCATGCTTATTGTGAGAAGCTCTGATTTGTGAGAAGCATATACCCAAACCTGCCCCAAATGTGACAAATTTTTTACCATGGCATGTTGATGCAGCTCCATGATAGCATGCCAAGTTTCATGAATTTCTTATGGGTTTTGGGTATACTAGAATTTAAAACCAGGGATCTAAATATTTTGTCGGCTATCAACGGTGCCCTGGTTTTTGAAATTTATCCTCATTTCTTGCATGGGACCTAATCATGCAACCAAGGACACATATTTGATTTTTCGACCAATTTATATGCACCGAAGCATGTGTATGTAGTTCACATTTGAATTATGCACATAAATGCATTGAAAACTCAGTTAATGCATACAAATGTCCAAACGAACCCTGAAAACTCACAAAAATTCACATAACACTCCTGTTGTTCTATGATGACACGAGAAACAATTTGAAAGCAATAAGAGGCAATGGACATCGTTTCGTCCCCAAAGGTGGGACGTTCCTTACCGAAAACCATCATGCTTGTTGTGAGAAGCTTCGGTTTGTTAGAAGCATATACACAAACCCGCCCCAAATGTGACAATTTTTTTTACCACGGCATGTTGATGCCGCTCCATGATAGCATGCCAAGTTCCATGAATTTCAGACGAGTTTTGGGTTTACTAGAATTTAAAAACTAGGCATCTCAATGTTTTGCCGGCAATCAAGGGTGCCCTGGTGTTTGAAATTCATTCCCATTTCTTGCATGGGACCTAAGCATGCACCCAAGGACACAAATTTGATTTTTCAACCAATTTATATGAACTAGAGCATGTGCATGTATTCAAATTTGAATTATACACATAAATGCATTGAAAACTCAGTTAATGCATAAAAATGTCCAAATGAACCCCGAAAAATCACAAAAATTCACACAACACTCATGTTGTTCTATGTTGACACGAGAAAAAATTGGAAAGCAATAAGAGGCAATGGATATCATTTCATCCCAAAGGTCGGACGTTCCCTACCGAAAACCATCATTCTTGTTGTGAGAAGCTCCGGTTTGTGAGAAGCATATGCCCAAACTTGCCCCAAATGTGACAAAATTTTTACCACGACATGTTGATGCCGCTCCATGATAGCATGCCAAGTTTCATGAATATCAGACGGGTTTTGGATTTACTAGAATTTAAAAACTAGGCATCTCAATGTTTTGCCGGCAATCAACGATTCCCTGGTGTTTGAAATTCATTCCCATTTCTTGCATGGGACCTAAGCATGCACCCCAGGACACATATTTGATTTTTCAACCAATTTATATGCACTGGAGCATGTGCATGTAGTTCCAATTTTTAATTATGCACATAAATGCATTGAAAACTCGGTTAATGCATAAAAATGTCCAAACGAACCCTGAAAAATCACAAAAAATCACACAAAACTCCTGTTGTTCTATGTTGACATGATAAAAAAATTTGAAAGCAATATGACGCAATGGATATTGTTTCGTCCCCAAAGGTGGGACGTTCCCTACCGACAACCATCATGCTTGTTTTGAGAAGCTCCGGTTTGTGAGGAGCATATACCCAAACCTGCCCAAAATGTGACAAAAATTTTACCACGGCATGTTGATGCCGCTCCTTGATAGCATGCCAAGTTTCATGAATTTCAGACGGGTTTTGGATTTACTAGAATTTAAAAACCAGGCATCTCAATGTTTTGTCGGCAATCAACGATGCCCCGATGTTTGCAATTCATTCCCATTTCTTGCATGGGACCTAAGCATGCACCCAAGGACATAGATTTGATTTTGCAACCAACTTATATGCACTAGAGCTTGTGCATGTAGTTCAAATTTGAATTATGCACATAAATGCATTTAGAACTCAGTTAATGCATACAAATGTCCAAACGAACCTCTAAAAATCTCAAAAATTCACACAACACTCTTGTTGTTCTATGTTGACACGAGAAAAAATTTGAAAGCAATAAGAGGCAATGGATATCGTTTCGTCTCCAAAGGTGGGACGTTCCCTTCCGAAAACCATCATGCTTGTTGTGAGAAGCTCTGGTTTGTGAGAAGCATATACCCAAACCTGCCCCAAATGTGACAAAATTTTTACCACGGCATGTTGATGCCGCTCCAATATAGGATGCCAAATTTCATGAATTTCCGATGGGTTTTGGATTTACTAGAATTTAAAAACCAGGCATCTCAATGTTTTGTCGGCAATCAACGGTGCCCTGGTGTTTGAAATTCATTCCCATTTCTTGCATGGGACCTAAGCATGCACCCAAGGACACATATTTGATTTTTTTCAACCAATTTATATGCACGGGAGCATGTGGGAGTTCAAATTCGAATTATGCACATAAATGCATTGAAAACTCAGCTAATGCTTAAAAATGTCCAAATGAACCCCAAAAAATCACAAAAACTCACACAACACTCCTCTTGTTCTATGTTTACATGAGAAAAAAATTGAAAGCAATAGGAGGCAATGGATATCGTTTCGTCCCCAAAGGTGGGACGTTCCCTACCGAAAACCATCATGCTTGTTGTGAGAAGCTCTGGTTTGTGAGAAGCATATATCCAAAGCAACCCAAAATGTGACAAAATTTTTACCACGACATGTTGATGCCGTTCCATGATAGCATGCCAAGTTTTATGAATTTCAGGCGGGTTTTGGATTTACTAGAATTTAAAAACTAGGCATCTCAGTGTTTTGCCGGCAATCAATGGTGCCCTGGTGTTTGAAATTCATTCCCATTTCTTGCATGGTACCTAAGCATGCACCCAAGGACACAGATTTGATTTTGCAACCAATTTATATGCACTAGAGCATGTGCATGTAGTTCAAATTTGAATTATGCACATAAATGCATTGAAAACTCAGTTAATGCATGAAAATGTCCAAACGAACCCCGAAAAATCAAAAAAAATCACACAACACTCCTGTTGTTCTATGTTGACACGAGAAAAAAATTTGAAAGCAATAAGAGTCAACGAATATCGTTTCGTCCCCAAAGGTGGGACGTTCCCTATCGAAAACTATCCAAGGTAGTCAGAGTCGGGATTCGGAGTCGGATCGGTTTTCCTCAAACAGAATCGAGTCATAAGATCGAGTCGCGGAATCATGGATTCTACTAGATTTACTCAAATAAGATATTTCGTATGCACACAAGAAATTTATATGGGTACTATAGAGTTTTGACACTAAATATGTAGCAAAGAACGTACACATCAATGCTAGTTGCATTCCACTTGTTTTTATGGCTAACCTACCATCTAGCTCGCATGTATGGAACATATATGAGAGGGAAATATATAGAACATTTAAACCTTCAATGCAAGAAATTTACTTATGTTCTTTTTAAAGTGCGTGAATAGTCAATCACTTGTCTATCTGACCTACAGTGCTAACCTTGAAGGGTCTTGCAATCCTTCTCCGATCAATCTTGAAGCATCCTCCTTTTCACACCAATTCCATATATAGACAAGCCTGATCCTCAATTTCGATCTAGGGTTTCCGAGAGCTAGATCAAAGGTGTCTACGACTGAGCGTTTGGACTTGGGAGGGGAATAAAGGTCCATGAGGTATATGAAAAGGGGTTTGGATGATGGCATACTATTTTGCTACAACTAAACAAATGGCTTAGATAAGTTAGTAGAATCGGATGTAGTCCATAGCATAGTCAGGATTGTACAGTTTTGTATAGGATTCTATGATTTGGATTGCGACTCAACATGGATTCTACTTGGACTGGATTCATAGTGGGATTTGGATCGACATGCTTCCGTAGGGTCGTGAAGTTGTAGGATTCTAACAGTCGAATCGGGATTCTGACTACCTTGAAACCATCATGCTTGTTGTGAGAAGCTCTGGTTTGTGAGAAGCATATACCCAAACCTGCCCCAAATGTGACAAAAAATTTACCACGACATGTTGATGCCGCTCCATGAAGCATGCCAAGTTTCATGAATTTCAGACGGATTTTGGATTTACTAGAATTTAAAAACCAGACATCTCAATGTTTTGTCGGCAATCAACGGTGCCCTGGTGTTTGAAATTCATTCCCATTTTTTTTGCATGGGACCTAAGCATGCACCCAAGGACAAAAATTTGATTTTTCAACCAATTTATATGCACGAGAGCATGTGCATGTAGTTCAAATTTTAAGTATGCACATAAATGCATTAAAAACTCAGTTAGTGCATAAAAATGTCCAAACAAACCCCAAAAAATCACAAAAACTCACACAACACTCCTGTTGTTCTATGTTGACATGAGAAAAAAATTGAAAGCAATAAGAGGCAATGGATATCGTTTCGTCCCCAAAGGTAGGACGTTCCCTAACGAAAACCATCATGCTTGTTGTGAGAAGCTCCGGTTTGTGAGAAGCATATATCCAAAGCAACCCAAAATGTGACAAAATTTTTACCACGGCATGTTAATGCCGCTCCATGATAGCACGCCAAGTTTCATGAATTTCAGACGGGTTTTGGATTTACTAGAATTTAAAAACGAGGCATCTCAATGTTTTGCCGGCAATCAACGGTGCCCTGGTGTTTGAAATTCATTCCCATTTCTTGCATGGGACCTAAGCATGCACCCAAGGACATAAATTTGATTTTGCAACCAATTTCTATGCACTAGAGCATGTGCATGTAGTTCAAATTTGAATTATGCACAAAAATGCATTGAAAACTCATTTAATGCATAAAAATGTAGAAACGAACCGTGACAAATCACAAAAATTCTCACAACACTCCAGTTGTTCTATGTCGACACGAGAAATTTTTTGAAAGCAATAAGAGGGAATGGATATCGTTTCGTCCCCAAAGGTGGGACGTTCCCTACCGAAAACCATCATGCTTGTTGTGAGAAGCTCCGGTTTGTGAGAAGCTTATACCAAAACCTCCCCCAAATGTGACAAAATTTTTACCACGGCATGTTCATAACGCTCCATGATAGCATGCCAAGTTTCATAAATTTCAGACTGGTTTTGGGTTCACTAGAATTTAAAAACCAGGCATCTCAATGTTTTGCCGGCAATCAACAATGCCCTGGTGTTTGAAATTCATTCCCATTTCTTGCGTGGGACCTAAGCATGCACCCAGGACATAGAATTGATTTTGCAACCAATTTATATCCACTGGAGCATGTGCATGTATTCAAATTTGAATTATGCACATAAACGCATTGAAAACTCAGTTAATGCATAAAACTGTCCAAACGAACCCCGAAAAATCACAGAAATTCACACAACACTCATGTTGTTCTATGTTGACACGAGAAAAAAATTGAAAGCAATAAGAGGCAATGGATATTGTTTCGTCCGCAAAGGTGGGACGTTCCCTACCGAAAACCATCATGCTTCTTGTGAGAAGCTCCGGTTTGTGAGAAGCATATACCCAAACCTGCCCCAAATGTGACGAATTTTTTACCACGGCATGTTGATGCCGCTCCATGATAGCATGCCAAGTGTCATGAATTTCATATGGGTTTTGGATTTACTAGAATTTAAAAATCAGGCATCTCAATGTTTTGCCGGCAATTAACAGTGCCCTGGTGTTTGAAATTCATTCCCATTTCTTGCATGGGACCTAAGCATGCACCTAGGGACACATATTTGATTTTGATTTTTTAACCAATTTATATGCACTGGAGCATGCTGTTGGGGATCGTAGCAGAAATTTAAAATTTTCTACGCATCACCAAGATCAATCTATGGAGTAATCTAGCAACGAGGGAAATGGGAGTGCATCTACATACCCTTGTAGATCGCTAAGCGGAAGCGTTGCAAGAACGCGGTTGGTGGAGTCGTACATGTAGCGATTCAGATCACGGTCGATTCCGATCTAAGCGCCGAACAACGGCGCCTCCACGTTCAACACACGTACAGCCCGGTGACGTCTCCCGTGCCTTGATCCAGCAAGGAGAGAGGAAGAGGTTGGGTAAGACTCCGTCCAGCAGTAGCACGACGGCGTGGTGATGGTGGAGGAGCGCGGGACTCCAGCAGGGCTTCGCCAAGCACTACGAGAGACGAGGAGGGATTGAGGTAGGGCTGCGCCAAGAGGATGATCAAACCATATGTTGGCCAGCCCCCAATACCTCAAGTATATATAGGGGGAGGGGAGGGGCTGCGCCCTTTCTAGGGTTGCCTCCTAGGGGGGCGGCAGCCCTAGATGCCATCTAGGGTGTGGCCAAGGGGGGAAGAGAGGGGGGCGCCCTAGGGTGGGCCTTAAGGCCCATGTGGACCTAGGGTTTGCCCCCTTCCCACTCTCCACGCGCCTTGGGCCTTGGTGGGGGGGGGGGGAGCGCACCAGCCTACCTGGGGCTGGTCCCCTCCCACACTTGGCCCACGCAGCCTTCTGGGGCTGGTGGCCCCACCTGGTGGACCCCCGGGACCCTCCCGGTGGTCCCGGTACGTTACCGATAGCACCCAAAACTTTTCCGGTGACCAAAACGGGACTTCCCATATATAAATCTTTACCTCCGGACCATTCTGGAACTCCTCGTGACGTCAGGGATCTCATCCGGGACTCCGAACAACATTCGGTAACCGCGTACATACTTTCCCTATAACCCTAGCGTCATCGGACCTTAAGTGTGTAGACCCTACGGGCTCGGGAGTCATGCAGACATGGCCGAGATAACTCTCCGGTCAATAACCAACAGCGGGATCTGGATACCCATGTTGGCTCCCACATGCTTCACGATGATCTCATCGGATGAACCACGATGTCAAGGATTCAATCAATCCAGTATACAATTCCCTTTGTCTACTGGTATGATACTTGCCCGAGATTCGATAGTCGGTATCCCGATACCTTGTTCAATCTCGTTACCGGCAAGTCTATTTACTCGTTCCATAACACATCATCCCGTGATCAACTTCTTGGTCACATTGTGCACATTATGATGATGTCCTACCGAGTGGGCCCAGAGATACCTCCCCGTTACACGGAGTGACAAATCCCAGTCTCGATTCGTGCCAACCCAACAGACACTTTCGGAGATACCCGCAGTGCACCTTTATAGCCACCCATTTACATTGTGACGTTTGGTACACCCAAAGCATTCCTACGGTATCCGGGAGCTGCACAATCTCATGGTCTAAGGAAATGATACTTGACATTAGAAAAGCTTTAGCATACGAACTACACGATCTTGTGCTAGGCTTAGGATTGGGTCTTGTCCATCACATCATTCTCCTAACGATGTGATCCCGTTATCAATGACATCCAATGTTCATGCTCAGGAAACCACAACCATCTATTGATCAACGAGCTAGTCAACTAGAGGCTTACTAGGGACATGGTGTTGTCTATGTATCCACACATGTATCTGAGTTTCCTATCAATACAATTCTAGCATGGATAATAAACGATTATCATGAACAAGGAAATATAATAATAACTAATTTATTATTTCCTCTAGGGCATATTTCCAACAGTCTTCCACTTGCACTAGAGTCAATAATCCAGTTCACATCGCTATGTGATTAACACTCAAGGTCACATCCCCATGTGACTAACACCCAAAGAGTTTACTGGAGTCAATAATCTAGTTCACATTACCATGTGATTAACACTCAATGAGTTCTGGGTTTGATCATGTTATGCTTGTGAGAGACGTTATAGTCAACGGGTCTGAACCTTCCAGATCCGTGTGTGCTTTACAAATCTCTATGTCATCTTGTAGATGCAGCTACCACGCTCTATTTGGAGCTATTCCAGATAACTGTTCTACTATACGAATTAGGTTTACTACTTAGAATCATCCAGATTAGTGTCAAAGATTGCATCGGCGTAACCCTTTATGACGAACTCTTTTACCACCTCCATAATCGAGAAAATTCCTTAGTCCACTAGTTACTAAGGATAAGTTCGACCGATGTCGTGTGATCCATTGCTGGATCACTCTTGTACCCCTTGACTGACTCATGGCAAGGCACACTTCAGGTGCGGTACACAGCATAGCATACTGTAGAGCCTACGTCTAAAGCATAGGGGACGACCTTCGTCCTTTATCTCTCTTCTGCCATGGTCAGGTCTTGAGTCTTACTCAATATTCACACCTTGTAACACAGCTAAGAACTCCTTCTTTGCTGATCTATTTTGAACTCCTTCAAAATCTTGTCACGGTATGTATTCATTCGAAAGTACTATTAAGCGTTTTTGATCTATCCTTATAGATCTTGATGCTCAATGTTCTAGTAGCTTAATTCGGGTTTTCCATTGAACAAATAACCCTGTATGCTTTACAGAAATTCTACATCATTTCTGATCAACAATATGTTAACAACATATACTCATCAAAAATTCTATAGTGCTCCCACTCACTTCTTTGTAAATACAAGTTTCTCATAAACTTTGTATAAACCCAAAATCTTTGGTCATCTCATCGAAGCATACATTCCAACTCCGAGATGCTTACTCCAGTCCTTAGAAGGGTTGCTGGAGCTTTGCATACTTGTTAGCATCTTTCTGGATTGTCAAAAACTTCTGGTTTTATCACATACAACCTTTCCTCAAGAAAAACGTCGAGGAAACGATGTTTTGACATCCTATTTGCAAGATTTCATAAATAATGCAGTAATTGCTAATATAATTCCAACAAACTCTTAGCATCGCTACGAGTGAGAAAGTCTCATCATAGTCAACTCCTTGAACTTGTCGGGAAACATCTTAACGACAAGTCGAGCTTTCTTAATGGTGACACTTACCATCATTGTATGTCTTCCTTTTAAAATCCATCTGCACCCAACAGTCTTACGGCCATCAAGTGGTTCTTTCAAAGTCTATACTTTCTTTTATACATGGATTCTCTCTCGGATTTTATGGCCTCGAGCTGTTCTTCGGAATCTGGGCCCACCATCACTTCTCCATAGCTCGTAGGTTCATTGTTGTCTAGCAACATGACTTCCAAGACAGGATTATGTACCACTCTGAAGTAGTATGCATCCTTGTCGACCTATGAGGTTTGGTAGTGACTTGATCCGAAGTTTCATGATCACTATCATAAGCTTCCACTTCAATTGGTGTAGGTGCTACAGGAACAACTTCCTATGCCCTGCTACTAGTTGAAGTGACGGTTCAATAACCTCATCAAGTCTCCACCATCCTCCCACTCAATTCTTTCGAGATAAACTTTTCCTCGAGAAAGGACCCGTTTCTAGAAACGATCACTTTTGCTTCCGGATCTGAAATAGGAGGTATACCCAAGTATTTTTGGGTATTCTATGAAGATGCATTTATCCGCTTTGGGTTCGAGCTTATCAGCCTGAAACTTTTTCACATAAGCATCGCTGCCCCAAACTTTTAAGAAACGACAGCTTAGGTTTATCTAAACCATAGTTCATACGGTGTCGTCTCAACGGAATTGTGTGGTGCCCTATTTAAAGTGAGTGTGGTTGTCTCTAATGCCTAACCCATAAACGATAGTGGTAATTCAATAAGAGACATCATGGTATGTACCATATCCAACAGGGTGCAGTTGTGATGTTCGAACACACCATCACACTATGGTGGTCCAGGCGGTATTAGTTGTGAAACAATTTCCACAATGTCTTAATTGTGTGTCAAACTCGTAACTCAGATATTCATCTCTATGATCATATCATAGTCATTTTATCATCTTGTCACGACGATCTTCAACTTCACTCTGAAATTACTTAAACCTTTCAATAATTCAGACTTGTGTATCATCAAGTAAATATACTCAGCATCTACTCAAATCATCTGTGAAGTAAGAACATAACGATATCCACTGCGTGCCTCATCACTCATTGGACTGCACACATCAAAATGTATTACTTCCAACAAGTTGCTTTCTTGTTCCATCTTACTGAAAACAAGGCCTTTCAGTCATCTTGCCCATGTGGTATGATTTGCATGTCTCAAGTGATTCAAAATCAAGTGAGTCCAAATGATCCATCTGCATGGAGTTTCTTCATGCATATCTACCAATAGACATGGTTCACATGTCTCAATCTTTTCAAAAATGAGCGAGTCCAAAGATCCATCAACATGGAGCTTCTTCATGCGTTTTATACCAACATGACTCAAATGGCACTGCCACAAGTACGTGGTACTATCATTACTATCTTATATCTTTTGGCATGAACATGTGTATCACTACGATCGAGATTCAATAAACCATTCATTTTAGGTGCAAGACCATTAAAGGTATTATTCAAATAAACAGAGTAACCATTATTCTCCTTAAATGAATAACCGTGTGGCGATAAACATAATCCAATCATGTCTATGCTCAACGCAAACACCAAATAACAATTATTTCAGTTTAACACCAATCCCGATGTTAGAGGGAGCGTGCGATGTTTGATCACATCAACCTTGGAAACACTTCCAACACATATCGTCATCTCACCTTTAGCTAGTCTCCACAGCCTTTTATTTTGAGTTACTAACGCTTAGCAACCGAACCGGTATTTATTACCCTGGTGCTACTAGGAGTACTAGTAAAGTACACAATAATATGACATATATCCAAAATACTTCTGTCGACCTTTCCAGCCTTCTCATCTACCAAGTATCTAGGGTAGTTCTGCTTCAGTGATCGTTCCCCTCATTATAGAAGCACTTAGTCTCGGGTTTAGTTCAACCTTGGGTTTCTTCACTAGAGCAGCAACTGATTTGTCATCTCATGAAGCATCCCTTTTTTCCCTTGCCCTTCTTGAAACTAGTGATTTAACCATCAACAATTGATGCTCCTACTTGATTTCTACTTTCACGGTTTCAAACATCGTGAGTTGCTCAAGGATCATCATGTCTATCCATGATATGTTATAGTTCATCACGAAGCTCCAATAGCTTGGTGGCAGTGACTATGGAGAACCATCACTATCTCATCTGGAAGATTAACTCCCACTCGATTCAAGCGATTGTAGTACTCAGACAATCTGAGCACATGCTCAACGATTGAGTTTTTCTCCCTTAGTTTGCAGGCTTAAGAAACTTGTCAGAGGTCTCATACCTCTTGACGTGGGCACTAGTCTGAAATTCCAATTTCAGTCTTTGGAACATCTCACATGTTCTGCGATGTTTCAAAAACGTCTTTGGTGCCACAATTCTAAACCGTTATTATTACGTACTGAACTATCATGTAGTCATCAAAACGTGTATGTCAGATGTTTCCCAACATCTACAGATGATGCTCGAGGTTCAACACACTAAGCGGTGCATTAAGGACATAACCCTTCTGTGCAGCAATGAGGACAATCCTCAGTTCATGGACCCAGTTCGCATAATTGCTACTGTCAACTCTCAACTAAATTTTCTCTAGGAACATATCTAAAATAGTAGAACCAAAGCATGAGCTACGACATAATTTGCAAAGACCTTTTGACTATGTTCATGATAATTAAGTTCATCTAATCAAATTATTCAATGAACTCCCACTTAGATAGACATCCCTCTAGTCATCTAAGTGATACATGATCCGAGTCAACTAGGCCGTGTCCGATCATCACGTGAGACGGACTAGTCATCATCGGTGAACATCTCCATGTTGATCGTACCCACTATAAGACTCATGTTCGACCTTTCGGTCTTCCGTGTTCCGAGGCCATGTCCGTACATGCTAGGCTCGTCAAGTTAACCTAAGTGTATTGCGTGTGTAAATCTGGCTTACACCCGTTGTATGCGAACGTTAGAACCTATCACACCCGATCATCACGTGGTGCTTCGGAACAATGGACCTTAGCAACGGTGCACAGTTAGGGGGAACACTTCCTTGAAATTATTGCGAGGGATCATCTTATTTATGCTACCATCATTCTAAGCAAATAAGATGTAAACATGCAAACATCACATGCAAATCATAAAGTGACATGATATGGCCAATATCATATTGTGCCTTTGATCTCCATCTTCGAGGCGCGGCATAAACACCATCGTCACCGGCATGACACCATGATCTCCATCATCATGATCTCCATCATCGTGTCTTCATGAAGTTGCCTCGCCAACTATTACTTCTACTACTATGGCTAATGGTTAGCAATAAAGTAAAGTAATTACATGGCGTTTTCATTGACACACAGGTCATAAATAAATTAAGACAACTCCTATGGCTCCTGCCGATTGTCATACTCATCGACATGCAAGTCGTGATTCCTATTACAAGAACATGATCAATCTCATACATCACATATATCATTCATCACATCCTTTTGGCCATATCACATCACATAACATACCCTGCAAAAACAAGTTAGACGTCCTCTAAATGTTGTTGCATGTTTTACGTGGCTGCTATGGGTTTCTAGCAAGAACGTTTCTTACCTACGCAAAACCACAACGGTGATATGCCAATTGCTATTTACCCTTCATAAGGACCCTTTTCATCGAATCCGATCTGACTAAAGTGGGAGAGATGGGCACCCGCTAGCCACCTTATGCATCAAGTGCATGTCAGTCGGTGGAACCTGTCTCACGTAAGTGTACGTGTAAGGTCGGTCCGGGCCGCTTCATCCCACAATGCTGTTGAATCAAGATAAGACTAGTAACGGTAAGCAAATTGAACAAATCATCGCCCACAACTACTTTGTGTTCTACTCGTGCATAGAACCTACACATAGACCTAGCTCATGATGCCACTGTTGGGGATCGTAGCAGAAATTTAAAATTTTCTACGCACCACCAAGATCAATCTATGGAGTAATCTAGCAACGAGGGGAAGGGGAGTGCATCTACATACCCTTGTAGATCGCTAAGTGGAAGCGTTGCAAGAACGCGGTTGGTGGAGTTGTACACGCAGCGATTCAGATCGCGGTCGATTCCGATCTAAGCGCCGAACAACGGCGCCTCCGTGTTCAACACACGTACAACCCGGTGACGTCTCCCGCGCCTTGATCCAGCAAGGAGAGAGGGATAGGTTGGGGAAGACTCCGTCCAGCAGCAGCACGACGGCGTGGTGATGGTGGAGGAGCATGGGACTCCAGCAGGGCTTCGCCAAGCACTACGAGAGACGAGGAGGGAGAGAGGTAGGGCTGCGCCAAGAGGGAGATCAAACCATATGTTGGGCAGCCCCCAATACCTCAAGTATATATAGGGGGAGGGGAGGGGCTGCGCCCCCTTCTAGGGTTCCCTCCCTAGGGGGGCGGCAGCCCTAGATGCCATCTAGGGTGCGGCCAAGGGGGGAAGAGAGGGGGGCGCCCTAGGGTGGGCCTTAAGGCCCATCTGGACCTAGGGTTTGCCCCCTTCCCACTCTCCACGCGCCTTGGGCCTTGGTGGGGGGCGCACCAGCCTACCTGGGGCTGGTCCCCTCCCACACTTGGCCCTTGCAGCCTTCTGGGGCTGGTGGCCCCACCTGGTGGACCCCCGGGACCCTCCCGGTGGTCCCGGTACGTTACCGATAGCACCCGAAACCTTGCCGGTGACCAAAACGGGACTTCCCATATATAAATCTTTACCTCCGGACCATTCCGGAACACCTCTTGACGTCCGGGATCTCATCCGGGACTCCAAACAACATTCGGTAACCGCATACATACTTTCCCTATAACCCTAGCGTCATCGAACCTTAAGTGTGTAGACCTTACGGGCTCGGGAGTCATGCAGACATGGCCGAGACAACTCTCCGGTGAATAACCAACAACGGGATCTGGATACCCATGTTGGCTCCCACATGCTTCGCGATGATCTCATCGGATGAACCACGATGTCAAGGATTCAATCAATCCCGCATACAATTCCCTTTGTCTACTGGTATGATACTTGCCCGAGATTCGATCGTCAGTATCCCGATACCTTGTTCAATCTCGTTACCCGCAAGTCTCTTTACTCGTTCCATAACACATCATCCCGTGATCAACTCCTTGGTCACATTGTGCACATTATGATGATGTCCTACCGAGTGGGCCTAGAGATACCTCCCCATTACACGGAGTGACAAATCCTAGTCTCGATTCGTGCCAACCCAACAGACACTTTCAGAGATACCCACAGTGCACCTTTATAGCCACCCATTTACGTTGTGACGTTTGGTACACCTAAAGCATTCCTACGGTATCCGGGAGCTGCACAATCTCATGGTCTAAGGAAATGATACTTGACATTAGAAAAGCTTTAGCATACGAACTACACGATCTTGTGCTAGGCTTAGGATTGGGTCTTGTCCATCACATCATTCTCCTAATGATGTGATCCCGTTATCAATGACATCCAATGTCCATGGTCAGGAAGCCGTAACCATCTATTGATCAACGAGCTAGTCAACTAGAGGCTTACTAGGGACATGGTGTTGTCTATGTATCCACACATGTATCTGAGTTTCCTATCAATACAATTCTAGCATGGATAATAAACGATTATCATGAACAAGGAAATATAATAATAACAAATTTATTATTGCCTCTAGGGCATATTTCCAACACATGCGCATGTAGTTCAAATTTGAATTATGCACATAAATGCATTAGAAACTCAGTTAATGCATAAAAATGTTCAAACGAACCCCGAAAAATCACCAAAATTCACACAACACTCCTGTTTTTCTATGTTGACACGAGAAAACATTTCAAAGCAATAAGAGGCGATGGATATCGTTTGGTCCCCAAAGGTGGGGCGTTCCCTACCGAAAACCATCATGCTTGTTGTGAGAAGCTCCGGTTTGTGAGAAACATATACCCAAAACTACCCTAAATGTGATAAATTTTTTACCACGGCATGTTGATGCCGCTCCATGATGGCATGCCAAGTTTAATGAATTTCAGATGGGTTTTGGATTTACTAGAATTTAAAAACCAGGCATCTCAATGTTTTGCCGGCAATCAACGGTGCCCTGGTGTTTGAAATTCATTCCCATTTCTTGCATGGGACCTAAGCATGCACCCAAGAACACAAATTTGATTTTTCAACCAATTTATATGAACTGGAGCATGTGCATGTATTCAAATTTGAATTATACACATAAATGCATTGAAAACTCAGTGAATGCATAAAAATGTCCAAACGAACCCCGAAAAATCACAAAAATTCAGACAACACTCATGTTGTTCTATGTTGACACGAGAAAAAATTGGAAAGCAATAAGAGGCAATGGATATCGTTTCATCCCCAAAGGTCGGACATTCCCTACCGAAAACCATCATTCTTGTTGTGAGAAGCTCCGGTTTGTGAGAAGCATATGCCCAAACTTGCCCCAAATGTGGCAAAAATTTTACCACGACATGTTGATGCCGCTCCATGATAGCATGCCAAGTTTCATGAATATCAGACGGGTTTTGGATTTACTAGAATTTAAAAACCAGGCATCTCAATGTTTTGCCGGCAATCAACGGTTCCCTGGTGTTTGAAATTCATTCCCATTTCTTGCATGGGACCTAAGCATGCACCCAGGACACATATTTGATTTTTCAACCAATTTATATGCACTGGAGCATGCACATGTAGTTCAAATTTGAATAATGCACATAAATGCATTGAAAACTCAGTTAATGCATAAAACTGTCCAAACGAACCCCGAAAAATCACAGAAATTCACACAACACTCATGTTGTTCTATGTTGACACGATAAAAAAATTTTGAAATCAACAAGAGGCAATGGTATCGTTTCGTCCCCAAAGGTGGGATGTTTCATAATGAAAACCATCATGCTTGTTGTGAGAAGCTCCAGTTTGTGAGAAGCATATACCCAAACCTACCCCAAATGTGACCAAATTTTTACCACGACATGTTGATGCCGCTTCATGATAGGATGCCAAGTTTCATGAATTTAAGACGGGTTTTGGATTTACTAGAATTTAAAAACCAGGCATCTCAACGTTTTGCCGGCAATCAACGGAGCCCTGGTGTTTGAAATTCATTCCCATTTCTTGCATGGGACGTAAGGATGCACCCAAGGACACAGATTTGATTTTGCAACCAATTTATATGCACTAGAGCATGTGCATGTAGTTCAAATTTGAATTATGCACATAAATGCATTAGAAAATCAGTTAATGCATAAAAATGTCCAAACGAACCCCAAAAATCACCAAAATTCACACAACACTCCTGTTTTTCTATGTTGACACGAGAAAACATTTCAAAGCAATAAGAGGCAATGGATATCGTTTGGTCCCCAAAGGTGGGACGTTCCCTACCGAAAACCATCATGCTTGTTGTGAGAAGCTCCGGTTTGTGAGAAACATATACCCAAAGCTACCCTAAATGTGACAAATTTTTTACCCCGGCATGTTGATGCCGCTCCATGATGGCATGCCAAGTTTAATGAATTTCAGACAGGTTTTGGATTTACTAGAATTTAAAAACCAGGCATCTCAATGTTTTGCCGGCAATCAACGGTGCCCTGGTGTTTGAAATTCATTCCCATTTCTTGCATGGGACCTAAGCATGCACCCAAGGACACGGATTTGATTTTTGAACCAATTTATATGCACTGAGCATGCACATGTAGTTCAAATTTGAATTATGCACATAAATGCATTGAAAACTCAGTTAATACATAAAAAATGTCCAAACGAACCCCTAAAAATCACAAAAATTCACACAACACTCCTGTTTTTCTATGTGGACACGACAAAAAATTTGAAAGCAATAAGAGGCAATGGATATCGTTTCGTCCCCAAATGTGGGACGTTCCCTACCGAAAAACATCATGCTTTTTGTGAGAAGCTCCGGTTTGTGAGAAGCATATACCCAAACCTGCCCCAAACGTGACAAAAATTTTACCATGACATGTTGATGCCGCTCCATGATAGCATGCCAAGTTTCATGAATTTCAGACGGGTTTTGGATTTACTAGAATTAAAAAAACCTGGCATCTCAATGTTTTGCCGGCAATCAACGGAGCCCTGGAGTTTGAAATTCATTCCCGTTTCTTGCGTGGGACCTAAGCATGCACCCAAGGACACATATTTGATTTTTCAACCAATTTATATGCACTGGAGCATGCACATGTAGTTCAAATTTGAATTATGCACATAAATGCTTTGAAAACGCAGTTAATGCATAAAACTGTCCAAACGAACCCCGAAAAATCACAGAAATTCACACAACACTCATGTTGTTCTATGTTGACACGAGAAAAAAAATTTGAAATCAATAAGAGGCAATGGATATCGTTTCGTCCCCAAAGGTGGGACATTTCATACTGAAAACCATCATGCTTGTTGTGAGAAGCTTCGGTTTGTGAGAAGCATATACCCAAACCTGCCCCAAATGTGACAAAAATTTAACCACGATATGTTGATGCCGCTCCATGATAGGATGCCAAGTTTCATGAATTTCATACGGGTTTTGGATTTACTAGAATTTAAAAACCAGGCATCTCAACGTTTTGCCGGCAATCAACGGTGCCCTGGTGTTTGAAATTCATTCCCATTTCTTGCATGGGACCTAAGCATGCACCCAAGAACACAGATTTGATTTTGCAACCAATTTATATGCACTAGAGCATGTGAATGTAGTTCAAATTTGAATTATGCACATAAATGCATTAGAAACTCAGTTAATGCATAAAAATGTCCAAACGAACCCCAAAAAATCACCAAAATTCACACAACACTCCTGTTTTTCTATGTTGACACGAGAAAACATTTCAAAGCAATAAGAGGCAATGGATATCGTTTCGTCCCCAAAGGTGGGGCGTTCCCTACCGAAAACCATGATGCTTGTTATGAGAAGCTCCGGTTTGTGAGAAGCATATACCCAAACCTGTCCCAAATGTGAGAAATTTTTTACCACGACATGTTGATGCCGCTCAATGAAGCATGCCAAGTTTCATAAATTTCAGACGGGTTTTGGATTTACTAGAATATAAAAACTAGGCATCTCAATGTTTTTTCGGCAATCAACGGTGCCCTGGTGTTTGAAATTCATTCCCATTTTTTGCATGGGACCTAAGCATGCACCCAAGGACACAAATTGATTTTTCAACCAATTTATCTGCACGGGAGCATGTGCATGTAGGTCAAATTTGAAGTGTGCACATAAATGCATTCAAAACTCAGTTAGTGCATAGAAATGTCCAAACGAACCCCAAAAAATCACAAAAACTCACACAACACTCCTGTTGTTCTATGTTGACACGAGAAAAAAAATTGGAAGCAATAAGAGGCAATGGATATCATTTCTTCCCCATAGGTGGGACTTCCCTATAGAAAACCATCATGCTTGTTGTGAGAAGCTCCAGTTTGTCAGAGCCATATATCCAAAGCAACGCAAAATGTGACAAAATTTTTACCACGACATGTTGATGCCGCTCCATGATAGCATGCCAAGTTTCATGAATTTCAGAAGGGTTTTGGATTTACTAGAATTTAAAAACTAGGCATCTCAATGTTTTGCCGGCAATCAACGGTGCCTGGTGCTTGAAATTCATTCCCATTTCTTGCATGGGACCTAAGCATGCACTCAAGGACACAGATTTGATTTTGCAGCCAATTTCTATGCACTAGAGCATGTGCATGTAGTTCAAATTTGAATTATGTACATAAATGCATTGAAAACTCAGTTAATGCATAAAAATGTCCAAACGAACCCCGAAAAATCACAAAAATTCTCACAACACTCCTGTTGTTCTATGTTGACACGAGAAAAAATTAGAAAGCAATAAGAGGCAATGGATATTGTTTCGTCCCAAAAGGTGGGACGTTCCCTACCGAAAACCATCATGCTTGTTGTGAGAAGTTCCAGTTTGTGAGAAGCATATAGCCAAACCTGCCCCAAATGTGACAAAAATTTTACCACGGCATGTTGATGCCGCTCCATGATAGCATGCCAAGTTTTATAAATTTCAGATGGCTTTTGAGTTCAGTAGAATTTAAAAACCAGGCATCTCAATGTTTTGCTGGCAATTAACGGTGCCCTGGTGTTTGAAATTCATTCCCATTTCTTGCATGGGACCTAAGCATGTACCCAGGGACACAGATTTGATTTTTCAACCAATTTATATGCACTACAGCATGCACATGTAGTTCAAATTTGAATTATGCACATAAATGCATTGGAAACTCAGTTAATGCATAAAAATGTCCAAACAAACCCCGAAAAATCACCAAAATTCACACAACACTCCTGTTTTTCTATGTTGACATGAGAAAACATTTGAAAGCAATAAGAGGCAATGGATATCGTTTCGTCCCCAAAGGTGGGACGTTCCCTACCAAAAACCATCATGCTTGTTCTGAGAAGCTCCGGTTTGTGAGAAACATATACCCAAACCTACCCTAAATGTGACAAAAATTTTACCACGGCATGTTGATGCTGCTCCGTGATAGCATGCCAAGTTTCATGAATTTTAGACGGGTTTTGGATTTACCAGATTTAAAAACCAGGCGTCTCAATGTTTTGCTGGCAATCTACGGTGCCATGGTGTTTGATATTCATTCCCATTTCTTGCATGGGACCTAAGCATGCACCCAAGGCACATATTTGATTTTTCAACCAATTTATATGCACGGGATCATGCGCATGTAGTTCAAATTTGAATTATGCACATAAATGCATTGGAAACTCAGTTAATGCATAAAAATGTTCAAACGAACCTCGAAAAATCACAAAAATTCACACAACACTCCTGTTTTTCTATGTTGACACGAGAAAAAATTAGAAAGCAATAAGAGGCAATGGATATCGTTTCGTCCCCAAAGGTGGGACGTTACCTACCGAAAACCATCATGCTTGTTGTGAGAAGCTCTGGTTTGTGAGAAGCATATACCCAAACCTGCCCCAAATGTGACAAAATCTTTACCACGACATGTTGATGCCGCTCCATAATAGCATGCCAAGTTTCATGAATTTCAGATGGGTTTTGGATTTACGAGAATTTAAAAACCAGGCATCTCAATGTTTTGCTGGCAATCAACGGAGCCCTGGTGTTTGAAATCCATTCCCATTTCTTGCATGGGACCTAAGCATGCACCCAAGGACACATATTTGATTTTTCAACCTATTTATATGCACGGGAGCATGCGTATGTAGTTCAAATTTTAATTATGCACATAAATGCATTGAAAACTCAGTTAATGCATAAAACTGTCCAAATGAACCCCGAAAAATCACAGAAATTCACACAACACTCATGTTGTTCTATGTTGACAGGAGAAAAAAATTTGAAAGCAATAAGAGGCAATGGATATCGTTTCGTCCCCAAAGGTGGGACGTTTCCTACCGAAAACCATCATGCTTGTTGTGAGAAGCTCCGGTTTGTGAGAAGCATATACCCAAACCTGCCCCAAATGTGACAAATTTTTTACCACGGCATGTTGATGCCGCTCGATGAAAGGATGCCAAGTTTCATGAATTTCAGACGGGGTTTGGATTTACTAGAATTTAAAAACCAGGCGTCTCAACGTTTTGCCTGCAATTAACGGTGCCACTACAAAAAAATACACTTCCGTGATGATACGTGTTTGTCACAGTAGGTCGTGTTTTCTGTCATGCATGTACATCCATGACAAATTTATGACAGAATCAAGATAGTCATACCTGTGCTGTCGTAGAAGTGTTCCATGACATTGCCAAAATTATCATCACGGAAGTGTCCACTTCCATGACGATAAATCGCGCATCACAGAAGTGCTTTCGTCAAGGGTGACCGACACGTGGCATCTACCGTAACGGAACGCCATTAAGCTATCGGGTCAGATTTTGGATCCGATAACCCGTTAACAGCCACGACCAATGCCGATTTTCCACATGTAAAATTCACATTGGCTGACGGATCCACGCGTCAGCTCCACGTTGGCATAGGTGTCACTCATCCAACGGTCGATATGGGCCTATGATATGTTGACACGTGGACCGGCCCAAAAGTGGCCCACAAAGTTTAAATGGGCCGGCCCAACCGAAGGCTGATAAGATTTAGCGGACCATAATGGGCCATCCCAGCTAAAGGCCCACAAAATTTAGCAGACCATAATGGGTAGGCCCAGCTAAAGGCCCACATGATTTTGCAGACCATAATGGGCCGGCATAGGTAAAGGCCCACAAGATTTTGCAGACCACAATGGGCCGATCCAGCTAAAGGCCCACAAGATTCTGCAGACCATAATGGGCCGACCCAGCTAAAGGCCCAACATTCTCTATCAAATGGCCTGTCAACGGCCTATCCTAAACTTGTCATCAACGCGGCCCATGGTCAGTTCTGGCCCATTAACAGTCCGCTAAGTAATTGGGCCGAATTATGGCCCGGTATATTTCCGGCCTGTTAAAGGCTCGGCTTCATTTGAGCCCATTTACAGGCCATCAAAACTTTCGGCCCATAAACGAACGTGAAGGATTTGGGTCATATTCGGCCATGTCTGACATTTGGCGTGTTAGAGGCCCACTATAGCTTTAGGCCACTTTCGGCCTGTTGTCATTTTTGGCCTATTAACGCCGGACGTAAACCATGGGCCATATGTGGCCCAACGTCATATCGGGCCCATTAACGGCCCATATAAAAATGACGGTAATCTAGCCCGACCGAAGTTCCGGCCTATTAAAGGCCCGTGTATTAGGTTGCTGCATTTACGGCCCGTCCATATTTTGGCCTGTCAAAGATCCGCATCGTAAATGGGCCACCATTTCGGCCTGCTAAGTCCAGTGGGTTATTTGGCACAATCAGGGCCTAATCTCACTTTCGGTCTATCAAAGGCCCATGTTTTTTATGGGCTCGAGATATTTACACCTATAAACAGCCTATTTTTACTGAGGGCCCAAATTATGTTTAGGCCTGTTAAAGGCCCACTATGAGCACATGCCTACCAGAAAAATATGAAAGCTTATGCTGATTTAGGCCCAGATATTTTTAGTGGGCTACATGCCAATTTCGGCCCGTAATCGTTTTTAGCCCAATTGAAATGGGCCCGACGAATGTTGGCATGTTGGGCTCCTACGAAGCTTTCGGCCGAATACATTACTAAGATAAACCTACACTATACAAAAATAGCATCGTAATTACTGCAGCCTGAGGCAGCATCATAAATGTTGTATCACAACAAAATAAATTCCAACCATACAACAAAAGGCCTGTTGGCATAAAGTTTACAGTCCTTCCAGATAAAAGCACCATCAGATGTATAGAAGCACAGATCATTTGACCCGAGTGCTAATGTTTCAGGCTGTAGAATCTGATGGAGTAGCACGATCTCCACCTTTTTTCCGCCATTGCTCTTGAACAACGAAGCGAATGTATGATAGTCTGGTTTCAAAATCATTCATATCTTGACGACATATCTCAACCACTATTCTTGTTTCCGAAACAACGTCCATTAGGGATTGGACTTGTGTCTGGAGCACAGATATATCACTCTATCTAGCAGGAAGATTTTGTTCAGTAGGCGATTTGGACGAGGTTACCTTGACAACCAACCCAGAATTACGCAGGAAGGTGGTTTTTGCACTGTTAGTGGAGAGATACTGACGCACTGCAGCAAGAAGTGACATTGTGCCTGCAGTAGCCTCGTCACCTTCAGGTGGTGTGGCTGTTCAATCATTTGTTCCATAGCTTCCTGAAAGTTTGAACTTGTAGATTAGTGTACCAGATAAGTTACTAATGATACAAAAACAAACAAAGTAGGTTAAACGTTTATACATAACTTATTTTGGTGAACTACTGTAATACATTAGCATGTATTGTAGTGCCAACTACATAATAAAATCACTTTCGGAACATATGTCCATGTAGCATGCCTACTGTATTGTCTATTTCCTCACATTCTTTGACATCTAAGGATAAAGAGACATGGTTTAAAGTAGGATGAACATAGTATGACATCATTCATATCATGGGCAAACAGATATAAAACAAACATGCTATTTTATCATTGTGTGCGCACGTGAACATAACAACTAGATTACAGATCAAGACCAAAAGAATATCCTTCATCTCTTTTAAACCATGTAAGGTGAAAGTATACGTTAAGACAACTATGAATAAAAGTGAACAGAGTAACTGACATTGGCTGCAAACCAAGTAGTTAAATGAACACATCACAGTACCAATCAGTTCAAGGCAGGAGGAGTAAGGACTTACAACAGCGGCTTGAACTGGTGTGCTCATGCCCTTCATCTTGTTGGTGTGGCAATCCTTGAAGATTTGCACTGCATTCGGTTCAGGTTCTTTTTGGTCCGCACGGGTTTTCCTCTGTATTTGGAACAAGTCAATATAGATACGATAATATGGCACAAAAAAAGAAGGAAGTAGCAGCTATTTACAAGAGCCTCGCAGTGTGCAATATAGCTACGAGATCCTGTTGTCTGTTGGAATTTCACTTTAGAACGGTTGGTTTTGTTCTTTAAATAGTTAGCCTAGAAGAAGATACACTTGTACGGCACATACATAAATACAAGTTCAATATGTGGTCTGATCAAATACATATAGCCTACCTGATACTTTGGATCAGACCAGTGTTTAACGAGGGTTGTCCAGTCTTCATCTGTAATATATTCCACTGGAGATGTTTGGGCGATTTCATTGTTAGCCTTGCCTTCAAAGTGAGATTTTCTAAGGTGGTACCGATACTGTCACAGAGCAGACTGAAAAACATGAGTGCATGCTTGTTTAGTTGCATCATCTTTAGGATCCAACTTGAACCTCATCTGTTGAAAAAAGAATGTGAGTCTTATTAGGAGGAAGCTAGAAAGTATGGGACAGAGCAAGACAATATTACTAATTGCGATGAATAACATTACTTACAGATAAATGGTCAAGGAAGGTGTTAAACTGGGTATTGTCTTTCTCATTCCTGTACTGGATCCACATTGGGAGGATGCGTGCATGACACCTAACGGCAACGGCTGCCTCTGATACTAACTTGGCTGACTCTATAGCATCACGTGGCCTTTTTAAACCTGCCTCAAAATGGATCTCCATTCTTCCTCCTTTAGATTTTGTTAATCTGTCAAGCATTATCCCTGATGTCTGTTTCCACTTGCGCCGTGGTGCTAGTTCAACAACGAATATGGAAAGTGTTAGTGTACATCAAACTGTGAGAGTACATATAAAGGAGCATGCAACTGCAACTTGACTCGGTCAGGTACCGTCTTGGTGTTGATGCTCATGAGGTTCATCTGATCTTGCCAAGTCCTGTTGTGTCATTAGTGCTTCGGAAGTAGTGTTAGGTGTGAAGTCAGCTTGGGAACTAGCCAGTTCCGGAGCAAACGAGCTAGTAACTGGTTGAGATGCTGGTACAGTTGAAGCGGATGCTGCAGCTGGTGGAGCAGGTGATACTGTGTTTGTAAATTTAACCGGTGGACTTGGACCTTCTACTGCACTATAAGTACCAGCAGAATCTCGATGGCAGAACCTTTTCTGTTTCACCCAACGAGTAACAACACTCCCTACTATATTATTTTCCTTGCTCTTTTTTGACTTTGACATGTCAAGTTGTACCCACAACACAAAAGAATAAAATCACTCTTCAGAACTCATTGATGCATGATACAGACAAGCAATACTTTGATGTAAGACAACCGTATGAGGATGGAATATGTAAGAAATACAGGACGGCATGACATATTCACAGCTACGATGTGCAAACTAAGAAGAAGGATTTCCAAGAAAATAGAAGTAATGCAAGCTAGACACCATATGAAAGATGCAACCAATATTACTCTGCCAAGTTAAAAGTGTCTTATCATAAGTGGCAATTCGAAACATTAGAAGTAGTACAACATAGAAATCAATGCAAGATGCAACCACTATCAAACTGCCATGTTAAAAGTGTCCAATCATGAGTGACTGATGCGGGATACACAACAACAGTACTTTGATGTAAGAACATGGTATGATAGATAGATGCAGTGTATTCTAGACACAAAAAGCCATGTCATATGCACATGTGTAACGTATAAACTTAACAGGTGCAATTTAATCAAAATAGAAGAAATACAGGCTAGAAAACATATGCAACATGAAACCAATTATCACACTGTCAACTTAGAGCAATCACCTGCGATGGTGGAGTACGGGAGATGAACTCATCATGTAGACTTGGGACTTCAACTTCATTAGCAGTAGTAGTGGCAAATCTAGAGAGTCTCTGTTTGCGTCGGTGCGGAGGACCACCAACATCCCCTAACTTACTCTTTTCCTTCCTATTTTCTGATATTGCCTTATGAAGTCAAAACCGTAAGAAGATGAATAAAATTAGCTCTGCATAACTGGTTGATGCATGATACAGACGAACACTACTTTGATGTAAGGCAAGCGCAGGATAGGAGGATGGAATATATATAAAAAAAGACAGCGTTTCATATTCACACGTACGATAGGAGGATGGAATATGTATGAAAAAACAGTAAGTGGAAGGCATTTCAACAAAATTAGAAGAAATGAAAGCTAGGCACCATACGAACATGCAACCAATATCACTCTATCAGGTAAAAAGTGTCTCGTCGTAAGTGCCATTTCAAGAAATTAGAAGCAGTACAAGCTAGAAGACAATGCAAGATGCAACCTACATCACAGTCCCAAGTTAAATGTGTCATATGGGTAAGTGATCATTGCAGGTATAAGTTGTAAGCTACGCAGATGCAATTCAACATAATCAGAAGCAATACAAACTAGACATCATACGGAAAACGCAACCATGTATAACAGTTCCAAGTAAGAGCAAGCACATGTGATGGTGGAGTAGGGGAAATGTGCTCATCATGTACACGTATGTTCTAGAAACAGGAACACGTGTCATATTCACATGCATTATGTGTAAAGTAAGCAGATGCAATTCAAGTTAGAAGCAATACAAGATAGACATCATACGCAGCATGCAACCACATATAATAGTATCAAGTTAGAGCAAGCACCTGTGATGGTGGAGTAGGGGAGATGTGCTCATCATCTACACAACTACGTTAACTGTCCAGCCTTGTGTTGTCTTGCGAATCTTGTTGGGAGGATGGCGGAGTAGAATCTGTAGAGACCCCCTGTCTGAGTTGCTCCGAAGGACCACCATCATCCACTGCCGGACTAATTTCCTTCAGCTGTAATGATTTTGCATTGTGAAGTCAAACCGATAAGAAAAAGGAATAAAATTCGCTCTTCAGAACTCATTCATGCATGATACTGACGAACACTACTCGGATGAAAGGCAAACACATGATGCGAGGATGGAATATGTATGAAAAACAGGATGGTGTGACATATTCACACCTATGATGTGGTAACTAAGCAGAAGGCATTTCAACAAATTAAAAGCACTGCAAGCTAGACACCATATGAAAGATGCAACCAATATCACTCTTCCAAGTTCAAACTGTATGGCATTTCAACAAATTAGAAGCAGTACATGCTAGAAATCATATGCAAGACACAACCAATATCACAGTGGCGACTTAAAGGTGCCTTATCATAAGTGACTGATGCGGGATATGCAAGAATAGTAGTCTGATGTAGAAACAGGAACACATGTCATACTCACAGGCATTATGTGTAAAGTAAGCAGATGCAATTCAACAAAGTTAGAAGCAATACAAGCTAGACATCATACGCAACATGCAACCACATATAATAGTGCCAAGTTAGAGCAAGCACCTGTGATGGT
Source organism: Triticum dicoccoides (assembly GCF_002162155.2). Lineage (NCBI taxonomy): Eukaryota > Viridiplantae > Streptophyta > Magnoliopsida > Poales > Poaceae > Triticum > Triticum dicoccoides. Next base: position 272,390,071 of record NC_041380.1, on the reverse strand, counting down.
GGAGTAGGGGAGATGTGCTCATCATCTACACAACTACGTTGACTGTCTAGCCTTGCGTTGTCTTGTGAATCTTGTTGGGAGGATGGCGGAGTAGAATCTGTAGAGAACCTCCGTTTCAGTTGCTCGGAAGGACCACCAGCATCCAATGCCTTGCCAATTTCCTTCAGCTTTATTGATTTTGCATTGTGAGGTCATACCGACAAGAAAAAGGAATATCATTCGCTCTTCAGAACTCATTCATGCATGATACTGACGAACACTACTCTGATGAAAGGCAAGGTCATGATACGAGGATGGAATATGTATGAAAAAATGGACGGCTTGACATATTCACACCTATGATGTGGTAACTAAGCAGAAGGCACTTCAACAAATTAGAAACACTACAAGACACCATATGGAAGGTGCAATCAATATCACTCTGCCAAGTTAAAACTGTCTCGTCATAGGTGGCGTTCATCAAACTAGAAACAATACATGCTAGAAATCATATTCAAGACGCAAAACAATATCACACTGCCAACTTAAAGGTGTCCCATCATAAGTGACTAATGCAGTATACATAAGAAGAGTATTTTCATGTAAGAACATGGTGTGATAGACAGATATAGTATGTACCAAAAACAGGAAAGCGTGTCATATTCAGATGTATCATGTGTAAGCTAAGCAGATGTAGTTTACACTAATTAGGAGCAATACGAGCTAGACACCGTATGCAACATGCAACCAGATATCACACTGCCAAGTTAGAGCAAGCACCTTGGATGGTGGAGTAGGGGAGCGGAGACTTGGACCCTCTAATGCACTATTAGTACAAGGAGAATCGGTACAGATGCTCTGTTTATGTTGCTGCAGAGGACCACCATCATCGCCTTCCTTACTATTTTCCTTCCTCTTTCTTGATTTTGCCTTGTCAAGTCAAACCCACAAGAAAAAGGAATAAAATTTTCTCTTCAGAACTCATTGATGCATGATACTGATGAACACTACTTTCATGTAAGGCAGCCGCATGATAGGAGGATGGAATATGTATGAAAAATAGGACGACGTGACATATTGACATGTATGATGTATAAAGTGTAAACTAAGCACAAGGTGCTTGAACTTGTTAGAATCGATGCAAGCTAGAAACCATATGAAAGATGAAACAATATCACTCTGCCAAATTAAAAGGGTGCCCTAACAAATGTATTCGACCAAATTAGAAGCAATACATGGCAACAGGCTATAAATAATATGCAATATGCAACGAATAAAGGTGACTCATCGTAAGTGATTGATGCAGGATACAAAAGAGAGGTAGTTTCATGTAAGAACAAGGTTAACACATAGATGTAGTGTGTACCAAAAATAGGAAGGCATCATATTCACAGGTATAGTGTGTAAACTAAGCAGATGCAATTTACCCTAATTAGAAGCATTACAAGCTAGACACCGTATGCAACATGCAACCACATATCACACTAGGAAGTTAGAGCAAGCACCTGTGATGGTGGTGTAGGGGAAGTGCGGTCTTCAGGTATAGAGCTACGTTCAATATCTTCATTTAGGCTTGCTGTTTCTTGAGAATCATGTGGAGAGGATGAAATTGCATTCTTTATAAGAGTATTGCGTCTCATATTAACCCACGCGCGTGACTGTCTCATCATAAGCGATAGACGCAGGATACACAAGAACAATAGTTTGATGTAAGAACATGGTGTGATAGGCAGATGTAGTATGTACCAAAAACAGGAAGGCGTGTCATATTGACATGTATAATGTGTAAGCTAAGGAGATGCAATTTAACAAATTAGGAGCATTGATGAGGGATACACAAGAAAAGTAGTTTGATGTAAGAACATGGTTAATAGAAAGACATAGTATGTACCAAAAACAGGAAGGCATGCCATATTCACAGGTATAATGTGTTAACTAAGCAGATGCAATTTACCCTAATTAGAAGCATTACAAGGTAGACACCATATGCAACATGCAACCACATATCACACTGCCAAGTAAGAGCAAGCACCTGCGATGGTGGTGTGGGGGAATTGCGGTGATCAACTAGAGAGCTACGTTGACTATCTTCATTTAGCCTTGCTGTTTCTTGAGAATCATGTGGGGAGGATGACACTGCACTCTTTAAACGAGTAGGGCGTCTCACAGTAACCCACTCGGGTGACTGTCTCATCATAAGTGATTGACGAGGGATACAAAAGAGCATTAGTTTGATGTACAAACATGGTTAATAGACATATGTAGTATGTATCAAAAACAGGAAGGCATGTCATTATCAATGGTACAATGTGTAAAGTAAGCAGATGCAATTTAACAAAATTGGAAGCAATACAAGCTAGACACCATATGCAACATGCAACCACATTTGACAGCGCGAAGTTAAAGCAAGCACCTGGGATGGTTGTGTGTGGAAATTGAGATCATCAACTGCAGAACTACATTTACTGTCTCCAACTGCTGACAATGCACCCATTAGAGCGCTGAAACGCTTAGTGCTTATCTACGAATTACACTGGAGCGACTTCTGTCTTTTCTTTTCTGCATTCATCAACACTGCATCAGAGTCTGAAATACCCATGCATAAAAAAACAATAGTGTGAGTATGGGTGAAGTGTGTGCACAGTTAGTACAGTGTAAAGGTAGCAGATAGCAGGTCGGTGAGAAATAAATGACGGGAGACATATGATAGCTCTACAACATGCATGGCACACTAAATTACTACATGACTCTATGAAAATAACAGTCGACTGAAAGCAAATAGGTTAGTCCATCTTTTCTGCACCGTCCGATGTACAAAGAACGGGAAGATCGCCTTCATCTACCTCCAGCCAGTCAGTGTTGACGATCTTCCTCGAAACGTCAGCGACCATCGGCCCAGTATTCCTCCCTTGCCTGCGCCCTCCCCTCGACCTCACCGCACCGCCGTGCTTGGCACCGCCCCCCAGGCCATCCATTCAAGCCCTGCTGACCTCCAGATCGGGCGCAAGAAGCTCCTACACCCCACACCCCTATGATAGACAACGATGCACCGCTTCCCCGGGGAACAGGCGGACTAGGTGCTCCGCGCGCCTAAGCGGGTGCTGCTTCTTTTAATTGCGGTTCGACTGACCCTGAATTGAAATCCAGGCAGGCTACTGACCTTTAGCAAAGGTGAAATAGTAAAAGGGAGGAAACCTTGTGCATTTAGTATCATGAAGAAGATGCAGTAAGAAGCGCTCAACTAGTTTCTTTCGTGGGATGAATACGGTGTGAGCGGTGACGTAAGATTTGCGCGAATAAGGGAAGAGGAGTACCTCTTTCTGCCGGCAGTGTTGTGTCATCCTTCTGTTTTTCCAATGATCTTCTTGTTGTTCACCGGAAACCAGAAGTTGTGGAGGATGGTGCAGCCTTGGACGAACCCATGGCCAAGTTGTTGAGTGTGGTGCGGTGGCCGTCTGTCGGCAGCAGGGAAGCAGATCCGAGGCGGCGAACGACGGCATAGCGGGAACAGCTCCGGTGCGGTGGATGGTTGCGACAGTGGAGCCGCAGCAGTGAGGCGCAGGACGGCGTGGTCGGAGTGGTTCTGGTACAGCGCACGTCAGCATCGGCGTCGTGGAGGCAGCTCTACCTCGGCTTCAGCTGCTAAGTCCTTGAGGGCGTTGCGGTTGCGGTTGCATTGGATGACGACGTTGGGGTACCGGCTCCGGCGTGATGGAGGAGGGCGGCGGTGGATTGGCCGCTATGGGGTGGTGGACGGAGGAGGCTGGGGTTTTGTGGCTGGTGGAGGGGGCGTTTTCGCGCCCACGGAGTATGAATGGGGAAACGGAGGGAGGCGGGGAACTAAGGGGGAACAATGTTTCGGTTTGAGATGCGCTTGTTTGAAATTTGGGGAAAGTTACAAACTTTGCCCCCATCTAAAATTTCGGACATATTGCGGGTTGGGGGTAGGACAGTCATGTCAGGTGTCCCAAATGTGGGCGGGATAGATTTCGGCCGAGCGCATGGGTAGGCGCCCACGACGTATGAATGCTTCTCGGAGGCGGTTGAGACTGGCGTCTTGGTGAAGTTACAAACCTACCCCGGTTTAGACCTTTGGACATCAGGCCGATAGGCTACACGGGCCAGAGTCAGGACAGTAATTTCCTACCACCAAAACATTAGTCTTGCGCGGTTTCGGGTGACCAGAGGCCTATTTGGCGCTTCATTCAATATTTGGGAGCAGAAGCATTAACATTTTCGGTTCTCTTGAATTGAACTTTCAGGATTTGTCAAACTTCACAAATCTTTACTCTTGAAAATCTTAAAGCTATGATTATTTTGGAATGGAGGGGGTACATTTGAATATACATTGTACACGAGTATATATATTAAAAAATATGCAACTTACCTCAGTTCATGCATGGTTCCAGATATAATCTCCTTGGTTGCGAAAAAAGTTAGATATGCGCATGAATATATATAGCATGTTCAAACTCACAACAAAGATTGATGCCCCCTTTTACATCTAATTTACAAATGTCATTATCTCGGGTTCAAATAGATGAATGCACTTCCTATGAATTCGAATCTTCGAAACCCCCTTTATGTTGAATTCGACATGTATTCAATTTCATAGCTAGCAATTTGGAATGTATCCATGCAAGTGACAAATGTATAAAGTGCTTCACACTAACAACATGGAGTGCACTAATTAATGTTTATATATGAATTGCAAAAGCATCCATTGCCTATAATTCAAACCGCTCTCACTCTATGGATCGATAATATGAAATAAACACATGCACATGCTAGAATTCAATAGAGTATGGGTGTCTGATAGACCGATTTTTCGTCCATACGCAATTTGCAAAATTCATGATCTCATCCAAAAATAATAATGCCATTTATATTTTAATTTAATGCGTAGAACCGCCTTTTACACGTAGATGCACTATGCCTCGCCCCGTTCTCACAAACGCGTTATATATCTCTCTATCTAACGCATAAGTGCACACACTTTATATGCATCGACATTTCTCTTTCACACACGCTCACAATCTCTCTCAGGGTGTCAGGGTGTCTCACGCACATGCTCTCTCTGTTTTTCTCTCTCTCTCTCTTTTTGACTACTATGTACCACTCTTTTCAATAATCTCAGTTGGAAAACACTATTTCTCTCACATGCATATATACACATGCACGGTCTCTACTAGCCCTCTATACACACATATATGTGCCTATGTGTCTCCCGCACACACATTATCTTTAGGCCTCTCTCGCACACATTGCCCCCCCCCGACACACCTCTCTCTTAGTAGTTGGCAGATATGATTTCATCATATCATTCGGTAGGATATCCCTGGCTGTTAGGCTGGATGGTAATACGAGGCAAAGTTTTACCCTAGTTCGGATCAGACCCTTGCAGTTGAAGAAAGAGCCTACTCCTGGTACTGTATATTAGTGATAGGGGTGTGTACAAAGTACACGTGAATACCAGGCATTGTGCGTATGTGTATACTATCGACGAACTAGCCCCCAAGCTTGTATACCATACTAAGGGCCTAGGGTTACAAATCATATATAGTCGGCTTATCACCAGTGGGGATAGAGTCCTTCGCGACTCTGGTAGCTTCGTGTTGTACGTCGGGTCCTCCACATGGGTCTTCATATAACACCTCTCGGTCCAACCTATATGTGGCGCAGGATGGAACCGACCCACGAGTCTTCATGTTGACCCACCACAACTAGAAATGACGTGCCCACCACACCACACACGCAATCGGCCACTAAGAAAATAAGCATAAACAATAGTACAACGGTATCTAGCTCACGATACGTCTCCATATTTTGTTGATGACACTGATGGACTTTGCATTTGATGCGTGCTCCGTATTTTGTTGACGACACTTACGGTCATTGTATTTGAAGCGAAAGCACGATATGGTCACTGGACTTCAGAATAAGCTCATCATGGTCACCACATACATTTTGTCGTGCTAACCAACATGTGGTTGGATGGTTAGAGGATAGTGGTTTCTCGAGCCCACCAAGGTTAAAGTCCCGGTGCTCGCATTTATCTTGTGTTAATTTCAGTATTTTCCGGTGATGTATGTTCAGTGGGAGGAGACGTTCCACTCGACTACGAGGCACCTATGGTGACTTCGTAAAATCTCAAGATCATATATGCTGGCCCACTCTCTCGAAGGTGCTCATAGGGGTAGGGTTCGCGTGTGTGCGCTTATAGCGGTGAGTGCTTGCACGTATATATGAGCCCTTGCGTCTGTACCGTCTTAAAAAAATACATATCATGATTATATGGTCACTAACTGACCCGTAAAACTCCGTATTTTGTTGATGACACAATCAATTGACCAGTCAAACGTTCCATGTGGCGCAACTAGTGTTGCCCCATTGGGGCGCGTAACCATGGGGCCCACCTATCAGCCCGTATATGAAAGAAAGAAATGGTAGTTTGAGTATGTACTGTGTTAATAAAATAGGAGTACATTTTAGGGTGATCATACGGTCACTGGCTCACCATACAGCTCCGCAATTTGTTGATAACACGACCAATTGACTAGTCAAATGGTCCACATTCAGCAGCGCACATTACCATAGGGCCCACCCGTCAGCATGTATATGAAGGACAAAAATGGTAATAAATTAGTGGTCGGTGGGTATTCGAAGTCGTGAGACCTCTGGTTAGCAGTCACCGGC